>NC_083605.1:41713658-42313658 GCF_029168945.1 Cannabis sativa | reverse complement strand
AAACTAACAAAAGAACATCACTACCATGCAACCTATCATCATCTTTAACAAACTCATGCATTTGAACAATATATTCAGCAAGGATTACAACACTAAATCTCAAATATACTCAGCAGTAAATTACCTCAATCCCAAGCTTAAAATTCTCCCTAATCAAGCTCCAAAATCAAGTAACACCAAGAAATTCACACCAATAAGCTAGAATTTTCAAGAGAGGGTTAGGGTGAGAGAGAGAGAGGTCGGGTGAGAGAGAGAAAAGCAGCCAGAAATTTAATTTACTTTCCTCAAAAATCAATTTTTGTCAAACATAATAATTAAAGTTCCAAAGACCAAAATGCCCTTAGGGCCAAAGCACACATATTTACCCCCACAAGGGTATTTTTGTCATCCAAAGCTTATTTGAATCTCAATCAAATTCAGCCTATCAAATATCAATAAAATGCCAATTAAATCAATCCAATTTGCATTTCGGGCCCGAACCCGGTTCGGCCCGAAATACCCGGTTGTGACTATATTGTGCCAACCTGTCAGAACACACCTGAGAAGACAACATAGACATACTATATAACAGTATAGTTCTATTAAGCACGTAATTAAATTCATTTCGTCATTTTACCCTTCCTGGGTCACAATTACTAAAATGCCCCTGGCTCACCAACATGGTCTTACCATATTATAAACCATATTAATTCACATAAATTGAACTATATTATAATATAATTCCTCAATTATTCAAATTTTTATAATTAGGGTTTTGCTAATTCATATCATAATTCTAGGGTATTACAATTACCCCCTCCTTATAGAAATTTCGTCCAGAAATTTACCTGAACAACTCCGGATATTTCTGTTGCGTATCCGCTCGAGTTCCAAGGTTGCCTCTTCCACTTTACTGTTGCTCCACAGTACTTTTACCAGTGCCACTGTCTTGCTTCTCAAGACTTTCTCTCTTCTATCGAGTATCTGCACTGGTTGTTCCTCGTATGACAAGTCTGGCTGGAGTTCCAATGCTTCATAACTAAGAACATGGGACGAGTCTGAGACATACTTTCGAAGCATAGAAACGTGCAACACATTATGTACTGGGGGCATAGCCAACCTGTACTCTACTTGCCCTATCCTCTCAAGGATTTCAAAAGGTGCAATGAACCTCGGGCTAAGCTTTCCTTTCTTCCCAAAGCGTTTAATGCCTTTCATCAGAGATATTAAGAGAAATACCATGTCTCCGACCTGGAAATCAATATCCCGTCGCTTTTGATCAGCATAACTCTTCTGTCTACTCTGTGCTGTGAGCATTTGTGCTCTAATATTATCAAGTGCCTCACTTATTCTCTGAACAGCTTCGGGTCCAAAGAACTTTCTTTCACCCATTTCATCCCAGTGAATATGTGATCTACATTTTCTTCCATATAAAAGCTCATAAGGAGCCATCCCGATTGTTGCCTGGTAACTGTTGTTATAAGAGAACACGATCAATGGAAGGTAATTTACCCATGATCCCTCAACGTCAAGCAAACATGCCCGTATCATGTCTTCTAAAATCTGAATAGTCCTCTCGGATTGCCCATCCGTCTGAGGATGAAATGTTGTGCTGAACTCTAACTGAGTACCCATAGCTCATGGAGACTTTTTTAGAATCTCAATGTAAACTTCGAATCTCTATCCAAAATAATGGACTTTGGGACACCATGGAGACGTACAATTTCTCTGAGATATAACTCAGCATACTAGTCAATGGAGAGATTCGTCAGAGCAGGTAAAAAGTGCGCTGACTTTGTAAACCCGTCCACTATGACCCACACAGAGTAAAACTGTTCCGTGGTTCTAGGCATACCTACCACAAAGTCCATAGCAATGTCTTCCCATTTCCACTCTGGTATGTTCAATGGCTGCAGTAACCCTACAGACCACTGATGTTCAGCCTTTACTTGCTGACAGGTAAAACATTTAGCAACATACTCATCAATGTCGTTCTTCATGCCTGGCCACCAGAATATGGCTTTCAGGTCTTGATACATCTTTGTTAACCCTAGATGAACTGAATAAGGAGTCGTGTGAGACTCATTAATGATCTCTTTCTTGATACTCTCATCCATGGGCACACACACGCGATTCCCGAACCTCAACATTCCCATTTCATCTACCAAGAAGTCACTAGCTTTCCAAGCCAAAACATTAGCACGGGTTCTTACTAATTCTGAATTTTGCATTTGTGCTTCTTTAATTCAGTCTAATAGAGTGGATTGTAGAGTAATATTAGCCAATTGTCCCACAACTAACTCAATCTTGGCTCGGGTCATCTCATATTCTAGTTGTTGGGAGATTTTCTTCACAGTGCTCAATTGACTCTGACGCTTTCTACTTAAGGCATCAGCAACCACGTTGGCCTTACCAGTGTGATAAAGGATCTCACAATCATAATGCTTCACCAACTCTAGCCAACGCCTCTGTCTTATATTCAAGTCCTTCTGGGTAAAGAAGTATTTCAGACTCTTGTGATAGTGTATACCTCACATTTCTCGCCATATAGGTAATGCCACCAAATCTTTAACGCAAATACTACTGGTGCGAGTTCTAAATCGTGAGTAGGATACCTCTGTTCGTACTCTTTTTACTGTCGAGAAGCATAGGCTATTATCTTTCCAGCTTGCATAAGCACACAGCCGAGACCCTGTCTCGAGGCATCACAATAAACCACAAACTTTTCCTTATCTGAAGGAGGAGTTAGTACTGGAGCGGTAATCAAGCGCTGCTTTAACTCTAGAAAACTTTTCTCACACTGATCAGTCCAAACAAACTTCTAACCTTAGTTCTTTTAGGCCAGTTCCGTTAAGGGTACGACAACCTTTGAAAAACCCTCAACGAACCGACAATAGTACCCAGCTAAACCCAGAAAAATTCTAACCTCAGTAGCTGATTTTGGTGTTGGCCAATCCCGAACAACTTCAATTTTAGCTGGATCCACCATGATCCCATCTTTATCCCCTATGTGCCCTAGAAATGAGACACGAGATAACCGAAATTCACACTTCTTCAATTTAGCATAGAGTTTATGATCCCGTAACCGTTGTAAAACCGCTCTGAGATGCAACTCATGCTCTTCCTCTGACTCAGAGTACACCAAAATGTCATCTATAAACACAATGACACACCTATCCAGGTAGTCTTTGAACACCCGATTCATTAAATCCATGAATGTCGTCGGGGCATTAGTGAGTCCAAAAGACATCACAAGAAATTCATAGTGTCCATACCGAGTACGAAACACAGTTGTCGGGATATCTTCCTCTCGAATGCTCCGCTGATGATAGCCTGAGTGAAGATCGATCTTGGAGAAGACCGTCTTCCCCTTCAGTTGATCAAACAGATCATTAATTCGAGGTAAAGGATATTTGTTCTTAATGGTAACCTTGCTCAACTCTCGGTAATCAATACACATTCGCAGGGTCCCCTCTTTCTTCTACAAACAATACTAGAGCACCCCAAGGTGAGTAGCTCGGTCTGATCCCAAATTCAGTAACTCTTGCAATTGTATCTTCAGTTCTTTCAACTCAGCGAGAGCCATTCCGTACAGTGCCTTAGATACCGAATCCGTTCCCTGAACAAATTCAATTTCTCGGGTAGGTGGCAATCCCAGTAAGTCTTCAGGAAAGACATCGAGGAACTTGCATACCAATCTCGTACTCTCAGGCCCTGATGTCACAAGTTGGCTGGTATCCACTACGGTGACTATGAACCCCCGACAACCTCTGCTCATCAGGTCTTTAGCTTTCAATAATGTTATTCTCGGTATTCCTGCCCCCTGAATCTTACCCACGAACACCGCTGGGTTAGCACTATCAGGCTCAAACACCACTATCTTTTGCTTACTATCAATTGTCGCTCCATATTTAGACAAGAAATCCATTCCCAGGATTATATCAAAATAAGATAGTTGTAATTCAATTAAATTGACGGTCAACTCACAACTGTCAATCCAAAAAAGACAAAGACCGAATCCACCTGGTGGATACTAAAAGGTATACCGAGGGTAACAGGGTTCCAAACCTCGAAGCATAAATATCACATGGCTTGTGAAAACTTTCTATCACTCTACTTGACACATAAGAGTGAGTAGCTCCCGAGTCAAACAACACAGTATATGAACAGCCCTTAATAGACAACTGACCTGTCACAACTGACGGACTAGCATCAGCGTCAGCCTGAGTCATGGTGAAAAGTCGCCCTAGGTTGTAAGCAGTATTCTTCTTAGGGTCCTCTTTCTTGGCCTAAGGGCAATCCCTGATAAAGTTGCCCACCACGCCACATTGAAAACAGGCCTTGGCTTGACACTTGCCAGGATGGTGTTTCTTGCATTTAGGACACTTGGGATATGATCGGAATGAGGACCCGCGACCCTGACGGCCACCTCTATTTCCCCCTGATGCTTTGGAAGCCTCACCCTTCCGTTTGTGATCAGGGTTGCCACTGTCGGTCCCCTTAGTTTTATTACCACTAGCAGGAGAATTTGGTACCGTGACGGCATCCCTTGCAGCTTGCTTTTTAATTACTTGCTAGTCAGCCTCCTCAGCAATTAAGGCCAACTCTACAACTCTCTTATACAGAGTGTCATGTGATGTGGTAATTTTCAAGTCCCGACTGATTGTAGCATTTAGTCCTCGAACATACTTTTGTTTCCTGGTGAAATTTGTGGGCACCAGATCACCAGCAAACTTGGATAACCGATCAAACTCCAAAGTATACTCGGCCACAGACACTTTTCCTGAGTGAACTTCACAAAATCTTCCTGATGTGAAGTCCTTACAGCAACATTATAAAACTTTTCTTCAAATAATTTCTTCAATTCTTCCCATGTCATTACACTGACATCTCGGGTCTGACCCACCATGTCCCACTACACACGGGCATGGTCTTGTATTATGAAAGCTACACAATTCACCCTCTCAGTTCCCGTCACCCGCATACTGTCGAGGATATGGAAAACAATAGTCATCCAATGGTCAACCTTAATAATATCAATACCTCCCAGAAAAGTCGGAGGTTGCAGCTTCACAAACTGCTCGAACACAGAGTCCTGGTGCGGCATATTATACCCTTGGTTACCAACCACTGGCACAGGTGCAGGTTGTAACCCTTGATCAACTAGGGCAGCCGGTTGCCTTAAACATTGTAACTCTTCTTCTTGACGAAGTATGATACTTCACATTTCTTGGAACATCTGCTGCCAGTCAGCAGGAGGATTAGCATTACCAGCCCCCGCATTATCCCCCAAATTTTGCAGAGGTGGAGGAGGTGTTGAAGGATCACTTAGGGTAGCCCTGGGCTCTACTTGCTCGCCCTATCGTCTAGATGATTGCGGTGGGTCCATTATTGGTACCCCTGTAATCAACAACCCCAGCGAGTTAAGCACCAATACAACACTTACGCACTTATTGCCTTAAACCCTAACTCATCTATTTACCTCATATAATATTCACTTAAATAAATAGCATTTAAAGCATGGCATCACATAACTCATACATACTCTAGATGCTTGCATACTGCCTAAATGGAAAGCGA
This sequence comes from Cannabis sativa, assembly GCF_029168945.1. NCBI lineage: Eukaryota > Viridiplantae > Streptophyta > Magnoliopsida > Rosales > Cannabaceae > Cannabis > Cannabis sativa. Next base: position 42,308,099 of record NC_083605.1, on the reverse strand, counting down.
TAAACAGGTGATCACACAAACAGTAAAGTATTAACTCTCAATACTTACTGCACCATGAGTAGAGCTTATCTCTGACGATGAATGTACATGTTTAGGGTTTAGGGGATGTTTAAAAACTTTGGCGCTCTGATACAAAATTTTAATGTCCTAAAGAATTAGGCACGCTACCCAAAATACTTATGAAGCCTTAATCCCCTAACCAGGATGACTAATAAAATTAGCGCAGAATTTAAAATTTAATAACAATAGGAATGAAAATAAACTTGTAATACTTTAAACTTTATAATCTAAAAGTTACAGTAGTTGGGATCCCAAAAAAAATATTTAGAAAATATTATTACAAGTCATTTTCTTTCAGCCGGCCTAAGCGGCAAAACAGAGACTCAAAAACACAACAATGGTAGACCCCAACCCGCTTGGTCTGAAATGGCCCGAACATGTACATTATTCGTCCAGCTCCTGCACTCATGGCTGATCAATAACGGTCTTACCCTTTCCTACACAGTAGAGCACTCGTGAGCCAGGCCCAGCAAGATAGTATAAAACTTATCAATAATATGCTCATCATATAATATAAATAGTAATGCCATTTAAATCTGTCTGTGTGACATAGACCTGCATGTTGCGTTCACATGCCTATTTATGTCTACGTGTTGCTCTCACACGTCTATTTATGTCTACGTGGCGTAGACCTACGTGTTGCTCTCACACGTCTTCATACAATAAGGCCTTAGAATGGTTCATCTCGGTTATGATTACCGAGTCAAACCTGATTATGCCTTGAACGCATAACCCTTAAATTTCATTATAATCATATACTTAGCATGGCATAGCATTTACTCAGCTTATATCACTAGGGTAATAAACCCTAGGCTATTAACCGCTCATGTTAGGGTAATAACCCTAATCCTGATTACAATTACTCACATATATAATATTAACCATAAGTGCCACTGTGCATACTCTACGTGCAACCTACTGTCTTACAAGTTGTCCCGCAAAAACAGAGATTCCAAACCCCTGGGTTCTCCTGATCAGGTGCCGGTAATCCTAGTCACACAATCTAGGATTTCACAAATAGGGTTAATCCCTAATTCCACTTTCAAAAAATATAAAGTTTGCATTCAAAATATAGATAATCATAAATATCTCGAAACAAGCTTTCCAATGATATAAAGAACGTCCAAAACGGAGTCTCGAGTCAAAAGTTATGGCCAAAATAAAATCAAGAAAAGGGATGGCTCTCTGCTGGGTTTTTGGCCGCGGCGACAATAAATCTGACCGCGGCCACTGGTTTCGAAAAACCCAGAAAACAAGAATTTAAGGTCTAAAAATGCTCACTTTTCCATATATTCGAACCTTAATCAAACCATACCCAAAATTAGCTTCTTATAGATAAAAATCATCACAACAGAGAGCAAACAACATCAACAACAACTCTCAAAATTCAGATTACACAATCAATTCTAAATCATGCATTAAACCAAGAAAACTCAAGCTCAAGAACTGTAGCTTCAACTCAACATTCCCCATATTTTCCAACAACAAAAACAACAATAAACATGTACTTTCAACTTAGAAAATTCCCTGAAAACTCAGCCAAGAACACAACCATATAATCCACAATCATATCAAGAAATCACACTCAAACTAACAAAAGAACATCACTACTGCTAACTTTGCTTTCAGCCAACGACAATGAGTCTTTTTACAAGCGATAAATGATATGTCGTAATGAATATATGATAAAAGCGATAATAAGACACAAGAACATTATAGGGGTGCAGCCCCGAGCAGTTCGGTAATAGCCTAATCCTCGTTATTTGTATTGACTTAAGAACAAGGAAGAAGATTCCTTTTCTTATAGCTCTGAAAACAGTATCTCTGAATATATAATTATTAGATAATAATATAGTCTTAGCTTAGCTGCGTATCGACTTTTTTATCTCTCGGTCCCCTTCCCCAGTGAACTTTCCTCATTATTTATAGGGCTGGGAAACTCTAGGAGGAAGAGTTTCATCTCTCGTTACAATGCGCATAAACAGATTGATCGTGTGATCAATGTTGAATGCAAGGATCGTGGGATTGAGGCTGAGTACACTGATAGTGGGATCGTGTATATGCCATATCCACGTAAGTTGATCCCTCAGTGATAGGGATTGAGCTGATGACTCATGATCCGAAAGCTGAATTCGCTAAGTGTTGAGTCCTCTGCACGGATTGCTGAATATCTTACTCAGGATGTGCTAGTGAGGCATCCTGCTCGGTCTATCACTCCGAACAGATGCTCCACGTGTCACCATTCTCGTGATGCCACGTCAGAGTGCAAAATTTGGGATAACATTTGCCCCCTAAGTCTGTATGGGACCCCTGAGGTTACGTGTAGACTTCTACCGAGTTGGCTCTTCCTTCGGATGGGGACATGTGTCGAGTATGATCGTTTGAGACCCGATGTGAAGCTCACTAGGCCTCCCTTCTGTTTTCGGCTAATTAATACTCTGACAATTAATATTTCAAAATCCGATTTCCTCTCTCCACGGCTGACGGTTGCACTCGATTACTTTTGATTTCCCATATTCGTTTTTGAGGCGGGAAGCTGAGGCATCCGAGGTTCCTTTGATGCAGTTACCTCTTTTCGTGACTTGCCTATAAATACCCATAGCATTGGCATATAAACTCATTTTATTACCCTTCTTTGTTAAGTAAACTCCAGAGCGAAAAGAGAGTTTTCTGGCTTTGAAGCTGCCGAAGTGCCTTCATACAATTGCTGTTGTGCTTGACGTTGCTCGAACCCAAACATTCGAATCTTTGACTAAGTTTCCGATTTCCTTTATGTTTTTCTTTGTATGTTTACACTTTGAATGCAACTATGCTGTAGAAAAATGCTTAGGAAACGCTAGGGTTAAAAACTTCAGCGACTCTTCTTTATCATGTCTTCATGTGGGTTTACAGCCATAGAGCTTGTCTCTGAACCGCATTGCATCTGTCTTTCATCTTGCTTATTCTAAGGTTCATGAATGTTTTTGCCCTAACTCAAGAAAACTTCTTGACTTCTTGAGTTCTTACTTTTTTTTAGACATAGTCGTTCTTTAATCTGTTGAGTACTCCTGGTCGGCATATTTGCGTGTTTATTGTTTGATATTCCGTCCAACACTCATCTTGTGTGTTATCTTTTGTAGATGAACTCAGGTGAGTCTTGGAAACTCAGGCATCAGATCGACCAGGATTTGCTTCAACTTCTGAACGAGGATCATCCTCATCTTCGTTCTAGTCCTCCTTTTAGGGAAGGACATTCTTCTGATCTTGTACCTAGCCATAGGATGATGGCTGGTATAAAGAAAACCACGCGTCTGGTCGATGCTTCTAATCCTCAACTTGCTCGACTTGCCACTATGCCCAGCGCCGAACAAGATTTGGCCGTCCTGATCGAAGAGAATTGTGAGGGGGACGCTGAGGTCTAGGAGGTTGAGGAGCTGGACGATGCACGTCCGGGCAGTCCTTCCGAGGTTGAGGGAGAGGAAGAGGTTGAACCCCCAAATTATGGGGAGTACAACGAGGCTGGGCAGCCAGTCGATGCTGACGGAGACGTCCTGGTTGAGGGCGTGGACTACGTCAGTGAGGAGCTTGCTTTGGCGGTTCCTCATAGGAGGCAGGGTGCCTTGGGCGCCAGGTGGGTTAGTCCTCTGTCCAAGATTACAGAGGCGCGCCTTCAAACTCTCGACCAGGACAGGTACCTAGGCGAGCTACACTGCTACATTCCCGCCCACGACAATCGTGCCACAAACCCTAATAAGGGGATGTGCGCCTGGTCAGGGGCCCATGGCCAGCAAGGGCGCTGATGCCCTTGCACAAGTACTTCAGGGATGTGGCAGACTTCTTTGGTCTCTGCTTGGCCCAGATCCCTCTTAAGGGAATCAAGTATTTATCCGCCCTCTTCATCCTCTACGCTTCCCAAGGATGGGATGCTCCTTCTCCCCACGAGGTTGCTTGGTTCTTTGATCTGAAGTCTACCCCCAAACAAGGCTGGTCGGGGTAGTTCTACTTCTCTCAGCCAGGCTTCAAGTGGTTGACCGGCACGGATGCCAAGGCCATCAAAAAATAGGGCGTTTTGCTGATGAGTACTTCATGGTGAAGGATGCGAGCATTACCCAGACTAAGTTTCAGCAGATTTCGACATATCACCATCCTCCCCTCACTCTTGCTCTTAGGGATAGAGCTTAGAAACTTGCCCAGTTGTCGGGGGAAGACAGGGATATTATCCAGTAAATCTTTGGTGATAATCTAGTGAAGTATGGGCTTTACCCCAAGGACTTTTCTCCTAAGTCCGTGGCGGGGAAGAAGAGGACGTTTGATGCTGGCCAACCTGAACGAGATCACAAGGAGGATGAGCTGATTCAACGTAAGCGCGAGGCTAAGTTGAAGGGAGGTGTTAGGGCCAAGCAGTATGCTCAGGAACCTTTGAATCCTGAAGATGAAGTCGAGGACGAACAGGTGACCCCACTAAAGCGGAAGAAGAAACTCCCAGCCACGCCCATGCCTATTGAACATGCAGTTTGCATAAGGGAGCCCATTTCACCTGTTTGGCCATATCCCCCTTTTGCCAGAAAAGGGAAGGCTGTCATGTTTGAGATAAGATCAATGTCAGGTGATGATGGACTTCTGAGTCTTTGGGCAGTCACCTTGCATTTTACTTTACTTTTGAGCTTCTTGACTTTCATGCCTTGTGTTTTTTGATGGCTGTTTTCTAACCATACTATTTTTGTTCTGTACAAACATGTCTCGGCAGATGATTGATGTGTTGGAATTTATTTTACCAGGATCTTAGATCTACTCACAAGTATGTTTTTTAACACCGTAAATATGAACTTTCTAAAACGATAAATAAACACATATAAAGTTAAGAAAACCTTACATTGATGGCAGCAGAATTAATGTCTCCTTCCACTCAGATCTCTAACCCATGTATCCTTTCTGTCGCAGAGTATTATCAAGATCTGAGCCCGAATGTCCTTCTCTTTGTTTGTGATCCTTCACAGTCTTCCAATCTATGATTGAGGTACCATTTGCTGCGTGTGGGCACTTACTCTATCACTAAGGTTCGAAATTTATGAATAAGAAAAGAGAGAGATGATTTCGGCTATAGAGAGAAAAGGGAAGGCTCAGTTTTTCTGAATAGAAAATTTTCTGACAGAAAAGGTTATCAAAAGTTGTTTTTGACTGAGCCATCACTTTCTATTTATAGGCAACTACTAGATTTAGGTTAGTAATTATTTTGCATTAAAATAATGAAAATATCAATTTAGAAAACCACTTTAAGTGGCCGGCCATGGTGTGTAATGGGACCCACTTGGTTTTTGCAGTTTTCACAAATTTTATTTCTATTTTCTCAAAAACGCCAATTTTCCAATTCTAACCATTTAAATGCCAAAACTACTTATTTAATAACTAAAATAGATTATTAAATAATATTTTTATTTAATTTAATTAGTAAGTAGACATATAAAGTCTATTAATAAATAAATAAACCTAGAATCTCTTTTTTTACAATTTCGCCCCTACTTAGTGAAAATTCATAAACTAGACATAGTCTAACTTTAGAATTATAATTGATTAATCACAAATCAATTATTGAGTCTTACAAGCAGTATAGTCTCAACTAGAATGGGGACCATGGATCTATATGCTGAGCTTCCAATAAGTGAACTGAATTTACTAAGTAAACTCCTACTTATTAATTCTTCGTTGAATCCACTCTTAGAACTTAGAATTGCACTCTCAGACTTATATAGAGCATATTATATGTTCCACGATATAGATATGCTATCTCATTTAACCATTGTTATAATCTTATTGTGATCAAAGATCCTCTACATAGATGATTTACATCGAGATGGGATAAATTTACCGTTCTCACCCCTCAACGTATTTTTCCCCTTAAAACACTTAGCGACCTGTAAATGATGTTTAGTGATCTAAGAATTAGTCACTTAAACAAGAGCTCATCCATTTACTTCTATTTAGCTAAGCTCGAAGGGAATCATCACTTGACTTCTATACACCAGTAGAAGCTATAGATTCCATATTTATGTTCAGCACTCCCACTCAATCATACTATCATGTTCCCAAAATATACGTATCACCCTGACCCAAAAGTAGGCTTAACTAATAAATCAAAGAACATGAATAGTACTCCTGAGTAGAGCCTAAGCATATCAGGATTTAGATTCTTTAAATCTTAAGATCAACTACTGATATTGACTTAGAAAGATATGACGGTAAGTTTATAATATCTTAACTAAGTTGCAATATCGGTCCAGTCCAATGTATACTCCATACATTCGAAACTAGTATACTTTACTAATGTCCTGGAAAGAACATAACACTTACTCCAAGTGTAAGTACACATCATCGCTGATTATCACAATAGTGTAAATCCAAAACACTGATGAAACAGGGACTTAGTCTTTTGATTCATATGATCACAATCACATTCCACTGTGTTGACGATATTGTAATTGTGAATAAACATATGATCTGGATTTAACTGATTTTGTGTGTAAATGTAATAAACATATTAAACCATTAGCATGTAAAACTCATGCAAACATAAATTACTTCAAATTTCTTATATTGATAACTAATCAGATTGTAAAGAGTTTTATTTAGGGCATAAAACCCAACATGATGCTCTAAGGAAGAGAATGGGCGGAAGCTCTAGCGCCTTTCCTCCAGCCAAGAAGTCCAAGGGCGGTGAGGGGTCCTCGGAAAAGAGACCTTCTGGAGACGTCATTTATCTTTCCGAGGAGGTGACTGCTGCAAACCCCTCTACCCGCAAGTCTGCCAAGTCCAAGGAGTCTGGACCACCAATGGTTGGGTCAGAACTAGTCAGGAGTACTCCTGAGCGGGTTCAGGCACCAACTCCACCTTTGCCCGTGCTTCTAGAGGCCAAAAAGGGCAAGGAGATGCTAGCCCACTATATGAACAAGTTGGTTCCCGAGGTCATTGAGCAACTGGCTGGTGTTGATAGTGACTCATCTCTGGATGTGTTGGTGGGTGGAGTCCTGAAGGAGTTCAACAGGGTAAGTCTTCTTTGATACTTCTCTTTAACTTTCCATACTTAGCTCCATACGCTAAAGTTTTTCCTTTGTGTAGGCCGGTCTTAAGTTGGCTTACACTTACTCCCGGGCTAAGTCTGTTGCTTCCAAGAGCACGGCTCCGTCCAACACCTTGAAGGCGGAGGCAGACTTGGCCAAGAAGGAAGCTGAGGAAGCCAGGGCAGAAGCTGGAGCTGTTCGGTTGAAGTTGGGCGAGGCCAACAAGAAGCTGTTCGCTGCCGAGAAGAAGATCTAACTGCTGACAAAGGATCTCGAGGCTACTGATCGCTTTAAGGAGACCATCAAGATCTTATCTGCTGAAGTAAACAGTCTTCAGGATGAGAGGACTTCTCAGCAAGTAGTTCTTCTTTGGATGAAGGAGGAGAAGGATGCCAAGGTAGGGGAGCTTACGGGTGAGGTGGACAGGTTGAAGGAGACGGTCAATGCCTTGGAGACAGCCGGTCTCGAGCTCTTCTTTGATTTTTGGAAGGCTAATCCCCAGGCCAACTTTGACTACTTGGGCGAGGCTAAGGACATGTACCTTGAGTACTGCGCGGCCCAAGTAGCTTATGGTGGGAACGACGCGGTTGCTTCAACCTCCGGCCAAGCTGCTTCAACCTCTAGTCAGGCTAATGATGCTTCTCCTGTTCAAACAATAGATCCTCCTGCTCCAGTTGGCCCAAAAGAACCGAACCAAGAGCTTGGGACTCCAACTGCCTAAACATTTCCTTTTATCTCTTTTTTTATATATCTTATTCAGCCTTCGGGCCTTTTGTAAGACATCTCGACCGGCCAAACGATCTTTAAACTTGGAATTATTTTTCATTTTTTGGACAACGGGCTGACCGGGCAGCTTTTAACCGCCGTACTACATGCTTTTGTCATCCGTAATGAATTTCATTTCTGTTTATAATTGCGGTGCAATTGTAATTGCTTTATTTTTACCAAATGCTTGGTACAGGTATAGGTGCCCCACAAGTGACCGAGCAGACGTATGACTCTTGGTCACTTATCTTTCGCAAATATATTGCTTATCTATTCGGTGTTTTGGGTTTAACTAAACCTTTTGTACGCACTTTAGGTAAATTATAATCATGCTAATTTTTTCGACTCAATTCAATTTGAAATACTATCGTTATTCATTTATTGATCGAAAATGTATTTGTTACCGTAGTAACTTACATCAGAGCTATTTGATATAATCTGATCTTTTAGCGTAACATGAAATAAAACAAATTGCAGACATAAGAAACTGTACCTTAAAGTGGTCTGCCCGACCTGAGTACTTTGTTTCTGAAACCATTGCGCGTAGTCTGCCTAGAAGGCCATTCACTTAGAACCGAATGTTTTTAATACTTTAAAATGGTCAACCCGACATGAGTACTTTGAAGTGGTCATGCAGACCTGTGTACTTAAAGTGGTCCACCCGACCTGGTACTTTATTGGTAGTATTTCCTTAAATGTTCTCCATTCCAGTACCGTGGTACTAGAACGAGTTGCATTTTTTCGTCATACTTACCTAATTTGTATGCTCCGGAGTCGAGAACTTCGACCACTTGGTATGGTCCTTTGCAATTAAGTCCTAGTACACCTGACATGCTATCTTTGGTGTTTAGGAATATCCTTCTTAGGACAATGTGTCTTACGAAGAATTTCCGAGATTTCACTTGTTTGTTGAAATACCGAGCTACTTTTTGTTGATGAGCTATCAACTTTAAGTTTGCAGTAGCTCGTTTTTCTTTGATTTCATCAAGTGATTCTGCAAGGAGTATGTGATTGGTACCTTGATCGTACGTCAATCTTCTATGGGAAGGTGGCTCGAGTTAGACGGGTAGCATAGCTTCATAACCGTACGCCATTGTAAATGGTGTCTGATCGGTTACTGTTTTTTCCGTTGTACGGTATGACCACAGAACTTTGGGGAGTTCTTTTGGCCAGTTTCCTTTGGCATCCTCAAGTTTCTTCTTTAGTGTATCCTTCAAGGTTTTATTAACTGCTTCAACTGTTGGGTTTTATGACCTAAATAAAACTCCATTTCAATGTAATCTATTTTATTCAACATCAATAAAGAAACAGAAGTATTTTTCATTCGTTTGTGTATGTTTTGGTTCACCTTATCAATTGCTTGTCTATTTGATTTATAAATTCATCTGAAACCCTTTTCACATACTTGATCCTGTTTATTGTGTTGTCAACATATTGGAAAGTGAACATATCTATGTGAATAAAGTTTCCTAGATTTATCAGACACATGGTTTTGACTGATATGATAATCTACGACAGAGTTTACTTGCCTTTGGAGAAATGCTATGTTCTTTCCAGAGCATTGGTTAAAGTAAAGCTCAGGTTGGATGCATGGAGTATGCATCGAAAGGGACCGATATTGAACTTTGACTTAGATTTATTAAACTTACCGTAATATCTATTCAAGTCAATATCGCCTAGTTGATCCTAGATCAAATTATCTTAATCCTTTTATGATTACGCTCAATCTCAAGAGGCTATTCGTGTGCTTTGATTTGTTAGTTAAGCGTACTTTTAGGTCAGGGTGATACGTACATTTTGGGAACACGGTAGTGCAATTGAGTGGGAGCGTTAATATAAACATGGAATCTATAGCTTCTATCTGGCGAATAGTAAGTAAAGGATGATCTCCATCGAGCTTGACCAAATGAAAATAAATGGTGGAGTAATCATTTCACATAAGTTGAAATATCATTTATACGGGGTTAAGTATTTTAAGGATAAAATACATAGTAGGGTGTAACGGTAATCTAATCCCTTTACAGTGTAGATCATTCATATAGAGGATCATTGATCAAATTAGGATTATAACAATGGATAACTAATGATGTGTCTATATGGTGGAACATATAGAGCATTCTATATACTGAGAGTGCAATTCTAAGTTCTATGCGTGGATTCAACGAAGAATTAATAAGTCAGTGAATTTAGGTTATAAATTCTTAATCTCCTTATTGGAAGCTCGATTATATAGACCCATGGTCCCCCCACTAGTTGAGATAATATTGCTTGTAAGACTCATGTAATTGGTTGTGATTAATCAATTATAATTCTCAAATTAGACTATGTCTATTTGTGAATTTTTCACTAAGTAAGGGCGAAATTGTAAAGAAAGAGTTTTAGGGGCATATTTGTTAATTATGATACTTTGTATGGTTCAATTAATAAAAATGATAAATGACAATATTATTTAATAATTATTTATAGTTATTAAATAATTAGAATTGGCATTTAAATGGTTGAATTTTAAAATTGGCGTTTTTGAGAAAATGAGATGCAGAAATGATAAAACTGCCAAATTGCAAAAAGTGAGGCCCAAATCCATATAGCCATGGCCGGCCACTTTAATAGGCTTTATCATTTGATATTTTCATTATTTTAATGCCAAATAATTCAAACCTAACCTTAGTGGAATGCTATAAATAGATAGTGAACGCTTCAGGAAAATAACAGTTTTCATTCAAAGAAAAACCTGAGCCTTCTCTTTCTAAACCCTAGCCGCCACTTCTCTCTCTCTCTTCTTCCTTGAAATTTCGAACTACTTAGTGATTAGAGTAGTGCCCACACACAACAAGTGATACCTCAATCATAGTGAGGTAGATCGTGAAGAAAGACTTTCAACAAGAAGGAGTTTCAACACTAAAGCAGGAGAGAAAGAGATCCAGGTTCAGATCTTGATAATACTCTGCGATAGAAAGGATACGAGGGTTAGAGATCTGAACGGAAGGAGTCATATTATTCCGCTGCACTCAATGTAAGGTTTCTCATACTTTATATGTGTTTATTTCATAATCGTTTTAGAAGTTCTTATTTAGGGTGTTAATCAACATACTTGTGAGTAAATCTAAGATCCTGGTAAAATAATTTCCAACAACTGGCCTCAGGGCCATGGTAATTGATTTGCTTGTAAGAAATTTGGACTTAAAATGATTTGTTTGATGTTTGGATGGTATCATGTTGTTTTGAGTGTTGTTTGATGATTGATTGATGTTTGTGAATTTTCATGAAAAATAATTAAATATCTGTTTCTGGAATTATTTTTATTGGATAGTATCGAAAAAATTAAGCAATTTACTTTTTTAAAGAACTCAATTTCGATTTAATTTGAATTAGTTATGATTTTTTGAAGTTTCAAAAAATATCAGAGTCGTGCATCATCACACGCGCGCACACGAGGGCTTGTCTCTCGGACAGCACGCGTTCAGACACGGTTCTTGTCTGAAACCGAGGCGTCCGCGCGCGGAGAGGCTGTATGCCGCCTCCTGCACCGGCGTTTCTCGGTCATGCACACTAAGATGCGCGCGCGGACAGTATGCATAGCATACTGTCCGTACAGCTCGCATTTTTTTCGTTCTTCTTCAATTTTTCATGCTATTTCATGGATTTAACTTTCGATTTTTTGTGTAGTTTTGTATTTAGACATTTATTATTCCTAATTCAATTCTAAAGATCATAATTAAATTAATTAATTTTTTAAAATTAATTCATGATATTAGTGTAATTTGAATTTGAAAATAGTAAATATCTATCTTTTTTGCTTAATTATCTATCTTATTTTTAAATTTGATTATATCTTATCTTATTTTTAAATTTAAGGTCAGATTTTAAATTTTAAATTAAATATTTTTTTTAAATAATTTGACCTTATTTAAATTTAAACTAAGATAACTATAATCATGTAATTTTAAATAGAAGTAAGATATTTTGCTAACTTTTAAATTTTGTTATTTTATTTATTTAAATTAAATCATAAAATCTGAAAAAGATATTTATTTATCTTTTTTTTATTTTTATTGAATATTTAATTTATGAAATAACATTAAATTTTTAAAAGTAGTTAGCAAATTTTGAAATGATATTTAGGTTAGTTGAAACCTAATTTTTCAAAATTGTAGGTTTAATTTTAAATATTATTTTATTAATTTCGAAAATATATAATTTTATTATTTTAAGATTTTTTTTTCGAAAATAATTTTTTTTTTATTTTTAATTATTTTTCGAAATTTAAATATTTAAAAATTAAATAAATCCTACATCCAACTATCCAGCTAACCTTGTTGCAGGAGTATGTGTTTTAGCTTGTTTGTAATTTTTTAAAACCTATTATTGCTTGATTGCAAATAGCCATGGTTAACTTGTTGAGAAATCTAATGATGTGATTTTAACTCATGGTTCCCTTGGTCAAGTAAATAATTTGTAACAGGTAAATTTATAATCTTCTTTCATCTGTGTATGACCTAGCATGTAACACCCTAACTAGCATAGGCGTATTACGTGATTTTTAAACATGCTGTGCAGCTCGTTGCTAATCAACGAGGTTTATGGAAAACGTGATTAATTAAAATTTTTGCTTTTTAATTAAACTTATAAAATATTTATACAAAAGACTCGGGATCCCGATTACAAAATCATTTACAAAAGTTTACTGTTCATACAAAATAATTGTCGCCTAGCGACTAGTTACAAAAATAGCCTTGCTGTCTCGAGGATCGTACGCTCCAGGCCTAACCGCCCCGACATGTACAATCTTCACCGGCTCGCTCACGGTCCATCAGCTCTAGCCTTGCCATTACCTACACATAAACGTAGCACTGTGAGTCGACAGACTCAGTAAGAAAAGCATAATAATACTCATACATAAATCCCGGTCATGATCAGATGCCCATACACCTGATCATAACCCTAACTGCCGTGTCCAACACGATACTGAGTCCCCCTAACTGCCGTGTCCAACACGGTACTGAGTTTTGAACGTTCATAAGGACGGTACTATTGACAAGTAACAGCCTGATCGGTCGAACCGGTCATACTCCGCTTGGTCATACTCCACCGCACCGACGTGTTACGATATCGGCTGATCGGTCGAACCGGTCATACTCCGCCGCCGGTCATACTCCGGCTCGTACCGAGCGTGATACGTCAATAGTACGGAACCACCAACCTAAGTGTCACTGATCGGCCGAACCGGTCATACTCCGCCGTCGATCATACTACGACTCGTACCGACGTGACACAGTTGGATGGTTCGAAGCCAACATACATAACTAATGTAATCTAACAGGCTTCCTACATGCACGCTAAACATGTAATCTACATATGCATACTGTTATACTAATCTTACCTGGATTCCGAATTCAGGTGTGCCGGTCAACCTGACTGGAACTATCTACGCGGCGGACATGTGCTCCTAAACCATAAAAATCACAACACTATAAGTGATACGCTAAATCACTTCCCGGGGACTTAAACTAGGAACTAAAAGTTTCCCTATCGATAAAAAGCATGGCAATACCCCCAAAACATAAAATCGAGGAAATGTAGGGTTCCTGAATTTTCCCCAACCCAGAGACCGCTGCCCAACCTAATTCCGGTTCCGGGAAATTTCGAACCCCATCCGAATTCCGTATGTACAACCGAATTAGGTTCTTCGCAACGACAACTTCAAGATTTCACACTTTGCTCAAATCAACTCCAAACCATACAAAAACTTCCAGACCTGCTCTATATAACCCCTAGAACATTTCTAAACCATCAAATCCACCCAGAAAGCACAATAACAAAAATCACCATTAAAGCTCAAGCTTTGAGTTCCAAACTCAAACTTGAGCAAACACTACCAACATGCAATCAAACCAGTCCAAACCTACTTAAACATGCATAATTAACCCTCTGAAAACAACTACAAACTTCAACAACGTCACAGCAACAGAATTAAATCATTTCTCTTAGAAAATCATAATTTTTGCATAGAAAAACCTTAGCTTTTCTCAACCTAACTATCATGCTACACAACAGCTCAAATTAACTCAAATAAACAAGCTTTAAACCTCAGAAATCAACAACAAAAACACAGCAGCAACAACCTCACAAATCATGGATGCATTACACTATATTCATCAAAATTCAACAATTTTTAAAGAAGAAAGGAAGAGGAGCTAACCTAGCTTGAATTGAACACAAAGGGAAGTTGAAATCACAAGGAAAATCCAAGATTCCTTGCTGCACCAAGAGGCCGAAAGAGAAGAGGAAAAGAGAGAGAGTTTTTGAACTTTTTCTATTTTTTCTAAGTTGTGATTTTTTGTAAAAAGAAATAACAAGCTACTTAACATATATCAACTTCATTTCAGCCAAATAATAAACAATTAACATATATTTTTCAATTAATAAAATCACTAGAAGACAAAATACTAATGGGGCAAAAAGACCATTTTGCCCCACCACACTAAAACCACATAAATAACACTAAAGGGGTATTTTTGGGAAATTCTAAATTCCCGGCCATTCCCGACATTCCCAACGTCTAATAAACCCTCCCAAACTACTGACATACTAAGTTGAGATTTTACTGAGCCAAACATCGAGTTCCATGTTACCGGGCACCGGAAATGCAAAAATATGAAAACTACTGAATGACATAGAAATGCATCTCTGAATTCAATAATAACAGTATAAATAATTATTTAAATGGATATAAATAATTTTCATAAATAAACGTGATTAACTGCTAATTTCCAAATTAAACTAAGCGGTCTTTACATAGCAACATGATAGGGTCCATCCAAATTGTGTGCCTGTGTGAGCCTATATGTTTAATTTTATTATAGATGCATATATGTTGTTGTTGCTAAATTAAATATCATAGTTTTTGATAGATTTTATTTAGGCCCATTTAGTTTTAGGCCTATTCAATTAATAACAGTTGTTCATTTTAAGGTTAAATTCCTCTCTTTTGGGCCTTGTGTGAGAGTTGGGAGCCATAGTAGTGGGTACGACATACTGAACCCAGCATCCCCTTAAATGAACCACCCCAATTGTGAAGGCCCATTTGCCTAATTTGAATAACTATACTAGGTTAATTAAATTAGTTTAACCTAATAAAATTAATTAGCAACATAATTAATTTCATTTATTTTTGAAATTAATTTAAGAAAACCATAGTTTAAAGAATTTTATTCTAAGCTAAACTATATGTATTTTCTTGTATTTAATTAAATATAGAATTATAACCATCTAGATTCTTTCTGAAGCTTAATTTTAAATTTTTCATTAAATATTCCTATTTAAGTTGATATGTAGTTATCCATAACTAATCAGCTTAAATCTGAATATCTTTTGGATTTAAAATTTCAAAATTAGTTGAGAAATTTTAGGTATTGGTTATTAAGATTCTTTAGATATTTTTTAAGTTGATATTTTTTTATTAACTTAAAATGGAATATTTTCAAATTAAGTGGTTACAACTTAATTTTAATTTAATTAAATCTAATTTTGAAAGATATTTAAGTTAATTTTTTAGATTCTTCTAAAACAACTTAAACAAGATATTTTCAAATTTGTTTCATTTTTATTCGAATTTATTTTTCGAATTTAAATAATAATTGAAATTTAATTAAAGTTTATTTTTTATTTAAACCAACTTTAATTTGTAATTTTTCATTATTATAATATGGAATAAATGATTATACAAAATACATATTTTAAATAATGAGCTTTAATCAAGAGACTTTCGATCTCCATTGTTGGTTTTACATAGGATTTGTTTTAGTGAGTAATCCTCCCTAATGGAGGAACGTTCATTAGCAATTTCGCACCGTTTAATCTCGAAAGATAAGTAGTTTGTAAGTGTTTTATATGGTATGGATCACCCTAATGGTGGCGACCATATTTCACTTGCAAAATATGAAACAATAGTGGAAGCTCATAAGATAGAATTGCCTTGACTCTCGCCTAAACGGGACAACGCTGAATTCTAATCTTGATCGAATATAAGGTTGCTAGAATGATTATCATTTTAGATGAGTTGACAACTCTATTCAATGGATGATGCTTTGACTCTCGCCTAAACGGGACACTGTATCAGTTTGTTGAAAAACCTTGGAAAATAAACTATGTTAGATTTAGTATTTTTATAACATATGTGATTATTTGTTATTTTCTAAACATGTGTATGAATTTATGAACCAAAACCTTACTTCTATTTTAGTGATGTGTTGTAGTGCCAATATGAATAACCCTCACCCCGATCCTCTCCTAGTTAATATCTTAGCAAAAGAACTCTATAGTGTGAAAATGCATCCTGGTAGTTGCATAAACTCGCACCTGTTGATGATGAATCTGAAGTTCCAAAAGGCAAATCTACTAGGAATTGATTTATCAAGAGAACAATGGGTCCAATTCATTCTTAATAGTCTTCCTCCGGAGTATAATGAATTTGTTGTTTCTTACATGATCAACAATTTCAACTCATCCGACATGGACAAGCTCGAAGCAGAATTACAAGCCCATGAACGGAATATGGTTGCAATTGGTCCTCCTAGGTTTGCAAATCTTAATCAGAGGAAAAGGATTAAGCATGAAGGCTCTAGCAAAGCTGCTTCTTCAAGTACAATTATCAGACATAATCTTCTATGTTCGAATTGTAATGAAAGGGACATCAAGAAGAACGATTTCCCCGGCTTCTAAACAATTCAAATGAAGGTGATGCTTTTGTCTTTGAATCATGTGTTTTAGAGAACGACAAATCCGCTTGGATTGTTGATTCTGGGTCTACTAACCATGAATGTTCTTCACTGCAGCTGCTTGAAACTTGGGAAAATCTGCTTCCAGGAGAGTTAAAGCTTAAAGTTGGTAATGGCGAATTAGTGTCGGTCAAAGCTAGAGGAAAAGCCCGCGTCAAGTTTCAACAAAGATTTTTAATTTTAGAAAATGTTTTATTTATTCCAAACTTTAGTAGAAACTTTATTAGTGTCTCATGTTTGCAAACAAAATCTTATATATTGAATTTTTCGAGTTCTAATTGCTAAATTTCTCGTAATGGATTTCAAATATGTGTTGCTACCATGGAACAAGGGCTTTATGTTTTAAGACCAAATACACAAAGCTCACTAAACAGTTAACTTTTCAATGTAGCTAAACCTAGAAACCTTAAAAGAAAAGAGATTGATAATGATGATCAAACTTATCTATGGCATTTACGTTTAGGTCATATAAGCTTAGATAGACTCAATAGGTCAACCAAAGACGGTCCATTGAAAAATGTCATCTTAAGTGAATTGCCAGTATGCGAGTCTTGCCTGGAACGAAAAATGTCTAAACGTTCTTTCTCTGCAAAGGGAGAGCGTTCCAAACAACCCCTAGGGTTAGTGCATTCCGATGTCTGAGGACCTTTGAATGTAAAAGCCCGTGGTGGTTATGAGTATTTTGTCACTTTCATTGACGATTACTCTAGATATAGTTTTCTTTACCTAATGCGGAAGAAATCTGAAACGTTTGAAAAGTTTCAAGAATTTCATGCTTTGGCTCAAAACCAATTAGGTAAATCATTAAAGATCTTGCGAACTGATAGAAGTGGAGAATATATGGATATGCAGTTCAAAGATCATTTAATTGAACTTGGAATTGAATCCCAATACACTGCCCCAGGCACTCCACAACAAAATGGAGTTGCAGAAAGAAGAAATCGCACTCTTTGGGAAATGGTTAGGTCTATGGTGAGTTATTCAACTCTGTCTACGTCCTTCTGGGCATATGCTATACAAATGGCTAATGACATTTTAAATGTTGTTCCATCTAAAGCAGTCCCTTAGACAACCGTCAAACTTTGGAATGGGCGTACACCTAGTTTACGCCACTACAGAATTTGGGGGTGCCCTGCTCATGTCTTGAGAAAGAAAGAAGGCAAACTTGAATCACGTACTGAAGTATGCATGTTTGTCGGAAATTCTAAAGAGACTAGGGGTGGACTATTTTATAGTCACAAGGATAACAAAGTGTTTGTTTCTACAAATGCTACTTTTCTTGAAGAGAACTATATTAAAGACAACAAACCGAAAAGTAAAGTTGTTTTAGAGGAAATGCTTTCAGATATAACTCCTTCCAATGTTCCGTCCTCTTCCACTCAAGAAGAGGACAATCCCTCTCCCTCAGTTGAACCAAGTGAGAAAACTACTACCAAAGTTCCTGTTCAGAAGATCACCGCTCCTCGTCGTAGTGGGAGGGTTTCAACAAAACCAGCTCGTTATGGCTTGGATGGTGAAATCAATATGGTCGTTGATGACGGTATTAAAGACGATCCATTAACCTATAAACAGGCAATGGCTAGTCCGCAACGAAAAATGATGGTCAGCCAGCATGGATTCAGAAATGGATTCCATGAAAAACAACAAAGTCTGGGAATATGTAGACGCACCTGATGACTATCATCCGATAGGATGCAAGTGGGTTTACAAGAAGAAAAGAGGAGCTGGAGGCGAAGTCGAAACTTTTAAATCTATACTTGTAGCCAAGGGTTATAAACAAAGAGAAGGCATGGACTATGAGGAAACTTTTAGTCCTGTTGCCATGCTCAAATCCATTCGAATTCTTCTCTCCATAGCTACTGCTTTCGATTATGAAATCTGGCAAATGGATGTCAAGACTGCCTTCCTTAATGGGGTACTTGAAGAAACCATCTATATGGAGCAACCAGAAGGCTATGTTCTTCCAGGGCAGGAAAAGAAAGTTTGCAAATTAAATAGGTCTATCTATGGACTTAAGCAAGCTTCTCGCTCATGGAACAAAAGATTTGATGAAATCATGAAGACTTACGGCTTTCTTCAGACTGAAGATGAACGTTGTGTTTACCAACTCAAGGAAGACAAAGTAGTAGTATTCCTAGTCCTTTATGTTGATGACATTTTGATTATTGGAAACAATATCAAGAAAATGACTCACATCAAGGGATGGCTTAACACTCAATTCAATATGAAAGATTTGGGTGAAGCAGCCTATGTTCTTGGTATTCAGATTATCAGAAACCGGAAGAACAGATCTCTTGCTCTCTCTCAAACAACCTACATTGACAAAGTTTTAGAGAGATTCTCCATGAACAACACCAATGGGGCAAACATGCCTTCTAAATATGGTATTCGTGTATCTAAGGAAAAGTCTCCTACTGATCCTCAAGAGATAGAGGACATGGCAAAAATTCCTTATGCCTCTATAGTTGGAAGTCTAATGTATGCGATGTTATGCACTAGACCTGACATCTGCTATGCAGTTGGAATCGTGAGTAGGTATCAGTTTAATCCAGGACAGGAACATTGGAATGCAGTTAAGTATATTCTGAAATACTTAAAGACTACATGGAATCTTGTGTTAGTCTACAAGGGTGGTGCTTTAAATCCCATAGGCTATACTGATTCAGATTTCCAGGCAACTCTTGAAGACAGGAAATCTACATCTGGGATGGTGTTTACTCTTGGGGGTGGAGCAGTGATTTGGAGAAGTGTAAAACAAACTGCGATATCGGACTCGACGATGGAAGCCAAATACATAGCTGCAGTAGAAGCTGCTAAAGAACTTGTCTGGCTAAGAAAGTTCTTCACCAGTATCGGTGTCGTGCCTGGAATGGAAAAGCCTCTGGTCCTACTTTGTGATAATAATGGAGCGATAGCCAACAGTAAGGAACCTCGAAGTCACAAGCGAAGCAAACACATTGAGAGAAAGTATCACATCATCAGAGAATATGTGGCAAGAGGGGATGTACTAGTTGAGAAAGTGGACACAGAAGACAACTTAGCTGATCCATTCACCAAAGTCTTGGCCGTGACTGCATTTGAAAAGCACCGTCAGAATTTAGGATTAATTGATATGTACTGATTAGTTTTATATTAGTGCAAGTGGGAGTTTATTGGGTTTTATGCCCTAAATAAAACTTCATTTCAATGTAATCTATTTTATTCAACATCAATATAGAAACAGAAGTATTTTTCATTCATTTGTGTATGTTTTGGTTCACCTTATCAATTGCTTGTCCATTTGATTTATAAATTCATCTGAAACCCTTTTCAGATATTGGAAAGTGAACATGACTATGTGAATAAAGTTTCCTAGATTTATCAGACATAGGGTTTTACTGATATGATAATCTACGATAGAGTTTTCTTGCATTTGGAGAAATGCTATGTTCTTTCCAGAGCATTGTTAAAGTAAACCTCAGGTTGGATGCATGGAGTATGCATTGAAAGCAACCGATATTGATCTTTGACTTATTAAACTTACCGTAATATCTATTCAAGTCAATATTGCCTAGTTGATCTAGATCAAATGATCTTAATCCTTTTATGATTACGCTCAATCTCAAGAGGCTATTCGTGTTCTTTGATTTGTTAGTTAAGCCTACTTTTAGGTCAGGGTGATACGTACATTTTGGGAACACGGTAGTGCAATTGAGTGGGAGCGCTAACATAAACATGGAATCTATAGCTTCTATCCGTCGAATAGTAAGTAAAGGATGATCTCCTTCGAGCTTGACCAAACGAAAATAAATGGTGGAGTACTCATTTCACATAATCTGAAATATCATTTATACGGGGTTAAGTGTTTTAAGGATAAAATACATTGTAGGGTGTAACCGTAATCTAATCCCTTTACAGTGTAGTGTTGGGTTTTATGCCCTAAATAAAACTCATTTCAATATAATCAGATTTGTTTATTAATATAGATCAGAAATAACATTTAATGTTGCATGGTTCACATGATTTATTTCATGATTATATGTACATAATGTATAAATTCATCTGAAACCCTTTTCACATACTTGATCCTGTTTATTGTGTCGTCAACACATTGGAAAGTAAACATGACTATGTGAATAAAGTTTCCTAGATTTATCAGACATAGGGTTTTACTGATATGATAATCTACAACAAGAGTTTACTTGTATTTGGAGAAATACTATGTTCTTTCCAGAGCATTGGTTAAAGTAAAGCTCAGGTTGGATGCATGGAGTATGCATCGGAAGGGACCGATATTGAACTTTGACTTAGATTTATTAAACTTACCGTAATATCTATTCAAGTCAATATCGCCTAAGTTGATCCTAGATCAAATGATCTTAATCCTGATATGATTAGGCTCAATCTTGAAAGGCTATTCGTGTTCTTTGATTTGTTAGTTAAGCCTACTTTTAGGTCAGGGTGATACGTACATTTTGGGAACACGGTAGTGCAATTGAGTGGGAGCGCTGGCATAAACATGGAATCTATAGCTTCTATCTGGCGAATAGTAAGCAAAGGATGATCTCCTTCGAGCTTGACCAAACGAACATAAATGGTGGAGTACTCATTTCACATTAGCTGAAATATCATTTATACGGGGTCAAGTGTTTTAAGGAATAAATACATTGTAGGGTGTAACGGTAATTTAATCCCTTTACAGTGTAGATCATTCATATAGAGGATAATTGATCACATTAGGATTATAACAATGGATAACTAATGATGTGTCTATATGGTGGAACATATAGAGCATTCTATATAACTGAGAGTGCAATTCTAAGTTCTATGCGTGGATTCAACGAAGAATTAATAAGTTAGTGAATTTTAGTGCTAAATTCTTGATCTACTTATTGGAAGCTCGGTTATATAGACCCATGGTCCCCCCACTAGTTGAGATAATATTGCTTGTAAGACTCATGTAATTGGTTTTGATTAATCAATTATAATTCACGAATTAGACTATGTCTATTTGTGAATTTTTCACTAAGTAAGGGCGAAATTGTAAAGAAAGAGTTTTAGGGGCATATTTGTTAATTATGATACTTTGTATGGTTCAATTAATAAATATGATAAATGACAATATTATTTAATAATTATTTATAGTTATTAAATAGTTAGAATTGGCATTTAAATGATTGAATTAGGAAATTGGCATTTTTGAGAAAATCAGATACAAAAGTGGTAAAATTGCAAAATTGCAAAAATAAGGCCCAGTCCACCTAGCCTAGGGCCGGCCACTTATGTCATCTTTTTTAAATGATTTTTTCATTATTTTAATGCCATATAATTCAAATCAAGCCCTAGAGGAATGCTATAAATAGATAGTGAAGGCTTCAGGAAAATTACACTTTCTGAATCAGAAAAACCTGAGCCTCCACTCTCTTCTCTAGCCGCCTCTCTCTCTCTCTCTTTTCTTCCTCAATATTTCGAACCTCTCTTAGTGATTAGAGTAGTGCCCACACACATCAAGTGATACCTCAATCATAGTGAGGAAGATCGTGAAGAAAGATCATCAGCAAAGGAGATTCAGCATCAAGGATTCAGAGAAAGAGATCCAGGTTCAGATATTGATAATGCTCTGCTACAGAAAGGAATCAAGGGCTAGATATCTGAACGGAAGGAGTCATTATATTCCGCTGCACCCAATGTAAGGTTTCTTAAACTTTATATGTGTTTAATTTATCGTTTTAGAAAGTTCATATTTAGGATGTTAATAAACATACTTGTGAGTAGATCTAAGATCCTGGTAAAATAATTCCAACAACTGGTATCAGAGCCATGGTAATTGATTTACTTGCAAGAAATTTAGACTTTAAAACGATTGTTTGTATGTTCTTTGGATGGTATCATGTTGTATTGAGTGTTATTTGATGATTGATTGATGTTTGTGAAATTTTCGTGAAAAATAATTGTGATTTCGTTTCTGGAATTATTTTTATTGGATAGTATGGAAAAAATTAAGCAAGTTAGCCTTTTACAGAACTCAATTTGGATTTTATTTGAATTAGTTATGATTTTTTGAAGATTTGACAAAATCGGGGCTGTGCTGATAGTTTCCTGCGATCGCAGAACTGTCCGTACAGTTTCGGATTTTTTCCTTTTTCTTCAATTTTTCATACTTTTTCATGGAATTAACTTCCAATTTTTTGTATGGTTTTGTATATATACTATTACTATTCCTAATTCAATTCTAATTATCATTTTGAATTAATTTAATTTTTTTTAAATTAATTCAAGATATTAGTGTAATTTGAATTCGAATAGAATTAGTATTTATCTTTTTGCTTAAAAATCTATCTTATTTTAAAATTTGATTATATCTTATCTTATTTTAAATTTAAAAATAAGATATTTATAATTATGTAATTTTTAAATGATATAAGATATTTTGCTAATTTTTTTTAAATTTTGTTATTTTATTTATTTAAATTAAAATTTAAAATTTGAAAAAGATATTTATTTATCTTTTCTAATTTTTTATTTAATTTTTATTTATAAAATAACATTTAAAATTTAAAAGTAGTTAGCAAAATTTTTTTTTGAAATGATATTTAGGTTGGTTGAAACCTAATTTTTCAAAAATTGTAGGTTTAATTTTAAATTTTAATTTTTTTTAAAAAAAAAAAAAAATTTCGAATTTTTCAAATTTTTTTTAAATTTTTCGAAAAATTATTTTTTTTATTTAATTAATTATTTTCGAAATTAAATATTTAATTTAAAATTAAATAAATCCTACATCCAACTATCCAACTAACCTTGTTGCAGGAGTATGTGTTTTAGCTTATGTGTAAGTTTTTAAAACCTATTATTACTTGATTGCAAATAGCCATGGTTACTTTTTGCCAGATCTAATGATACCGATGGCTCCCTTGGTCAAGTTAATAATTTGTAACGCGTAAATTTTACAATCTTCTTTCATCTGTGTATGACCTAGCAACATGATAGGACCCATCCAAAGTGTGCCTGTGTGAGCCTATGTGTTTAATTTTATTATAGATGCATATAGGTTAATGTTGCTAAATAAAATGTCATAGTCATTGATAGATTTTATTTAGGCCCATTTAGTTTTGGGCTTATTCAATTAATAACAGTTGTTCTTATTAAGGTTAAATTCCTCTCTTTTGGGCCTTGTGTGAGAGTTGGGAGCCATAGAAGTGGGTACGACATACCGAACCCCGGCACCCCCTCACACAAACCACCCCAATTGTGAAGGCCCATTTGCACGATTTGAATAGATCGTACTAGGTTAATTAAACTAGTTTAACCTAATAAAATTGATTAGCAACATAATTAATTTCATTTATTTTGAAATTAATTTAAGAAAAATATAGTTTAAGGAATTTTATATTCTAAGCTAAACTATATGTATTTTCTTGTATTTAATTAAATATAGAATTATAACCATCTAGATTCTTTACGGAACTTAATTTAAATTTTTCATTAAATATTCCTATTTAAGTTGATATTTAGTTATCTTCAACTAACCAACTTAAATCTGAATATCTTTTGAATTCAAAATTTCAAAATTAAGTTGAGGAATTTTAGGCATTGGTTATTAAGATTCTTTAGATATTTTTTTTTAAGTTAATATCTTTTCAAATATTAACTTAAAATGGAATATTTTCAAATTAAGTGGTTACAACTTAATTTTTGATATTTAATTAAATTTAAATTTGAAAATATTTAAGTTCTAGATTTTTCTAGTACAACTTAAATTAGATATTTTTTCAAATTTTGTGGAAAAGATACTTAGTCAAATAAGATATTTTCTAGATAGTTATTTCTAGACTACTTATTATTTCTAATATTAAATAGGAAAATATTATAAATTGTGAAATTAATTATTTATTAATTAATTTTGGTACAATTTATTTTAAATATATTTTTTCCTAGTATTAAACTAGAGATTAATAATTAAGCCTTCTCTACACTTAATTATTTATTTCTTGAATTTAATACATTTAATTAATTTGAAAATTAAATATCTAAGTTGATTTTTATCATCATACTTAAATATTTCTTTTTCATGACATTTAATTAAATAGAAAATTATTTTTAGTTGAAATTTATTTTTTTCAACTAAATTTAAATAATTTTCAAAATATATTTTTTCTTTATTTTATTAATCAATTTTCGAAATTGTATTTCTTAAATGCTAGAATTTCGAATTTTATCTTGAAAAATAGATTAAGTTGTAAATTAATTATTTTAATTAATTCTTGGATGAACTTAAATCAATGATTTTTTCATTTATTGATTAATTTAAAATAAATTGAATTAAAGTATATTATTAGAAATAGAATTAATTAGTCAAAGGAAAATCTAGATAGGTGATATTTTTGCTTGAAGTATTTTTCTAGTGTATTTAATTAAATAGAAAATTAATATTTAAGTTGATTTTCATCATCATACTTAAATATTTGTAATTTTTCTTATATATTTAATTAAATAGGAAAATTATATTTTTTGTTGTAAATTAATTTTATTAATTAATTTTGGGCCAACATTAAATTAGAATAATTTTTCCAGGATTTATTTTTTATTTTAATATGCATTTTTCAAAAATTGTATTCTTATATACTTTAATTTTTCGAAATGCAATATATATTTATAGAAAATTAAATTTGAGTTGTAAATTAATTTAAATTAATTTTGTAACAACTTAAATATTTTTTTCTAAATATTTATTGGAAATTATTACTAAGATGGAAATAATTCATGTTATTTTCATATCCATCTAAGTAAAATTTATAAATATTAAATTAAAATTTATATTTAGAATTTTTCATTCTAAATTGGAAATTTTAAATAAATAAATATATATTTAAAATAAATAGAATAAATAAAGAGAATAAAAGAAAATACAACTCTTTTCAAATAATGAGCTTTATTATAGAGACATTCGATCTCCATTGTGGGTTTTACACGCGTTTGTTTTAGTGAGTAATCCTCCCTAATGGAGGAACGTTCATTAGCAATTTCGCACCGTTTAACCTCGCATGATAAGTAGTTTGTAAGTGTTTTGTATGGTATGGATCACCCTAATGGTGGCGACCATACTTGACTTGCAAATTATGAAACAATGGTGGAAGCTCATAAGATAGAATTGCCTTGACTCTCGCCTAAACGGGACAACGCTGAATTCCAATCTTGATCGAATAAAAGGTTGCTAGAATGTTTAACATTTTAGACGAGCTGACAACTCTATTCAATGAATGGTAGCTTTGACTCTCGCCTAAACGGGACACTGATATCAGTTTGTTGAAAACCTTGGAAATTATTTAGGATTGTAAGTTTTAGTATTTTCACTTGTCATTCCTACTTACTATATGTTTATAATTTACGAATTGTGTATGAATTTATATTGAACCATGTTATTTTCATCGTTATTAAGTTGTAGTTTAATTTCGAATCTTCATTGTTGGTCTAACTTGGCTTGTTTATCTAATGAGATAAATCCCTAGTGGATTTTCACCATTAGACATACATAATAGTGTTAGATCTCGAAAGATAAATATTGTATATGCGACATCTAGCTGTTCATCAATTGATGACACCTTAGACTAGTATTTTTACGATATGAAACAAGAAGATTGTATAAATAAGATTACTTTGACTTTCGCTAATCGAAGCATCGTTGGATTCTTATTTTAAACGAAATTATCCTAATTCCTCTTAGCTTATTCATTTCGAATTAGCTTTCAAATATATCATTGGATGAATGGTCTATGAATCATTTCATGTCATTATATTTTCTCTTAAGAAATTAAATGACGCATATGATTATAACCCCGAAATTCTATTCCCAATTGATATAAATCCTCAATCTTAGAAATCTCCTACTTGTATGGGCAAATCTGACTTAGAGTTTATATTAGTAGTGGTGGTCCAAGAAAGAATTACTCATTAAATTTGGTTGAATTTAAGTCTTTGACTTTAATTTTAGATTCCAAATAGAAATTTTCTTAAATTTCTAATTCCAGAATACAATACAGTTACACTCTCTCAAGTGTTTAATATCCATCTTTTATTAATGGATTAAACCGTATGGAATGTGAGTTAGGTGATTCTGTGACCGGGATCCACTTGAAGTATTCTAAGAACTCTTTGATGTAACTAAACCTATGTCATCATAGACACTACCACATTTTCTTAATCTATGGCATTTGTATCTTGTTCATAGTGGATTTGACAAGATCAATCTGCAAAGAGTTAATATGCCTATATCCACCGAAAGTAGTTCATCTCATTCGCGAGATGAATGTACATTCAGGGTGGATATGAGTTTTTCGTTGTATTCTTAAAACGATAACTCTAGATTATACCTTATGCAAAGAAATTTGAAATGTTTGAAAAATTTCATTAATTTCTAGCAATGGTTAAACACCATTAAGGTAAGTGGTTAAAGATCTTGCGAATCGATAGGGGTGGAGAAATAGTTAGTAGATATGCAGTTCAAAGATCATTAAATTGATTTTTGAATTATATCCAAACTTACCTCCCCAGAAATTTCGAGTTGCATGTTGATGATTAGTTACTAGTCGTTGCCTAAATCCTTCTATGGTAATACAATTTCAGAATGATGTAATGGTTGTATACTTAATGTAAATCATTACTAGATTCATGGATGACCTAATCAAAATCTTAAGAAAAGCTAGAACTGTTAACCATGGTTTCTTAGCTATTCTAAGTGATTAGGGGTGGACCATCCCATTGTCAATAGATAAGAAAGTGTTTGTTCAAACAAATACTACTTTTCTAAGAAAATGACTAAGTCTGAAAAACAAGTAGCAAATAAAGGAGATATTTAATTCTTGATTCCAAAAGTGTTCTATCATCTTATATAACATATGATGATCCCACTGCCTCTGTTGTCTTGTCACAACCGAAGAGATCAATACCATTTAGTTTTCTTCGACATAATTCACGGTACCTTGTCGTAGTGGGAGAGTTTCTAGGAACTCACCTTCTTATGACTTGGGAGACACAAGTGATTAAAATCCATTGTGAGTTTAAACAAGTAATGGATTGTCAAGATAAGAAACTAAGAAGAAAGCCAATAGAACTATGGTTTAATCCATTCACATGGAATGACCTAAAGTTTTCTATTACAAGGACATAAAAGGAAATTTTCGTTTATAAGTCCATTCAATGGACTTAACAAAACTTCCTGTTCCTAGTATTATAGATTTGAGTTTATCTAAACCTATGGCTTGTGGTATACCTGGTAATTACTTACTCTAATGCAAGCAACTTACTTTAGTAAGATGCTGAAGCATTTTCTTTCTAATGGCAATCTATAGAAGCTTCACAACTTCTTAGGCATAGATTTTATTTATCTAAGGAAAAGTCTTAACTATTCCAGAAAAGATAAAGCCATGAAAGAATTTCTTACATCAACAGTGAGAGGTCTTAGATATGCTTTTGTATGCCTTAGACCGGACACTCTTGTTGAGTGGGAGTAATGAGTAGGTATCAGATTAATCCAGGAGAAGAACATTGGAAGACAATCAAGTAAATCCTAAGATAAAGAAGAGGAACTATATGTTAGTCTATAAGAGTGTGTTTAAAAACTCTTAGACTACACCATATCAGATTTTGAAATTTGCCTTAGTGCTAGAAAATCTTTCTGATAAGATGGTGGTTACTCTGGGGGTGGAATAGTGATTTTGGAGAAGTGTAAAAACCTATCTGAAGTCTCTAGGTCTACCGAGAGAGGCGAATGTTAAAGTTGCGGGAAAGGTACTTATTCAGTCTAAGGAAAGTTCTATACATCTTTGGCACCATTCCAAATTGCCTTAAACTGCTAGTGTTAATTTCCTGATTAACCAAAAGTAGTTGCCAAAGGTATAGAATCCAGTATCCCAAGAGAGTAAACATATAGAGAGGAATTTCACATTATCAATGATTTTGTGATTAAAGGAAGAGTAATGGTGGAGAAAAGGTTGTGGTTAATTCAACCTTTCAGATCCTATTACGAGGAGTTTACTACTACTGCACTTGATTTGTATATCAAGGTGTTGAGATTATTTGAAACGCACTTTTTGTTTTATATTAGTGCAAGTGGGAGTTTGTTGGGTTTTATGCCCTAAATAAAACTCATTTCAATATAATCAGATTTGTTTATTAATATAGATCAGAAATAACATTTAATGTTGCATGGTTCACATGATTTATTTCATGATTATATGTACATAATGTATAAATTCATCTGAAACCCTTTTCACATACTTGATCTTGTTTATTGTGTCGTCAACACATTGGAAAGTAAACATGACTATGTGAATGAAGTTTCCTAGATTTATCGGACATAGGGTTTTGCGATATGATAATCTACAACAAGAGTTTACTTGTATTTGGAGAAATACTATGTTCTTTCCAGAGCATTGGTTAAAGTAAAGCTCAGGTTGGATGCATGGAGTATGCATCGGAAGGGACCGATATTGAACTTTGACTTAGATTTATTAAACTTACCGTAATATCTATTCAAGTCAATATCGCCTAAGTTGATCCTAGATCAAATGATCTTAATCACCGATATGATTAGGCTCAATCTTGAAAGGCTATTCGTGTTCTTTGATTTGTTAGTTAAGCCTACTTTTAGGTCGGGGTGATACGTACATTTTGGGAACACGGTAGTGCAATTGAGTGGGAGCGGCGGCATAAACATGGAATCTATAGCTTCTATACGGCGAATAGTAAGCAAAGGATGATCTCCTTCGAGCTTGACCAAACGAACATAAATGGTGGAGTACTCATTTCACATTAGCTGAAATATCATTTATACGGGGTCAAGTGTTTTAAGGAATAAATACATTGTAGGGTGTAACGGTAATTTAATCCCTTTACAGTGTAGATCATTCATATAGAGGATAATTGATCACATTAGGATTATAACAATGGATAACTAATGATGTGTCTATATGGTGGAACATATAGAGCATTCTATATAACTGAGAGTGCAATTCTAAGTTCTATGCGTGGATTCAACGAAGAATTAATAAGTTAGTGAATTTTAGTGCTAAATTCTTGATCTACTTATTGGAAGCTCGGTTATATAGACCCATGGTCCCCCCACTAGTTGAGATAATATTGCTTGTAAGACTCATGTAATTGGTTTTGATTAATCAATTATAATTCACGAATTAGACTATGTCTATTTGTGAATTTTTCACTAAGTAAGGGCGAAATTGTAAAGAAAGAGTTTTAGGGGCATATTTGTTAATTATGATACTTTGTATGGTTCAATTAATAAATATGATAAATGACAATATTATTTAATAATTATTTATAGTTATTAAATAGTTAGAATTGGCATTTAAATGATTGAATTAGGAAATTGGCATTTTTGAGAAAATCAGATACAAAAGTGGTAAAATTGCAAAATTGCAAAAATAAGGCCCAGTCCACCTAGCCTAGGGCCGGCCACTTATGTCATCTTTTTTAAATGATTTTTTCATTATTTTAATGCCATATAATTCAAATCAAGCCCTAGAGGAATGCTATAAATAGATAGTGAAGGCTTCAGGAAAATTACACTTTCTGAATCAGAAAAACCTGAGCCTCCACTCTCTTCTCTAGCCGCCTCTCTCTCTCTCTCTTTTCTTCCTCAATATTTCGAACCTCTCTTAGTGATTAGAGTAGTGCCCACACACATCAAGTGATACCTCAATCATAGTGAGGAAGATCGTGAAGAAAGATCATCAGCAAAGGAGATTCAGCATCAAGGATTCAGAGAAAGAGATCCAGGTTCAGATATTGATAATGCTCTGCTACAGAAAGGAATCAAGGGCTAGATATCTGAACGGAAGGAGTCATTATATTCCGCTGCACCCAATGTAAGGTTTCTTAAACTTTATATGTGTTTAATTTATCGTTTTAGAAAGTTCATATTTAGGATGTTAATAAACATACTTGTGAGTAGATCTAAGATCCTGGTAAAATAATTCCAACATGTAGATCATTCATATAGAGGATCATTGATCAAATTAGGATTATAACAATGGATAACTAATGATGTGCCTATATGGTGGAACATATAGAACATTCTATATACTGAGAGTGCAATTCTAAGTTCTATGCGTGGATTCAACGAAGAATTAATAAGTTAGTAAATTTAGGTTATAAATTCTTGATCTACTTATGGGAAGCTCGGTTATATAGACCCATGGTCCCCCCACTAGTTGAGATAATATTGCTTGTAAGACTCATATAATTTGTTTTGATTAATCAATTATAATTCTCAAATTAGACTATGTCTATTTGTGAATTTTTCACTAAGTAAGGGCGAAATTGTAAAGAAAGAGTTTTAGGGGCATATTTGTTAATTATGATACTTTGTATGGTTCAATTAATAAAAATGATAAATTACAATATTATTTAATAATTATTTATAGTTATTAAATAATTAGAATTGGCCTTTAAATGGTTGAATTTGAAAATTGGCGTTTTTGAGAAAATGAGATGCAGAAATGATAAAACTGCAAAATTGCAAAAAGTGAGGCCTAAATCCATATAGCCATGGCCATCCACTTTAATAGGCTTTATCATCTGATATTTTCATTATTTAAATGTCAAATAATTCAAACCTAACCCTAGTGGAATGATATAAATAGATAGTGATGGCTTTAGGAAAATAACACTTTTCATTCAGAGAAAAATCTGAGCCTTCTCTTTCTAAACCCTAGCCGCCACTTCTCTCTCTCTCTTCTTCCTTGAAATTTCGAACCACTTAGTGATTAGAGTAGTGTCCACACACAGCAAGTAATACCACAATTATAGTGAGGAAGATCGTGAAGAAAGACTTTCAACAAGAAGGAGTTTCAACACTAAAGAAGGAGAGAAAGAGATCCAGGTTCAGATCTTGATAATACTCTGCGACAGAAAGGATACAAGGGTTAGAGATCTGAACGGAAGAAGTCATATTATTCCGCTGCACTCAATGTAAGGTTTCTCATACTTTATATGTGTTTATTTCATAATCGTTTTAGAAGTTCTTATTTAGGGTGTCAATCAACATACTTGTGAGTAGATCTAAGATCCTTGTAAAATAATTTCCAACATCAACTTGACCTTTTTCTTGAGGATGTGCCATTGCGGAGAAACTTTTGATGATACCATGGTTCGCACAGAAATTAGTGAAAGATTGGCTGTCGAACTGTTTGCCATTGTCCGAGACTATTTTGTACGGTAGTCCGAACTTGCATATTAAGTTCTTCACTATAAAGTCTTGAAATTTGTTTGATGTAATGGTTGCAAGTGGTTCGGCTTCAGTCCACTTAGTAAAGTAGTCGACTGCTACCACTGCATACTGCACTCCACCTTTACCTTTAGGTAACTGCCCGATTAGATCAATTCCCCAAATGGCAAAGGACCACGAACTTTGCATCTGTGCCAGCTCGTTGGGCGGAGCTCTTGGTATCTTTGAAAATCTCTGGAACTTGTCACACTTCTTGACATAGGCTCTCGAATCTTCAATGATCGTTGGCCAGAAGTAGCCTTGCCTTAGAATTTTCTTTGATAAGCTCTATCCGGCTGCATGATTTCCACAGATTCCGTCATGAACTTCAAATAGAAGCCGTGCAGCTTCATCTTGTGTGACACATCTAAGTAATGACATTGAGAATCCTCTTCTGTACATGACTCCTTCTACTATGATGTATTGTACTGCCTTTCTTCTCATATTTCGAGCTTCATTTCGGTTATCTGGGAGTTCCCCAGAGTTGAGGTAGGCTGCTATTGGCATCATCCAGTTTGGGAATGTGTCAATCATTTCGATTTCTTCTATGCCAGTGATGCTAGGCTCTTCAAGGAACTGGATAGGGACCAAGTTGGCCTTGTCACTTACATTGCTGCTTGCCAATCGAGCCAACGCGTCTGCAGTTGTATTTTCTTCTCTAGGAATTACTCTGGGACTGTAGCTTTTGAATTGTGCGAGCAGGTCATGTATTTTGCTCAGATATGCTATCATTTTTTCTCCCCGAGCCTCGTATTCGCCAGATACATGATTTATCACCAACTGTGAATCACTGCAGATTTCAATGTGTTTGGCCTTCATCTCCTTGGCTAGTTTAAGTTCAGCGATTAGGGCCTCATATTCGGCTTCGTTGTTAGAGGCCTTAAATTAGAACTTGACTGCATCGTGCAGGTGTTGCCCCCCAGGTGTGACGAGGGCAATTCTTGCGCCAGATAGTTGATCTGTTGCTGACCCATCCACATGTAGTTTCTAGGTCAGTTTGTCTTGTTTGTTACTTTGCTGTGGTACTGGCTCGGGACCGCTTTCTGGTATGCTTTCTTTTTTGCCTGTGCATTCTACCACAAAGTCGGCCAAGGCTTGGCCTTTTATAGCTGTTCGGGATTGGAAGTTGATTTCGTACTAACCCAATTCCATCGCCCACTTGAGTAACCTGTTAGGTTTTATGCCCTAAATAAAACTCCGTTTCAATGTAATCTATTTTATTCAACATCAATAAAGAAACAGAAGTATTTTTCATTCATTTGTGTATGTTTTGGCTCACTTTATCAATTGCTTGTCTAATTGATTTATAAATTCATCTTAAACCCTTTTCACATACTTGATCATGTTTATTGTGCTGTCATCACATTGGAAAGTAAACATGACTATGTGAATAAAGTTTCCTAGATTTATCAGACACAGGGTTTTACTGATATGATAATCTACAACAAGAGTTTACTTGTATTTGGAGAAATACTATGTTCTTTCCAGAACATTGGTTAAAGTAAAGCTCAGGTTGGATGCATGGAGTATGCATCGGAAGGGACCGATATTGAACTTTGAATTAGATTTAATTAAAGTTACCGTAAAATCTATTCAAGTCAATATCGCCAAGTTGATCCTAGATCAAATGATCTTAATCCTGTTATGATTAGGCTCAATCTTGAAAGGCTATTCGTGTTCTTTGATTTGTTAGTTAAGCCTACTTTTAGGTCAGGGTGATACGTACATTTTGGGAACACGGTAGTGCAATTGAGTGGGAGCGCTAGCATAAACATGGAATCTATAGCTTCTATCTGGCAAATAGTAAGCAAAGGATGATTTCCTTCGAGCTTGGCCAAACGAAAATAAATGGTGGAGATCTCATTTCACATAAGCTGAAATATCATTTATACGGGGTCAAGTGTTTTAAGGATAAAATACATGGTAGGGTGTTACGGTAATTTAATCCCTTTACTATGTAGATCATTCATATAGAGGATCATTGATCAAATTAGGATTATAACAATGGATAACTAATGATGTGTCTATATGGTGGAACATATAGAGCATTCTATATACTGAGAGTGCAATTCTAAGTTCTATGCGTGGATTCAACGAAGAATTAATAAGTTAGTGAATTTTAGTGCTAAATTCTTGATCTACTTATTGGAAGCTCGGTTATATAGACCCATGGTCCCCCCACTAGTTGAGATAATATTGTTTGTAAGACTCATGTAATTGGTTTTGATTAATCAATTATAATTCACAAATTAGACTATGTCTATTTGTGAAATTTTCACTAAGTAAGGGCGAAATTGTAAAGAAAGAGTTAACAGGGGCATATTTGTTAATTGTGATACTTTGTATGGTGCAATTAATAAATATGATAAATGACAATATTATTTAATAATTATTTATAGTTATTAAATAGTTAGAATTGGCATTTAAATGATTGAATTAGGAAATTGGCATTTTTCAGAAAATCAGATACAAAAGTGGTAAAATTGCAAAATTGCAAAAATCAAGGCCCAGTCCACCTAGCCTAGGGCCGGCCACTTATGTTATCTTTTTTTATATGATTTTTTCATTATTTTAATGCCATATAATTCAAATCAAACCCTAGAGGAATGCTATAAATAGATAGTGAAGGCTTCAGGAAAATTACACTTTCTGAATCAGAAAAACCTGAGCCTCCACTCTCTTCTCTAGCCGCCACTCTCTCTCTCTTTTCTTCCTCAATATTTCGAACCTCTCTTAGTGATTAGAGTAGTGCCCACACACATCAAGCAATACCTCAATCATAGTGAGGAAGATTGTGAAGAAAGATCAACGACGAAAGGAGATTCAGCATCAAGGATTCAGAGAAGAAGATCCAGGTTCAGATCTTGATAATACTCTGCTACAGAAAGGAATCAAGGGTTAGAGATCTGAACGGAAGGAGTCATTATAATTCCGCTGCACCCAATGTAAGGTTTCTTAAACTTTATATGTGTTTAATTTATCGTTTTAGAAAGTTCATATTTAGGATGTTAATAAACATACTTGTGAGTAGATCTAAGATCCTGGTAAAATAATATCCAACAACTGGCCTCAGAGCCATGGTAATTGATTTACTTACATGAAATTTGGACTTTAAAACGATTGTTTGTATGTTCTTTGGATGGTATCATGTTGTATTGAGTGTTATTTGATGAATGATTGATGTTTGTTAAATTTTCGTGATAAATAATTGTGATTTCGATTCTGTAATTATTTTTATTGGATATTATGGAAAAAATTAAGCAAGTTAGCCTTTTACAGAACTCAATTTGGATTTTATTTGAATTAGTTATGATTTTTTGAAGATTTGACAAAATCGGAAATTTTGTCTTGATATTTTCTGCGATCGCAGAACTGTCCGTACAGTTTCGGTTTTTTCCCTTTTTCTTCAATTTTTCATACCTTTTCATGGAATTAACTTCCAAATTTTTGTATGGTTTTGTATATATACTAATACTATTCCTAATTCAATTCTAATTATCATTTTGAATTAATTTTATTTTTTTTTAAATTAATTCAAGATATTAGTGTAATTTGAATTCGAATAGAATTAGTATTTATCTTTTTGCTTAAAAAACTATCTTATTTTTAAATTTGATTATATTTTTTTTAAATTTAAGGTCAGATTTTATAAATATTTTAAAAGATATTTTGACCTTATTTAAAATAAGATATTTATAATCATGTAACTTTAAATAGATATAAGATAAAAAGTAGGTTTAATTTTTTTAAAATTTTTTTTAAATTTTCGAAATTTATTTTTTAATTCCGAAATTATTATTTTTTGAATATTAAATTTTTATTTAATTATTTATTTCTTAGAAATTTATTATAAAAAAAAAAATAAAAATAAAAATAAATAAATAAATCCTACTTCCAACTATCCAGCTAACCCTGTTGCAGGAGTATGTGTTTTAACTTATGTGTAAGTTTTCAAAACCTATTATTACTTGATTGCAAATAGCCATGGTTACCTTTTGCCAGATCTAATGATCTGATGGCTCCCTTGGTCAAGATAATAATTTGTAACAGGTATAATTTACAATCTTCTTTCATCTGTGTATGACCTAGCAACATGATAGGACCCATCCAAAGTGTGCCTGTGTGAGCCTATGTGTTTAATTTTATTATAGATGCATATAGGTTAATGTTGCTAAAATAAATTATCATAATTATTGATAGGATTTATTTAGGCCCATTTAGCTTTTGGGCCTATTCAATTAATAACAGTTGTTCTTATTAAGGTTAAATTCCTCTCTTTTGGGCCTTGTGTGAGAGTTGGGAGCCATAGAAGTGGGTACGACATACTGAACCCAGCACCCCCTCACACAAACTACCCCAATTGTGAAGGCCCATTTGCCTGATTTGAATGACTGTACTAGGGTTAATTACACTAGTTTAACCTAATTAAAATTGAATTAGCAACATAATTAATTTCATTTATTTTGAAATTAATTTAGAAAATCATAGTTTAAAGAATTTAATATTATAAGCTAAACTATATGTATTTTCTTGTATTTAATTAAATATAGAATTATAACCATCTAGATTCTTTCTGGAACTTATTTTAAATTTTTCATTAAATATTCCTATTTAAGTTGATATTTAGTTATACATAACTAACCAACTTAAATCTGAATATCTTTTGAATTCAAAATTTTAAATTAAGTTGAGGAATTTTAGGGATTGGTTATTAAGATTCTTTGATATTTTTAAGTTGATATTTTTTTTTTCAAATATTAACTTAAAATGGAATATCTTAGATATTTTTAGGTTAATATCTTTTTTGAATATTTAACTTAAAATATCTACAAAATTAAGTGGTTACAACTTAATTTTGAATTTAATTAAATCTGATTTGAAAGATATTTAAGTTGATTTTTTTTTAGATTCTTTCTAAAACAACTTAAACAAGATATTTTCAAATTTGTTCCATTTAAAATTCAAATTTTTGAATTTAATTAATAATTGAAAATTAATTAAAGTTGATTTTTTATTTAAATCAATTTTGATTTTTAATTTTTCATTATTATATTATGGAACTTATTCGATATTTATTTGAATTTATTTTTCAAATTTAAATAATAATTGAAAATTAATTAAAGTTGATTTTAATTAAACCAACTTTAATTTGTAATTTTTCATTATTATAATATCGAATATTATGATTATACAAAATACATATATATATTTTTTTTTAAATAATGAGCTTTTAATCAAGAGACATTCGATCTCCATTGTGGGTTTTACACCGTGTTTGTTTTAGTGAGTAATCCTCCCTAATGGAGGAACGTTCATTAGCAATTTCGCACCGTTTAACCTCGCATGATAAGTAGTTTGTAAGTGTTTTGTATGGTATAGATCACCCTAATGGTGGCGACCATACTTGACTTGCAAGTTATGAAACAATGGTGGAAGCTCATAAGATAGAATTGCCTTGACTCTCGCCTAAACGGGACAACGCTGAATTCAAATCTTGATCGAATAAAAGGTTGCTAGAATGTTTATCATTTTAGATGAGCTGACAACTCTATTCAATGAATGATGCTTTGACTCTCGCCTAAACGGGACACTGTGTCAGTTTGTTGAAATACCTTGGAAAATAAACTATGTTAGATTTAGTATTTCTATAACATATGTAATTACTTGTTATTTTCTAAATTGTGTATGAATTTATGAGCCAAAACCTTACTTCTGTTTTATTGATGTGTTGTAGTGTCATTATGAATAACCCACACCCCGATCCTCTCTTAGTTACTATCTTAGCAAAAGAACTCTATAGTGTGAAAATGCATCCTGGTAGTTGCATTAACTCGCACCTGTTGATGATGAATCTGAAATTCCAAAAGGCAAATCTACTGGGAATTGATTTATCAAGAGAACAATGGGTCCAACTTATCCTTAATAGTCTTCCTCCGGAGTATAATGAATTTGTTATCTCTTATATGATCAACAATTCTAACTCCTCCGAGCATGGACAAGCTCGAAACGTAATTACGAGCCCATGAACGGAACTTGATTGCAATGGGTCCCCGGGTTTGCAATCAACAATCGAAGGAAAAGGACTAGGTATGAAGGATCTAGCAAAACTGCTTCTTCAAGTACAATTATCAGACATAATCTTCTATGTTCGAATTGTAATGGAAAGGGTCATCATCATGAAGAACGATGTCCCAGGCTTCTAAACAATTCAAACGAAGGTAATGCTTTTGTCTTTGAATCATGTGTTTTAGAGAACGACAAATCCATCTGGATTGTTGATTCTGGGTCTACTAACCATGTATGTTCTTCACTGCAGTTGCTTGAAACCTGGGAAAATCTACTTCCAGGAGAGTTACAGCTTAAAGTTGGCAATGGCGAATTAGTATCGGTCAAAGCTAGAGGAAAAGCCCGCATCAAGTTTCAACAAAGATTTTTAATTTTAGAAAATGTTTTATTTATTCCAAACTTTAGTAGAAACTTGATTAGTGTCTCATGTTTGCAAACACAATCTTATATATTGAATTTTTCGAGTACAAATTGTTCAATTTGTCGTAATGGATTTCAAATATGTGTTGCTATAATGGAACAAGGGCTTTATGTTTTAAGACCGAGTACTCAAATCTCACTAAATAGTGAACTTTTCAGTGTAGCTAGACCTAGAAACCTAAAAAGAAAAGAGATTGATAATGATGATCAAACTTATCTATGGCATTTACGTTTAGGTCATATAGGCTTTG
Organism: Cannabis sativa; assembly: GCF_029168945.1. Taxonomy (NCBI): domain Eukaryota; kingdom Viridiplantae; phylum Streptophyta; class Magnoliopsida; order Rosales; family Cannabaceae; genus Cannabis; species Cannabis sativa. Next base: position 42,269,467 of record NC_083605.1, on the reverse strand, counting down.
ATAGACTCAATAGGCTCACCAAAGACGGTCCATTGAAAAATGTCGTCCTAGGTGAGCGCCGGTATGCGAGTCTGCCTCGAAGGAAAAATGACTAAACGTTCTTTCTGCAAAGGGAGAGCGTGCCAAAATCCCTCTAGGGTTAGTGCATTCGATGTCCGCGGACCTTTGAATGTCAAAGCCCGAGGTGGTTATGAGTATTTTGTCACTTTCATTGACGATTTCTCTAGATATAGTTTTCTTTACCTAATGCAAAAGAAATTTGAAACGTTTGAAAAGTTTCAAGAATTTCATGCTTTGGCCCAAAACCAATTAGGTAAATCATTAAAGATCTTGCGAGCGATAGGGGTGGAGAATATATGGATATGCGAGTTCAAAGATCATTTAATTGAACTTGGAATTGAATCCCAATACACTACCCCGGCTACTCCACAACAAAATGGAGTTGCGAAAGAAGAAATCGCACTCTTTTGGAAATGGTTAGGTCTATCTTTGAGTTATTCAACTCTCGTCTACGTCCTTACGGGGATATGCTATACGGATGGCAAATGACATTTTAAATGTTGTTCCATCTAAAGCAGTCCACTAAGACACCCGTCGAACTTTGGAATGGTCGAACACCTAGTTTGCGCCATTACAGAATTTGGGGGTGCCCTGCTCATGTCTTAAGAAAGAAAGAAGGCAAACTTGAATCACGTACCGAAGTATGCATGTTTGTTGGAAATTCTAAAGAGACTAGGGGTGGACTATTTTATAGTCACAAGGATAATAAAGTGTTTGTTTCTACAAATGCTACTTTCCTTGAAGAGAACTATATTAAAGACTACAAACCAAAAAGTAAAGTTGTTCTAGAGGAATTGCTATCAGATATAAGTCCTTCCAATGTTCCGTCCTCTTCCACTCGTGAAGAAGACGATCCCACTCCCTCAGTTGAACAAACTGAGAAATCTACTACTAAAGTTTCTGTTCAAAAGACAACCATACCTCGTCGTAGTGGGAGAGTTTCAACAAAACCTGCTCGTTATGGCTTGGATGGTGAAATCAATATGGTCGTAGGTGACGGTATTGATGACGATCCATTAACCTATAAACAAGCAATGGCTAGTCCGCAACGGAAACGATGGTCAGCCGGAATGGATTCAGAAATGGATTCCATGAAAAAGAACAAAGTCTGGGAATATGTAGACGCACCTGACGACTATCATCCGATAGGATGCAAGTGGGTTTACAAGAAGAAAAGAGGAGCTGGAGGCGAAGTCGAAACTTTCAAAGCTAGACTTGTAGCCAAGGGTTATACCCAAAGAGAAGGCGTGGACTATGAGGAAACTTTTAGTCCTGTTGCCATGCTCAAATCCATCCGAATTCTTCTCTCCATCGCTGCTGCTTTCGATTATGAAATCTGGCAAATGGATGTCAAGACTGCCTTCCTTAATGGGGTACTTGAAGAAACCATCTATATGGAGCAACCAGAAGGTTATGTTCTTCCTGGGCAAGAAAAGAAAGTTTGCAAGTTAAACAGGTCTATCTATGGACTTAAGCAAGCTTCTCGCTCATGGAACAAGAGGTTTGATGAAATCATCAAAACCTATGGCTTTCTTCAGAATGAAGATGAACCTTGTGTTTACCAACTCAAGGAAGACCAAATAGTAGTATTCGTGGTCCTTTATGTTGATGACATTTTGATCATTGGAAACAATGTCAAGAAAATGACTCACATTAAGGAATGGCTCAACACTCAATTCGATATGAAAGATTTGGGTGAAGCAGCCTATGTTCTTGGTATTCAGATTATAAGAAACCGGAAGAACAAATCTCTTGCTCTCTCTCAAACGACCTACATAGACAAAGTCTTAGAGAGATTCTCCATGAGCAACACCAATGGGGCAAACATGCCTTCTAGATATGGTATTCGTCTATCTAAGGAACAGTCACCGACTGATCCTCAAGAGATAGAGGACATGGCGAAAATTCCCTATGCTTCTGCAGTTGGAAGTCTAATGTATGCAATGTTATGCACTAGACCTGACATCTGTTATGCTGTTGGAATCGTGAGCAGGTATCAGTCTAATCCAGGACAAGAACATTGGAATGCAGTTAAGTATATTCTGAAATACTTAAAGAGTACAAGGAATCTTGTGTTAGTCTACAAGGGTGGTGCTTTAAATCCCATAGGCTACACTGATTCAGATTTTCAGGCAAGTCTTGAAGACAGGAAATCAACATCTGGGATGGTGTTTACTCTTGGGGGTGGAGCAGTGGTTTGGAGAAGTGCTAAACAAACCGCAATATCGGACTCAACTATGGAAGGGTTTGAATACATAGCGACGTAGCCGAAGCCGCAAAAGAACTTGTACCGGCTAAGAAAGTTCTTCACCGGCATAGGAGTTGTTCTGGAATGGAAAAGCCTGCGGTACTACTACGTGATAACAATGGAGCAATAGCAAACGGTAAAGAACCTCGAAGCCACAAGAGAAGCAAACACATTGAAAGGAAGTATCACATTATCGAGAGAATACGTGGCAAGAGGGGACGTACTAGTTGAGAAAGTTGACACGAGAGGACAACCTAGTCGATCCATTTACCAAAGTCTTGGCCGTGACAGCCTTTGAAAAGCACCGTCAGAATTTAGGATTAATTGATATGTACTAATTAGTTTTATATTAGTGCAAGTGGGAGTTTGTTAGGTTTTATGCCCTAAATAAAACTCCGTTTCAATGTAATCTATTTTATTCAACATCAATAAAGAAACAGAAGTATTTTTCATTCATTTGTGTATGTTTTGGCTCACTTTATCAATTGCTTGTCTAATTGATTTATAAATTCATCTTAAACCCTTTTCACATACTTGATCATGTTTATTGTGCTGTCATCACATTGGAAAGTAAACATGACTATGTGAATAAAGTTTCCTAGATTTATCAGACACAGGGTTTTAGTGATATGATAATCTACAACAAGAGTTTACTTGTATTTGGAGAAATACTATGTTCTTTCTTGAACATTGGTTAAAGTAAAGCTCAGGTTGGATGCATGGAGTATGCATCGGAAGGGACCGATATTGAACTTTGAATTAGATTTAATTAAAGTTACCGTAAAATCTATTCAAGTCAATATCGCCAAGTTGATCCTAGATCAAATGATCTTAATCCTGTTATGATTAGGCTCAATCTTGAAAGGCTATTCGTGTTCTTTGATTTGTTAGTTAAGCCTACTTTTAGGTCAGGGTGATACGTACATTTTGGGAACACGGTAGTGCAATTGAGTGGGAGCGCTAGCATAAACATGGAATCTATAGCTTCTATCTGGCAAATAGTAAGCAAAGGATGATTTCCTTCGAGCTTGGCCAAACGAAAATAAATGGTGGAGATCTCATTTCACATAAGCTGAAATATCATTTATACGGGGTCAAGTGTTTTAAGGATAAAATACATGGTAGGGTGTTACGGTAATTTAATCCCTTTACTATGTAGATCATTCATATAGAGGATCATTGATCAAATTAGGATTATAACAATGGATAACTAATGATGTGTCTATATGGTGGAACATATAGAGCATTCTATATACTGAGAGTGCAATTCTAAGTTCTATGCGTGGATTCAACGAAGAATTAATAAGTTAGTGAATTTTAGTGCTAAATTCTTGATCTACTTATTGGAAGCTCAGTTATATAGACCCATAGTCCCCCCACTAGTTGAGATAATATTGTTTGTAAGACTCATGTAATTGGTTTTGATTAATCAATTATAATTCACAAATTAGACTATGTCTATTTGTGAAATTTTCACTAAGTAAGGGCGAAATTGTAAAGAAAGAGTTAACAGGGGCATATTTGTTAATTGTGATACTTTGTATGGTGCAATTAATAAATATGATAAATGACAATATTATTTAATAATTATTTATAGTTATTAAATAGTTAGAATTGGCATTTAAATGATTGAATTAGGAAATTGGCATTTTTCAGAAAATCAGATACACAAGTGGTAAAATTGCAAAATTGCAAAAATCAAGGCCCAGTCCACCTAGCCTAGGGCCGGCCACTTATGTTATCTTTTTTTAAATGATTTTTTCATTATTTTAATGCCATATAATTCAAATCAAACCCTAGAGGAATGCTATAAATAGATAGTGAAGGCTTCAGGAAAATTACACTTTCTGAATCAGAAAAACCTGAGCCTCCACTCTCTTCTCTAGCCGCCACTCTCTCTCTCTTTTCTTCCTCAATATTTCGAACCTCTCTTAGTGATTAGAGTAGTGCCCACACACATCAAGCAATACCTCAATCATAGTGAGGAAGATTGTGAAGAAAGATCAACAGCAAAGGAGATTCAGCATCAAGGATTCAGAGAAGAAGATCCAGGTTCAGATCTTGATAATACTCTGCTACAGAAAGGAATCAAGGGTTAGAGATCTGAACGGAAGGAGTCATTATAATTCCGCTGCACCCAATGTAAGGTTTCTTAAACTTTATATGTGTTTAATTTATCGTTTTAGAAAGTTCATATTTAGGATGTTAATAAACATACTTGTGAGTAGATCTAAGATCCTGGTAAAATAATATCCAACATAACCACCCAGAGGCATCTGGCTTTTGCAGTATTTGTCGTAGTGGTTGGTCGGTAAACACCCGAACAGGATGAGCTTAAAAGTAAGGCCTCAGCTTCCTTGTTGCTAGAATAAGGCAGTAGGCGAGCTTCTCTATCAACGGATATCGGCCTTCGACCTCGATAAGTCTTTTACTAATGTAATAGGCTAGGTGTTGTACGCTGTTCTCTTCTCTGATCAGTACGACACTCATGGCATGCTCTGTAACTGCTAGGTATATTCCCAGCTCCTCACTGTCTAGAGGTTTAGAGAGTACGGGAGGTTTTGCGAGCTGTGCCTTTAGATCTTGAAAAGCTCTTTAACATTCTTCTGTCCACTCGAACTTTTTATTTCCTCGCAGGATGTTGAAGAATGGAACACATTTGTCTGTTGATTTTTACACGAATCTTCTATGTGCGGCGATTCAACCAGTTAGGCTTTGCACCTCTTTTTTGTTTTTGTTGGTGAGTTCATATCCAGGTTGGCGTGGATTTTTTCTGGATTTTCTTCAATTCCTCAGGCATTAACGATGAAGCCTAGAAACTTTCTCGAGCTGACTCCAAAGGAGCATTTTAAGGGATTTAGTTTCATGTTGTATTTCTTGAGGACTTTGAAACATTCGTCCACGTCGTCTATGTGCCCGCCAGCCTTTCTGGATTGACGAGCATGTCATCCACGTACACTTCCATATTTCTACCGATCTGATCTTTAAACATCTTGTTTACCAATCTTTGGTATGTAGCTCCAACATTGTTTAGACCAAACGACATGACTTTGTAGCAGTAGAGACCCATATCTGTTCGGAAACTTGTATGTTCTTGGTCAGGTGGATGCATTTTGATCTGATTGTAGCCTGAATAAGCGTCCATGAAGCTTAAAATTTCGTGCCCGGCTGTTGCATCTACGAGCTGATCGATCCTTGGAAGTGGAAAACAGTCTTTAGGGCATGCTTTATTGAGGTCTGTGAAATCAATAGAGACTCGCCATTTCTTGTTTGGCTTGGGCACAAGTACGGGATTCGCGACCCAAGCCGGGTAGAAAGCTTCAATTATGAAGTTGTTGTTGTGCAGCCTTTGAACTTCATCTTTCAGGGCTACTGCTCGTTCTTTATCCAGCAGTCTTCATTTTTGCTGAACTGGCCGGATGTTAGGATCGATATTCAGGACGTGTAAAATAATAGAAGGGTCGATTCCGACCATATCCGCATGTGACTAGGCAAAAACATCTAGGTTTGCTCTCAAAATTTTTATCAACCCTAATTTTACTTCGAGCAACAAACCCTTTCCAATTTTTAGCTTACTGGCGGAGATAGCTGGATCAATCTCGATCTCTTCTAATTCTTCCACAGGTCCAACATTGTTGTTTGGGTCCCCAAGTCGAGGATCCACATCTTCATCCTCACGTTGGGAAGTTTCCTACTTGGGAATGTTTTTTCCCTTGTTTGGGCTCTGGGTGGAGGATATTTCCTTGTTAGCCTTTGCCATTGCAAGGTTGTAACATTCCCGAGCAGATTGTTGATTCCCTCTAAGACACCCTACCCCGTTCTTTGTTGGCAACTTCAGGCACGAGTGAAATATGGATGTGACAGCTTTTAAGTCGTACAAGGCTTGTCGGCCAAGCATTACGTTAAAGCCTGAAGGAACATCCAATATGAGGAACTGTGCCATGATAGTTATGCTCGTCGGAGCTTGTCCAATAGTGAGGGGTAGCCGGATTTGCCCTAGAGGTGCAACTCCTTGATTGGAGAAACCGTAGACAGGCTGGAGGCATGGAGTTAGATCCTTAAGTTGGAGCCACATCTTTTCGTAAGCAGTTTTGAACAAAATGTTCGAAGAAGCTCCATTATCAATCATGGTTCTGGCCACCATTTTATTTGCTATCTGGACTTCCACGACCAGCGGGTCATTGTGCGGAAATCTAATCTTGACAGCATCTTCATCATTGAAAGTTATGGTTGGCTCTCCTACTCGTGGAACTTTGGGCTTCCTTTCTTCCACAGCCAGGATGACTTCTTCTTGCTCGTACTAAGCTGTTCGGGCTTACCTCTCTCGAGCTTTGCCCGAATCTCCAGCGATGTGCGGGCCTCCAATAATTACTTGCAAGTGTCCATCTACGGGTGGAGGTATCAGATCCTGGTTATTTTGACCTTGGTTGGTGTTGACATACTTCTGCAGGTGCGGGTTGTTTTTCTTGATCAGAAATTCTATTTCCCGCTTCACATTGTAACATTCGTTGGTGTCATGGCCGTAGTCTCCGTGGAACCGAAAAAACTTTGTCATGTCCTTTTTGTTGGTATCTTTCTTCATGGGCCCGGGCTTCTTGTACGGAATTAACGACTGAGTTGCCATATACACACTCTCTATATCTATAGTTAGAATAGTGAACACAGTGTGTTTGGCATTATCAGGGGGAGTCTATGCGGATTTATCGATGAACTTTCCCTTCTTCCCGTTCCCTTGCTTGTGGTTTTTGCTTGAACGCTTGCCACTTGAATTATTCGAATAGTTGGGAAGTTGGGCGGACGTTCCAGTGGAAGGAGCCTTCATTTTGCCCGGCTTTAGTTCACCTTCTGCTCGTTGAATGGCTTCTTCGAGCTTGATGAAGCCTTCAACTCGGTCAAGGAAATAACTCATTGAGTCAACCGGCCCATTCTTCCTTATGTCCTTCCATAGTTCACCAAGGACTTCAACGCCCCCCAGTATTGCGGATAACTTTCCATCCTCGGTTACCCGCAAGACTTTGGTCGCTTCCGTCATGAATCTGCTGATGTACGCCGCGAGTGGCTTGCCTGGTCGTTGCTTTACTTCGACCAAATCTCTCAGATGAAATGGGAGCTGATGTGAGGAAGAGAATTGTGCATGGAATTCGGAAGAGAAGGTTTTCCATGAACTAAAATTTCCAGGAGCCAACTTGAAATACATTTGCTGTGTGTCTTCTTGTAAATCCATTTGCATCTCAAAGTACTTGAGATGGGAAAGAGGATCTTCTCTCCCAGTGTACATCTTCCACGTTGGCATTTTGAACTTGTGAGGCAGTGGCAGGAGATTGATCTCTGGTGAGAAGGGAGTACCGCGAGCACGGTCTAACTCAAGACATTGTTACACTGACCGGTCATGCCATGAAACATATTCTTCAACTCGTCAAGTTGCGCCTGTACGGCTGGGCTGACTTGCTCGGCATTCTGGTCGATTTGGATTACGTCAGCGTCTTTTCTGAGCGGGGATTTGAGTATGGGCTCCGGGCTGCACGATCGTTGTAGTATTCTGCTCGTCTGTTCCCTTCTTCTGTTTAGATCGTTCCTGAGGTCATGAGTTGTTCCCAACCTATCGAACACAGAAGAGCCTGGTTGCCTGAGCGATTGATTCGCTTAGTTGATAGGTGGAATTACACCATTATTCTGTTTGGATCCGTTAGGTATGGCTCCTCCTGATGTATTCCTGAACAAGGTCTGCCCGCCTACCTCTTGGGCCACGAGTGGAACTAGTAACTGGGGATTGAACGGCTAACCATTGGTTTTCTGGGAGGTATTCATCGTTGGATCATCCTCCGTTTCTCCAGGGGAATGACGTTCGGCATTTGCTGACCTACAGTCTGGTAGGCTCTTCGCATGAGCACGGTAGCTTGCCGACTACGATCTTCGATCTCTGCATGGTGAGCCCTTAATGCCTCTATCTCTTTGTCTCTCCATTCAGCGAACGTAGGCCTTTGTTCATCAAATGCGAGATTCACTGCAGCACGCAGTTCATCCTGATCATGATGCAGAGTGTTGCTATGACTCTGCATGAGTCCGAGCACGGCACGGAGATTTTGCAATTCAGTTGCATCTCCGATGGTCGTCTGGGCATTGGTTCCAGACAGAACAGTCGAGTTATGAGTGCCCTAGCTGTGTGCGAAACTATTATTCCCAGTCTCTTGCACACCGGGCATAGTTTCAGTAATAGGAGCTGTTTCGCCATTCACCACGTTTCCCGTCTGTCCAGGATTGACAGTAGGTGGAACCCTTGAACTCCCTGGGTCATGCAATGTTGGATCCAGCGTCTGTGAATTTTGTAGGTGAGACAGGCCTCTACGAGTTTGCACCATCGTGTTGAGTGTCGAAAAGAGCGATTTGTGATTCTCCTCTCAATGAAAGAAACAAAATGTTGACTTCGCTTTTAGCCAACGACAATGAGTCTTTTACAAGCGATAAACGATATGTCGTAGTGAATATATGATAAAAGCGATAATAAGACACAGGAATTTTATAGAGGTGCAGCCTTGAGCAGTTCGGTAATAGCCTAATCCTCGTTATATAATTCTTATAGCTCTTACAACCGTATCTCTGAATATATAATTCTTAGATAATAATATAGTCTTAGCTTAGCTACGTACCGACTTTTTTATCTCTCGGTCCCCTTGCCCAGTGAACATTCCTCACTATTTATAGGGCTGGGAAACTTGAGGAGGAAGAGTTTCCTCTCTCGTTACAATGCGCACAAACAGAAAGATTGTGTGATCAATGCTGAATGCAAGGATCGTGGGATTGAGGCTGAGTACACTTATAGTGGGATCGTGTATATGCCATATCCACGTAAGTTGATCCCTGAGTTATAGGGATTGAGCTAATGACTCATGATGCGAAAGCTGAATTCGCTAAGTGTTGAGTGCTCTGCACGGATTGCTAAATATCTTACTCGGGATATGTCAGCGAGGCATCCTGCTCGGTCTATCACTCCCAAACAGATGCTCCAAGTGGACTCCACGTGTCACTATTCTCGTGATGCCACGTCGGAGTGCAAAATTTGGGATAACAACTACCATGCAACCTATCATCATCTTCAATAAACTCATGCTTTTCAACAATAAATTCAGCAAGGATTACAACACTAAATCTCAAATATACTAAGCAAGAAATCACCTCATTCCCAAGCTTAAAATTCTCCCAAATCAAGCTCCAAAATCAAGCAACACCAAGAAATTCACACCAATAAGCTAGAATTTTCAAGAGAGGGTTAGGGTGAGAGAGAGAGAGGTCGGGTGAGAGAGAGAAAAGCAGCTAGAAATTTCATTTACTTTCCTCAAAAATCAATTTTTGTCAAACATAATAATTATAGGTCAAAAGACCAAAATGCCCTTAGGGCCAAAGCACACATATTTACCCCCACAAGGGTATTTTTGTCATTCCAAGCTTATTTAAATCCCAATCAAATTAAGATTATCAAATATCAAATAAAATGCCAATTAAATCAATCCAATTTGCATTTCGGGCCTGAACCCGGTTCGGCCCGAAAGTCCCGGTTGTGACTATACCGCGCCAACCTGTCAGAACACTCCTGAAAAGACAACACATGCATACTATATAACAGTATAGTTCTATTAAGCACGTAATTAAATTAAGTTCATCATTTTACCCTTCCTAGGTCACAATTACTAAAATGCCCCTAGCTCACCAACGGGGTCTTACCATATTATAAACCATATTAATTCACATAAATTGAACTATATAATAATATAATTCCTCAATTATTCATAATTTTTTAATTAGGGTTTTGCTAATTCATTTCACAATTCCAAAATACTACAGCTAAACTTAGATATAAAATCTATAGCTTCTATCTCGACATAGAAGTGAAATGATGATTTCCTTCGAGCTTGGCATGATAGAGATAAATGGAAGAGCTCTTGTTTCAGTGATTATATTAGTTTACTGAAATACCATTTATAGGAACCTAAGTATTTTAAGGATAAAATACATTGCGGGGTGAAACGGTAAATTTGTCCCCACTCGATGTAAATAATCAATAGAGGATCTTTGATTATTGGGATTATAACGATGGTTAAATGTTTATAGCGTATCTATATCGTTGAATATATAGAGCGTTCTATATAACTAAGATTGTAATTCCAAGTTCTACAGTAGTTTAATGAGGAATTAATAAGTTAGAGAATTTACTTAGTAAAATCTAGATCTACTTATTGGAAGCTCAAATGTATAGGCCCATGGTCCCCATACTAACAATACTGCTTGTAAGACTTAGTTAATTGATTTTAATTAATCAATTATAATTCTAAAATTAGACTATGTCTAGTTTGTGAATTTTCACTAAGATATGGCTTGATTGTGAAGAAATATGATTTTAGGGTTTTTTTATTAATTAAGAGACTTTATGGAGTCTAATTAATAAATATTATAAATGAAAATTTTATTTGCTAATTATTTTAATTATTAAATAAATAGTTTTGGCATTTATAGGGTTGAAAGTGCAAAAAATGGTATTTGTGAAAAATAGATAAAATAGTTGAGAAAAATAGCAAAAACCAAACTAGTGTAGGACCCACTATGTGGCCGGCCGCTAGGTGGTTATTTTACTCTATTTTTATCAATTTTTTTATTCCAAATAATTCAACCCTAAACCTAGGTGAAATTACTATAAAAGGAAAGTGATGGTCTCATTATCCAACTAATGCTTCTAATGCTAAAAACCTAGTTTTCTCTCTAGGTTTATGAGACCTCTTCCTTCTTCTTCTTCTAATTTCGAAAATCATATAGCATTCTTCACAAACTAAATTCAAGCCTTAGTGATAGAGTACATGGCCACACATAACAAGTTGGTACTCAATTAGTGTGTAAGATTGTGAAGAATCCAAATCAAGTGAAGGAGAATCGGGCTCAGATCTTGATGATACTCTACTACGTAAAGGATACAAGGGTTAGAGATCTGAGCAGAAGGAGTCATTTAATTCCACTGCAATCAATGTAAGGTTTCTTAAAATTTATGTGTGTTTAAATTATATTGTTTTAGAAATTCATATTTAAGATGTTAAACAACGTACATGGTAGTAAATCTAAATCCTAGTAAAACTTTAATCCAACACTTCCACCATTGTTTCATACTTTGTAAATTTATCTCTAAGTAGTCACCGTAGGGGAGAGTCTAATAGAGACGAAAACTTACAAAATACTCATCATAAGAGATCGTTACGGTGTTAAATGATTTTATGAATAACCATCCATAAGGGGAATGAAGTCTAGCGTCATGAGGTTATATTGAAAATCGTTAACCATGTAGGAAAAACAATGGAGATCGAATGTACTTATAACTAAAGCTCATTATTTAAAGAGTTGTATTTTCTTTTGATATTTATTTTAATCTATATATTTTAATATATATTTATTTAATTAAAATTACTAATTTAGATAAGTGTAAATATAAATTTTAATTTAATATTGATAAAATTATACCCTAGGAAGATCTAAAAAATAAAAACAAACATTTCTATCTTTAGTATTAATTTTCCAATCAATATTATGAAAATTATTTAATTTAAGTTGGTCCAAAATTAATTAAATAATTAATTTTCAACTCAAATTTAATTTTCTACAAATATATATATATATATATATATATATATGAATTCTAAATCCAATGTATTATAAAAATACATTTTCAAGAACTCATTAAAATAAAATAAAATAAAACTGGAAAAGTTATTTTAATTTATGTTGACCTAAAATTAAATAAATTCATTTTTGACATAAATATAATTTTCCTATTTAATTAAATCCCTTAAGAAAAATAACAAATATTTAACTGTCTTGAACAAATCAACTTAAATATTAATTCTCTAATTTAATTAAATATATCTAGAAAAATACTAAAAAGTTTACTTACAAAATGTCTATCTTGATAATTCATAAACTAATTATTATTTTCTAATTAAATATAACATATTTTAATCTATTAATTTTAATCAAATCATTAATGAAAATTACTTGATTTAAGTTGATCTAAAATTAATTAATAAATTAATTTTCAACTTTAATCTAATTTTAAAAATTAATTTTTTTTGAAATATATACATTTAAATAAAAATGTAATTTGAAATTCTCAAAAAAAAAATAGACTATTAATATAAAATAAAATATATTTTGAAAAATTATTCTAATTGAAGTTGGTCTGAAATTGAAAAATTTCCAACTTAAATATAATTTTTTTAATTTAATTAAATCCATTAAAATAGAAATAATTATGTGTCTACAAAAATTTCAACTTAATTATTAATTCTAATTTAATATCTAAGCAAATATTCTAATTTAAGTTGGTCTAAAATTAATTAGAAATTAATTTTCAACTTACATATATGTTTATTATTCAATTAAATTTCAAGAAATAGAAACAAATAATTAAGTATCTTGAATAAAATCAACTTAATTATTTATTCTATTTAAGTTCTAAGAAAAATAATCTAATTTAAGTTGGTCTAAAATTAATAAATAAATTAATTTTCAACTTAAATGTATTTTTTTACTTAATAAAAAATTAGAAAATATAAATTAGTTACTAGAAATTACTACCTAGAATATTTCATTAAACTAAGTGTGTTTTTTTAAAATTAATTTTAAAATAATCCTATGAAAAATTAATTCCATATATTTCAAAATTAATTATATTGTTATTTCAATTTTAATTAGGTTAAACTAGTATAATTAGCCTAATCCAATTATTTAAATAAGGCAAATGGACCTTCACAAATGTGGTTGTTCATGTGAGGGAGGGCTGGGTTCAGTATGTCGTAACTAATTGGGCCCAAAGGAGAGGAATTTAACCTTTCATTAAATAATTGTTATTCTTTGAATAAGCCCAATACTAATTGGGCCTAAATAAAACTATCATTAGGTGATATTTTGATTTTAGCAACCTAGTTCATTTAAATATTTAGAAATAAATGGACTTGCTATATGCATCTAAGCCCAAATGCAAACATATAGGCTCACACAGGTCAAATTGATTTGGATGGGTCCTGTCATGTTTCTAGGTTTACACAGATAAAAGAAGTACAAAATTTACCTGTTACAAATTATTTATAAGATCTAATAACAATCGGACTATGATTAAAATCAGATCATTGGATCTGTCAAGGAGTTAATCATAGCAATTTAAAACAAATAAATAATAGGTTTGTTAATTATTTTTGTTGAATAAATAATTAAATAAAACAAACACAATATCCATGTAACAACTGAATTTTGAAAATTTAGGGTTTTTGAAACAACCTTAAATATCTCTTCAAAATTTAAAATTCAAACTAATTTAAAATATGTAAGTTTATTTGAATTATTTTATCAAATTAAATTAAATATCTAATAAGATAAATGATTTGAAAATAACCAAATAGATATGTTCAATATCATCTTCTAATCTTATAATTTAATAAAATTTTAAAAAATAAACCAATCTTAAATTAGATATGGTTAGGTTATTATTATTTTAGGAATAAAATAATAAATAAATAATAATTATCCTAATTATATGTCAAAATATCTTAAATTAAGCATTTTTTTAAAATTTCTACAATAATATCTAGGCTATTTAAATATTTAAAATAGTATTTATAAATATCTGATAAACAATTAAATATTTAACAAAATAACAAATTTTAAATTTGAGAATATTATGGTTAGAATATCTATAAAAATATCTAGGTTAATCTCAAATTTATTAATTATTTAATTTATCTTATAAGATAATTTTAATATAATATTTCAAATTAAAAAGGATAAAGATATCTTTTCATTTAAAATATGGCTAATATTAAAATATATGATCTTATAATTAAATAATATATAAATATTAAAGAAATTAACAAATTTTTGAAATCTAACAATAATTTTAAAATAAAATAATTCATTTTTAAGTTTAAACCTCTAAATATCAAAAATTAATAATAATCTATTAAAAATTAAATATTATTAATTTAAAATTGATATTTAAGTTTAAATATATTAAAAATAATATTTTATTTTGATTTCTGGAGTTGAAAATTGAAAAAAATCAAAATTTTGGGAAAAATCCCACAAAAATTGAGTTTGGGGTGTGGCTGCCAGCAAGGCTGCACGGGCAGTCTAGACTGGCTACAAGCAGTCCAGTCCGCATGCGCACTGATTTGCAGCCTGATCTATCAAGTTTCCTCAGCGTGTGTAGCATCAGGTGGGCGAGGGACCAGGGCATCTGCAGGGTCACGTGGGCGGCATCGTGTCTGAAGGCAGGTGATCGTGCGCATCAGACAAAGGTCTGTCTAAGTTATCCGCGTGCGGATCATCTAGTCTGAATCCCTGCATGCCTTGTCCTCGACCATATGCACCCGAAATTTCAAAACTTCATAACTTCTTCGTTTTTCATCGGAATTGAGTTCCGTAAAAATGAAAATTGCTTAATTTTTCACAAGGAACGCAAATAAAATATTTTCAGAACGAAAATAAAATTATTCTCATTGAAAATTTTTGTAATTCACATACATTCATCAAGAAACACATAAATCAACATGAACACATCTAAATCAACACTCAAACAATATTCATCGTTTTAAATGCATATTACATGTAAGTAAATCATTACCATGGATCTAAGGCCAGTTGTTGGGAATATTTTACCAGGATCTAGATTTACTAACAAGTATGTTGATTAACATCCTAAATATGAATTCTCTAAAATAATGATAATAAACAAATAAGGGTTTAAGAAAACCTTACATTGGTTGCAGCGGAATAATATGACTCCTTCCGTTCAAGATCTCTAGCCCTTGATTCCTTTCTGTAGCAAAGCATTATCAAGATCTGAACTTGGATTTCTTTCTCTCCTTTGGGTTTGGTTACCATCGTCTTACTCACTATGATTGAGTACTTGGCTTGCTATGTGTGGGCATGGCACTCATTCACTCAAGGTTCGAATATGGAAGAACAATGAAGGAGGTGAGAAATCACTAAGGAAGAAACTCTCTCATCTAGGTTGAAGGCATCAAGTCAAGATGACATTAGTTTGAGAAAGTGTCAAGTGGATGAGATGAAAGCATCATGTTCCTTTTATAGTGTTTGAACTAGGGCTTAGTGTTTAATTATATGGATTTAAAAAGAATAAAATATTAGGTCAAAATACTTAAGTGTCGTCCACTATAACGGACCACATTTTAGTTATAATTTTACCACTTTTTTTTAACCACTTATTCTTTTTTTCAATAACACCAAATTTTCCAATTCAATCCTACAAATGCCAAAACTATTTATTTAATAATTATAATTAATTATCAAATAAAATTGTCATTTATGTAATTTATTAATTAGACCATATGTAGTCTCTTAATTAACAAATTGACCCCAAAACCTCTTTTCTTCACAATCAAGGCCTTGCTTAGTGAAAATTCATAAATAAGACACAATCTAATTTTAGATTTATAATTAATTAATTAAAATCAATTGCCTTAGTCTGCAAGTAGTATTATCTCAACTAGTGAGGGGACCATGGGCCTATATAACTGAGCTTTCGATCAGTAGATCTAGAATTCACCAAGTAAATTCTCAACTTATTAATTCCGCCTTGCGCCACTATAGATTTGGAATTGAATACACTCTCAGTTATATAGAATGCTTTATATGTACCACGATATAGATACATTATAATTATCCATTATTACAATCCTAATAGTCAAAGATCCTCTATAGATGATCTACACTGAATAGGGACAAATTTACCGTTCTACCCTTCAATGTATTTTATCCTTAAAACACTTAGCAACCTATAAATGATATTTCAGTAAACTAATATAATTACTGAAATGAGATCTCAATCATTTATTTCTATCCAGCCAAGCTTGAAGGAAATCATCGTTTCACGTCTAAATACCTATAGAAGCTATAGATTCCATATCTATGATCAGCTCTCCCACTCAATTGAACTCCCATGTTCCCAAGATGTAAGTATCCACCAGAACCAAAAGTTAGCTTCCACGAACAACTCAAAGAACATAAATAATACAACTAAGCTGAACTAAACCATATGACGATTAAGATCCATAGACATAAGATCAACCATTGATACTGACTGAGAAAGATATAACGGTAAGTTTATGATATCTTGTCTAAGATCAATATCGGTCCCCTCCAATGTATACTCCATACATCCGATACTAGTAAACTTTGCCAATACCCTAGAAAGGATATAACACTTTATCCAAGGTGTAAGTATAGCTTATCGCAAATTATCATGCCAGTCTAAACCCATTGAACTGAAAAATCAGGGGAATTAAACTTTTGAACATATAATCATGATTATATTTGTTGACCTCACTTTTAGCCAACGACAGTGAGTCTAATTTTTCAAGCGACAAGTAGTTTCATACAAATGAAATATAGAAAAGTAAATAACGACACAAGAATTTATAGAGGTTCGTACTCCGAGCCTTCGGTAATAGCCTAATCCTCGTTATTTGTATTGACATAAGAACAAGGAAAATGGTTCCGTTTCTTAGAGCTCTTACAACAATATCTATGAATATGAATTCTTACACAAAATCTTTTGACCCTTTGCCCAGTGAGTGTGAATCAATATTTATGGGGCTATAAGCTTGGAGAGGAAGTATTCCCCTTCTAGTTACAATTGATATAAGCAGAAAGATTGCATAGTAAATACAGAATACACTAATTGTGGGATTTGGACCGCTTGCCATATCTCTGTAATCTGATCCCAGAGTTATAGAGATTTCCTTGATGACTCACGATGCGAAAGCTGAATTCGCTAAGTGTTAGCGTTCTGCGCGGATTGCTCACTGCTCGGCTTAGAGAACTTCGTCCGAGCATATGTGATGTGTCCTGTTCGACCTGTGTCTTGCGAGAAAGTACCCAGAGTTGATTCCACGTGTCACCATCGTGTGATGCCACGTCAGAGTGAAAAAATTGAGATAACATTTGCCCCCCAACTCTGTACGGGACTTCCGAAGTTGTGTGTAGACTTCATCTGAGCTATCTTTGCATTTGGATGGGTGACACGTGTCAGGTGCGTCTGTTCGCGACTCGAGGAAAGGCGCTAGAGCTTCCTCCCATTCTCTTCCTCAGAGCATCGATCATCTGCCGAGATATGTCTGCACAGAACAAAAATAGTATGGTTAGAAAACAACCATCAGAAACACAAGGCATGAAAATCAAGAAGCCCAAGAACAAAAGAAAGTAAAATGTAAGGTGACCGCCCGCACAAGACTTAGATGTCCATCATCACCTGACATCGATCTTATCTCAGACATGACGGATTTCCCTTTTTCGAACACGAGAGGAGATGGGCGAACAGGTGAAATGGGCTCCCTTATGCGAAAGGCATGTTCAAGAAGCCTGGGCGAGGCCAGGAGTTTCTTCTTCCTCTTCAATGGAGTCACCTGCTCTTCTTCAGCTTCATCTTCAGGATTTGAAGGCTCCTAAGCATATTGTTTGGCCCTGGCACCTCCTTTCAACTTAGCTTCACGCTTCAATTGAATCAACTCATTCTCCAGATGAGTTCGTTCAGGCCGGCCAGCACCAGATTTCCTCCTCTTCCCCGTCACGGACTTAGGAGTAAAGTCCTCTGGATAAAGCCCGTACCTCACAAGATTATCATCAGAGGTCAACTGGATAATATTCCGTTCTTCCCCCGGCAACCAGGCAAGTTTTTGAGCTCTATCCCTAAGAGCAAGAGTGACAGGAGGACGATGATATGTCAGAATCTGCTGAAACAAAGTCTGGGTAATGCTCGGATCCTTCACCATGAAGTACTCATCAGCAAAAAACCCTATTTTGCTGATGGCCTTGTCATCCGTGCTGGTCAACCACTTGAAACCTGGTTGAGAGAAATAGAAGTACCCCGACCTCTCTTATTTGGGGGTGGACTTCAAATCGAAGAACCAGGCAACCTCGTGAAAAGAAGGAGTACCACATCCTTGGGAAGCGTAAAGGACGAAGAGGGCAGACATATACTTAATGCCCTTAGGAGTGATTTGGGTCGAGCAGAGACCGAAGAAGTCTGCCACATCCTTGAAGTACTTGTGCAAGGGCATCAGCGCTCCTTGCTGACCATGTGCCCCCGACCAGGCGCACATCCCCTTGTCAGGGTTTGTGGCACGATTATTGTGGGCAAGAATGTAGCAGTCCAGCTCGCCCAGGTACCTATCCTGGTCAAGAGTTCGAAGGCGCCTCTCCGTAATCTTGGACGGAGGACTTACCCACCTGGCGCCCAAGCCACCCTGCCTTCTATGAGGAACCGCCGCATGAAGCTCCTCACTGACGTAGTCAACGCCCTCGACCAGGACATCTCCATCAGCATCGACTGGCTGCCCAGCCTCGTTGTACCCCTCGTAATTTGGGGGTTTAACCTCTTCCTCTCCCTCCGCCTCGGAGGGACTACCGGGACGCACCTCATTTAGCTCCTTAACCTCCTGGACCTCAGCGTTCCCCTCACGATACTTTTCCATCAGGACGGTCGAATCCTGTTTGACGCTGGGAAGAGTGGCAAGCCGAGCCACTTGAGGATCAGTAGCGTCAGCCAGACGCGTAGTTTTCTTTGTACGAGCCATCATCCTATGGCTGTGTACAAGGTCAGAAGAATGTCCTTCACTAGAAGGAGAACTAGAATGAAGACGAGGGTGATCCTCGTCTAGAAGTTGAAGCAAATCCAGGTCGATCTGATGTCCGAGTTTCCAAGACTCACCTGGGTTCATCTACTAAAGACAACACACCAGATGACTGTTGGAGGGAATATCAAACAATAAACAAGCAAATATGCCGACCAGGAGTACTCAACAGATTAAAGAACAGCTATGCCTAAAGAAAAGTCAGAACTCAAGAAGTTGGAAAATTTTCTTGAGTTAGGGCAAAAAAGTTCATGAAGCTTAGAATAAGCAAGATGAAAGGCGGATGCAATGCAGTTCAGAGACAAGCTTTATGGCTGTAAACCCACATGAAGACATGATAAAGAAGAATCACAGAAGTTTCTAACCCTAAGGTTACCTATGCATTTTTCTACAGCACAGTGAAAGTTGCATTCGAAATGTAAACATGCAAAGATAAGCATAAAGGAAATCAGATACTTATTCAAGATTCGACTGTCTGGGTTCGAGCGACGTCTATCCAACCAGCAGTTGCATGAAGGCACTTTGGCGACTTTGAAGCCTTAAAATTTTCTTTTTGCTCTGGAGCTTACTTAGCAAAGAAGGGTGATGAAATGAGTTTATGTGCCAATGTTGTGGGTATTTATAGGCAAGTCACAAAAATAGGAGACTATCTCAAAGAAACCTCAGACGCCTCAGCTTCCCGCCTCAAAAACGAATATGGGAAATCAAAAGTAATCGAGTGCAACCGTCAGCCGTGGAGAGAGAAAATCGGATTTCGAAAGATTAATAGTCAGAGCATTTATTAGCCGAAAATCAAAGAGACGCCCAGTCAGCTTCACATCGAGTCTCGAAAAGTCACGCTCGACACGTGTCCCCATCCAAAGGTAGAACCAGCTCGGAAGAAGTCTACACACAACCTCAAAGGTCTCGTACAGACTTGGGGGGCAAATGTTATCCAAACTTTTTCACTCTAACGTGGCATCACGAGAATGGTGACACGTGGAGTCCACTTGGAACATCTACTTGGGAAGATAAGCCGAGAAGGATGCTTTGCTAACATGTCCTGAATAAGATATTCAGCGATCAGTGCAGAGCAATCAACACTTAGCGAATTCAGCTTTCGCATCATGAGTCATCAGCTCAATCCCTATAACTCAGGGATCAATTTATGTGGATACGTCATACACACGATCCCACTATCAGTGTACTCAGCCTCAATCCCATGATCCTTGCATTCAGCATTGATCCCACGATCTTTCTGTTTATACGCATTGTAACGAGAGAGGAAACTCTTCCTCCTCAAGTTTCCCAGCCATATAAATAGTAATGCATATTCACTGGGCATGGGGGATCGGAAAGTCGAAACGCACCTAAGCTAAGACTATATTATTATCTAAGAATTATATATTCAGAGATACTGTTGTAAGAGCTATAAAAAAAGGAATCTTCTTCCTTGATCTTAAGTCAATACAAAAAATGAGGATTAGGCTATTACCGAACTGCTCGGGGCTGAACTTCTATAAAATTTATGTGTCTTATTATTGTTTTATTATCATATGTTACTACACATCGTTTATCGCTTATAGAATAGACTCATTGTCGTTGGCTAAAAGTGAAGTCAACAAATTGAATCTACAAGCCTATGTTACACAAATTTAGCTTGTAAATGTCAAGTGGCTACCCCTGCTCGCCTACCAAAGCAAAGGCCACTGTTGGAGAACAGTGGGAGACCATGCCCAAGAAGGGTCGTGGGTACTAGCACTTTTTGTACTCTAATGTTGAGCAGATAGAACCGCTACAGTGGAGTAGAGTTCTGTATGCTTGTTATTGGTAGTATTTGTGGAGGTGCTTTCCATTCTAGTATCTTGGTAGGAGACCGAGCTCCATGTTTTCGTTGCACCTTCCCAACTTGTAGGCTTCCCTTACTAGTTATTTTTATAACTTGATAAGGGCCTTCCTAGTTAGGTACAAGTACTCCTACTACTGAGTCTTTAGTGCATAAGAACACTCTTCTAAGCACCATATCTCCTGTGAATAATTTTTTGCTCTTAACGTGTTTGTTGAAGTGCCTTGCTACCTTTTGCTGGTAGGCCTGCAGCTTTAGGTTGGCTTGTTCTCTTCTTTCTTCTACTTTGTCAAGGGACCCTGCCAGTAGGGTGCTATTTGTTTGTTGTTCATAGTTGTTCTTCTGTGAGACGGTGGCACTAGCAGGCAACATTGCCTCGTAGCCATAAGCTAGAGCAAATGGAGTTTGCCTAGTGATCGTGTTCTATGTGACCTTAGGACCTCTGGGAGCAGTTCAAGCCAGATGCTTTTTGCTTCATCAAGGCACTTCTTAAGGGTGTCCTTGAGGGTTTTGTTGACAACTTCTACCTACCCATTTGCTTGAGGATGGGCCAGGACAGAGAAGCTCTTCATGATGCCATGCGGGTTGCAAAAATCAGTGAACATGTCACTATTGAACTGTTTGTCGTTGTTTGACACAATCATTTGGGGAAGGCCGAACTGGCATATGATGTTCTTGACAACAAAGTCAAGAACCTTCTTGGAGGTGATTGTCACCAGGTGTTCAACTTCTATCCATTTGGTTAAGTAGTCTGTAGTGAGAACAGCAAACTGTACCACTCCTTTTCCCTTTGGGAATTGACCAATTAGGTCTATCCCCCACACTGTGAAGGGCCAAGGAGACTGCATCATTGTAAGCTTGTTTGGTGGAGCTCTTGGTATCTTTGAAAATCTCTAGAACTTATCACATTTTCTAACATAGTCCATTGAGTCTTTGATCATCGTTGGCGAAAACTGACCCTATCAGATTATCTTTTTCGACAAGCTTTGCCCCCGGCATGATTCTCGCGGAAGCCTTCATGCACTTCTATCATAAGTCGTTCAGCTTTGGCTTTGGTGATGCACCTGAAGAGAGGCATAGAGAAACTCTGTCTGTACATTATCCTGTCTAGGATCAGGTACCGAGCAACTTTTCTTTTTAGTTTACTTGCCTCGTTTTTATCATCTAGCAAGGCTTCGGTTTGGAGGTAAGCTGTGCTAGGTGTCATCCATGTTGGAGTGTCATCCAGCATGTCGACCTCCTTTGGGACAACAATGCTGGGTTCTTCTAGGAACTGGATGGGCACCAAGTTTGCTTTGTTAGCTATGGTACTGCTCGCTAGGGGAGCAGGTGCATTGCTGTTGCATTCTGTTTTTTGGGGATCTTCTTGATTGTGTAGCCTTTGAGCAAACTTAACAAGTCTTTGATTTTTCTCAAGTAGGCCACCATTCTATCAGCTCGAGCTGTGTATTCACTCATGATTTGATTCACAACTAGTTGAGAATCACTGAATATGTCCAGGTGTTCAGCCTGTTCTTCTTGCGCCAGCTTGAGGCCAACTATCAGGGCTTCATATTCAGCCTCATTGTTTGAGGCTTTGAAGTTGAATTTGATTGCTTCGTGTAGTTCTTACCCCCAAGTGTTGTAAGGGCAATGCCTGCATCGGACAATTGGTCAGTTCAACTTCAGTCAACATGGTGCTGTTGTTGCTCGTGCTCATGCTTTTTCTCTGGCTCTTGCTGTTCTCATGAGTCTTGAGAGACCTCAAGAGTTAAGTTGGTGTACTCAGCCACAAAGTCTACAAGGGCTTAATCCTTTAAGGCTATTCTTGACTGGTATGTGATCTCGAACTGTCCAAGTTCTATGGCCCATTTGAGTAGTAAGCCTTATGCTTCAGTTTTCTGTAGAACCTGTCGCAGTGGTTGATCGGTGTACACCTTTATGGGGTGTGCCTGGAAATAGGGCCTTAGATTTCTGGAAGCCAAGAGCAAGTTGTAGGTCAGCTTCTTCATGAGTGGGTATCAACTTTCTGCATCAACTAGCCTTTTGCTAATGCAGTATATAGGGTGTTGCACACCGCCTTCTTCTCTCGTGAGGATAGCACTCATAGCGAGCTTTGTGCTACTAGGGACATGCCTAGCTCTTAATTTTCTGGGGGTTTAGACAACACCGGTGGTTAGGCCAATTGCTTCTTCAGCTCCGAGAATACGTTTTCACATTCCTCTGTCCACTCAATTTTTTTGTTGCCTCTAAGAATGTTGAAGAAGGGTACACATTTGTCTGTAGACTTGGACACAAATTTGCTTAGTGCAGTAATGCGTCCAGTTAGGATTTTTACTTCTTTGACAATTGTTGGTGACTTCATGTTCAAAAGGGATTGGATCCTTTTTTGATTTGCTTCTATTCCCCTAGCATTGACTAAAGGAATTTTCCAGAGCTTATGCCAAAAGAGCATTTGAGGCGGTTGAGCTTCATGTTGTAGCGGCGAAAGATTTTGAAGCACTCACCTAGGTCATCCACTTGTCACAAGCCTTTTTGGACTTGACGAGCATGTTGTCCACATACACCTCCATGTTGCGACCGATGATCTATGAACATCATGTTCACCAGCCTTTGATAAGTGGCCCTTGCATTCTTTAGCCCGAAGGGCATGACTTTGTAACAATATAGGCCTAGGTCTATCATGAAGCTGGTTTTCTTCTGATTAGGTGGATACATCTTTATTTGATTGTAACCTGAATATGCGTCCATAAAACTAGGACTTCCTGGCCAGCCGTGGCATCCACTAGCTGGTCAATTATGGGCAGCGGGAAGCACTATTTTGGACATGCTTTGTTCAGGTTGGTAAATTCAATGCAGACTCTCCACTTCTTGTTGGGCTTAGGTACCAACACATGATTGGACACCCACTGAGGGTACAATGCTTCTATTATGAAGTCATTGACCCTCAGTCGTTCAACTTCATCTTTTAGCGCATGCAAACCCTCCTTGTCTAGCAACCTCCTTTTTGGTTGAACAGGCCAAATGTTGGGATCAATGTTTTCATGTGACCATGCGAATAGGTGTAGGTTTGCCCTTAGAAATTTTGTCAAGACTGACTTAATTTCTGGAGCCAAACGTTGACCGATCTTTAGTCTTCTTGTTGGATGAGTGGGATCAACCTCCACTTCTTCCAACTCTTCTACAGTTCAGAAGCTTGCTATAGAATCCTCAATGTGAGGATCTATGCATGTGTCCCCGACTTTGCTAGACTTCATTGCCCCTTGAAAGGCTCATCTTCTTGACTTCTGGTTGGCATCTTCTCCTTTTTGGCCTTAGATAAGGCCAAGTTGTAATAGTGATGGGTAGACTGTTGGTCTCCCCCTCATGCAAGCCACTCTGTGCCTTGTTGGGAATTTGAGGAACAAGTGGTAGATAAACGTCACTGCCTTCAAGTTGTTGAGGGCCAGTTGCCCAATCATGGCATTAAAAGCCGAGGGAACGTCGATCAGAACAAACTATGCCATCAATGTTTTTGATGTTGGATTCTCTCCAATTGTGAGGAGTATCTAATATACCTGACAGGTGTGATGCCAGATGAAAAATCTTTACATCACTTGGTTGCAAGGCGCCAGGTCGGTGAGTTGGAGCTCCATATTTTCATATGTTGATTTGAAAAGAATGTTGGAGGAGGCGTCGTCGTCCACCATACATCTAGCCACAATCATATTCCTGATTTGCAAAGTAATGACCAAGGGATCATTATGCGGGAAACTGACCAGGGCTGCATCTTCTTTGCCAAAGGAGATTGTGGGCTTTATGGGTTTCTGCTCCTAAGAGCTCTGGTCTTCAACAACTAGGACTTTGCCTTTGGGCTCGTGACAGAGTGTTTGAGCATAGCGCTTCTGAGCTTTTCTGGTTTCGCCAACAATGTGGGGGCCGCTTATGATGACCGCTAAATGTTCTGCCATGGGTGGTGGCATTGAATCTCCTTTTTGACCTCCTTGCGCCTAGGTCTGATCGTCTTGCACATAACAACGCAAGTGGGGATTGTTACGCCTTATTATGTACTCAATCTCCCTCTTCAGATTTTGACACTCATTAGTGTCATGGCCGAAGTCATTGTGATATCTACAAAACTTTGCCATGCCCCTCTTTCCCATCTCCCTTCTGGAAAGGGCTTTCGGTATGGGACCGTTCCTTGGGTGGCCATGTAGATGGTATCTGGCTTCTGACTTAGGAGGTTGAAGCAACTGTACTTCTCCTCCTTATTCTTTTGTGGTGTGGGAGACGTGTTAAGCTTCCCCTTTTTGCCATTGTTCCTCCCAAAGTTGTTTGTGTGTGCGTGTTTCTAGTGTTTTTACCACTAGAGGTCTGGACAGCACTGCTGTTGCTTGCCTGTGCGCCTGGTGGGTCATGAGGCTGTTGGGCGCCTCATGACTGCCTACTATTGACATGCCCCGCCTGGGCATGTTGTATGGCTTCTTCAAGTTTGATAAAGTTGTCTATTCTATTGAGGAACTCCTTCATGTTGTTGCTAAATATCCTTCGGATATCTTTACAGAAGTCGCATAGCGGGAGTATATGCCCGCAGTATGGTCGTATATCAACCTTCTTCAGTAAGGCCTTCGACTTTGGTAGCCTCAGCCATAAATCGCTAAATATAATCCTTCAGAGGTTCCCTTTTTCACTATTTGACTTTGACAAGGTCTTCCAACTGCGATGGTACAAGTCTCAAGGATGTGAATTGTGTGTAAAATTCTTGTGAGAATTGAACCCAGGAGTTGAATCTCCTCGGGGTGAGTTTAAAGTACCACTGTTGCGCTCTCTCTGGCAGTGTGGCTGGGAATATGCGACAATGCGCATCACCAGTGACCTTCTGGAGGTCGAGCTGCATCTTGAAGTACTTGATGTGAGCAACCAGGTCTTCTCGTCCAGTAGAGGTATGGCATTTATATATGCCGAGAATGGTGATCCCCTTGAGCGATCAAGTTGGAGGTCTAAAGGCTTCGGTCCAGCTATGCCTTGGATCACGTCCACAAGTTGGTCCAATAGTGCTTGCACAGAAGGATCTGTTTCTGTGGGGACATGATTGATTGTCCCTCCTTCGAGAGGTTGTAGATTCTGAAAAGATAGGGGTTGGCTGGCCATACCCTGAGGGGTGTATTGTGAAAATCAGCCATGCCGTGCAGACCTTGGCCGGCCATTCCCAGGTATGGGAGTTAGCCCTAGTTTGCAGGTTTACACCTGGTTGCTGTGCTTCGCCGGCCAAACCTTCATTACGCAGGGTCTGGCCACCCAGTGCTCCTCCATGGCAAGCCAAACCTACAAAGGGTAGGGATTGGCAGTCCGTGATGTCTACGTGGCCAGCCAGAGCTACATTGGGTAAAGTCTAGCCGCCCCTGACTCCTCCATTGACTAGTGTTCGCTGTGCATTGATTGGGGATAGATCACATTGTTGGAAATATTTTACCAGGATCTAGATTTACTACCATGTATGTTTCATTAACACCCTAATATGAATTCTAAAACAATGAAATAAACACATATAAAGTTTAGGAAACCTTACATTGGGTGCAGCGGAATATAATGACTCCTTCCGTTCAGATCTCTAGCCCTTGATTCCTTTCTGTAGCAGAACATAATAAAGATCTGAACCTGGATCTCTTTCTCTCCTTCCTTTGATGCTTATTCTCCTTCTTGATTGGATTCTACACAATCTTCCACACTATTATTGAGATACCACTTGATTTGTGTGGGCACTACTCTATCACTCAAGGTTCGAAATTCAAGAGAAGAAGAAGAAGAGAGGGGCGGCTATGGCTTTTCTCTGAGAGGAACAATATGCAAGTCATAGTTTCTTGAAGCCATCCCTTTCTATTTATAGAAAGCCATCTAGGTTTAGGTTAGAATTGTATGGCATTAAAATAATGAAAATATAAATGGTAAAATGCTTGCATAGTGGGCGTCCATGATAGGGATAATGGGCCTCACTTTCCTATTTTGCCATTTTGTCATTTTCAATCAAATTTTCTCAAAAATGTAAATTAACAAATAAAACCTAGAATCTCTTTTCTTACAATTTCGCCCTTGCTTAGTGAAAATTCATAAAGTAGACAAGTCTACTTTAGAATTATAATTGATTAATCAAAATCAATTAACTGAGTCTTACAAGCAGTATGGTCTCAACTA
Organism: Cannabis sativa; assembly: GCF_029168945.1. Lineage (NCBI taxonomy): Eukaryota > Viridiplantae > Streptophyta > Magnoliopsida > Rosales > Cannabaceae > Cannabis > Cannabis sativa. The sequence continues at coordinate 42,242,502 of NC_083605.1, read as the reverse complement.
GTATGGGGACCATGGGCCTATATAACCGAGCTTCCAATAAGTCGAACCGAATTTACCAAGTAAATTCCCTAACTTATTAATTCCTTATTGAATCCACACTTAGAACTTTGAATTGCACTCTCAGTCATATAGAACGCTCTATATGATCCACGATATATATACGCTATTAATTATCCATCATTATAATCCTAATTTGATTAGTGACCCTCTAATAGATGATCTACATTGAATAGGAACTAAATTACCGTTACACCTTCTATGTATTTTATCCTTAAAATACTTAGCTCCGTATAAATGATATTTCAGCGAAGTGAAATGAGATCTCAACCATTTATCTTTGTTTAGCCAAGCTCGAAGGATATCATCGTTTCACTTCTAAATTCCTATAGAAGTTATAGACTCCATATTTATGTTAATGCTCCCACTCAATTATACTAACATGGTCCCAAAATGTACCTATCACCCTGACCCAAAAGTAGGCTTAACTAATAAATTAAAGAATATGTATAATACTCTTGAGATCGAACCCAACCATATCAGGATTAAGATCATTTGATCTAGGATCAACAGGTGATATTGAATTGAATAGACAGTACGTTAAATTTTAACAAATCTAATCAAAGTTCAATATCGGTCCTTCCGATGTGTACTCCATACATCCGATACTGGTAGACTTTGCCAATGCCCTGGAAAGGACATAACAGTTATCCAAGGTGTAAGAATACCTATCGCTGATTATATCATGCCAGTCTAAATCTAGTGAACTGACAAATCAGGGAATAAACTTTCGAACGTATAATTAAGATTATATTCCATTGTGCTGACAACACTATAATCATTAACAAATTCATATGTTCTGGACTTAAATATAATTCATACATTATATATATAACCATGAAATAAATCATGTGAACCATGCAACATAAAAAATGTTATTTCTAATCTTTATTAATAAGTAAATCTGATTATATTGAAATGTGTTTTATTTAGGGCACAAAACCCAACAAACTCCCACTTGCACTAATATAAAACAAAATGTGCATTTCAAATAATATCTACACCTTGATGCACAAATCAAGTGTAGTAGTAGTATACTCCTCGTAATAGGATCTGACAGGTTAAATGAAACACAACCTTCTCTCCACCATTACTCTTCCTTAATCACAAAATCCTTGATATTGTGAAATTTCTCTCTATATGTCTACTCTCTTGGGATACTGGATTCTATACTTTTGGGAAGTACTTTTGGTTAATCAGGAAATAACACTAGTAGTTAAGATAAGTTGGAACGGTGCCACAAATGTATAGAACTTTCCACAGACTGAATAAGTACCTTTCTGCAACTTTAACATCCAGTCTCTCTCTGGCAGACTTAAAGACTTCAGATTGGTTTTTACACTTTTCCAAAATCACTACTCCACCCCCAGAGTAATCACCATGTTATCAACATACTTTCTAGCACAAAGGAAAGTCTCGAAATCTGATGTGGTGTCGTCTAAGAGTTTTAAACACACCCTTATCAACTAACATATAGTTCCTCTTCTTGATCTTAAGATTTACTTGATTGTCTTCCAATATTCCTTTCCAGGATTAATTTGATACCTACTCATTACTCCCACTCAACAGCAGGTGTCTGGTCTAAGGCATACTAAACCACATCTGAGTCCTCTCACTATTGATTCAAGAAATCCTTTCATGGCTTTATCTTTTCTGGAATAGTTGAGACTTTTCCTTAGATAAATAAAATCTATGCCTAGAAGTCGAGAAGCTTCTATAGATTGCCATTAGAAAAGAAAATGCTTCAGCATCTAAAGTAAGTTGCTTGCATTAGACTAAGTAATTACCAGGTATACCACAAGCCATAGGTTTAGATAAACTCAAACCTATAATACTAGGAACATGAAGTTTTGTTAAGTCCATTTAATAGACTTATAAACTAAAATTTCCTTTCATGTCCTTGTAATAGAAAAATCTAGGTTACTCCATGTGAATGGATTAAACCATAGTTCTCTTGGCTTTTCTTCTTAGTTTCTTATCTTGACTATCCATTACTTGTTTAAACTCACAATAGATTTTAATCACTAGTGTCTTCCAAGTCATAAGAAGGTGAGTTCCTAGAAACCCTCCAACTGCGACAAGGTAACGTGAATTGTATCTAAGAAAACTAAATGGCATTGACCTCTTCGGTTGTTTCAAGACAACAGAGGCAGTGGGATCATCTTGTATCGAATAAGATAATAAAACACTTATGGAATCAAAAAAAATATCTCCTTTATTTGTTACTTTATTTTTAGACTTAGTCATTTTCTTTGAAAAATTAGTATTTTTTTAAACAAACACTTTCTTATCTATTGACTATGGGATGTTCCACCCCTAATCACTTAGAATAACTAACAAACATTCAAATCATATTTAAGAGTTCTATCTTTTCTTAAGATTTCGATTAGGTCATCCATGAATCTAGTAATTGTTTACACTAAGTACCCAACCATTGGATCATTCTGAAATTGTATTACCATAGAAGGATTTAGGCAACGACTAGTAACTAATCATCAATATGAAAATCGAATTTCTAGGGAGGTAAGTTTGGATTCAAAAATCAATTTAATGATCTTTGAACTGCATATCTACTAACTATTTCTCCACCCCTATCAGTTCGCAAGATCTTTAACCACTTACCTGAATGGTTTTTCACCATTGCTAGAAATTCATGAAATTTTTCAAACATTTTAAATTTCTTTTGCATAAGGTAAAATCTAGAGTGATCGTTTTAAGAATATAACGAAAAACTCATATCCACCCCTGAATATACATCCATCTGCGAATGAGATGAACTTACTTTCAGTGGATATAGGCATATAAACTCTTTGCAGAGATTGATCTTGTCAAAATCACTATGAACAAGATACAAATGCCATAGATTTATAAAATATGTGGTTGTGTCTTTTGATGACTTAGGTTTAGTTACATTAAAGAGTTCTTAGAATAGTGCAAGTGGATCCTGGTCACAAAATACTAAACTCATACTCCATACTAACATACAGTTTGAATCCATTGATAGAAAATGGTTATTAATCACTTGCAAAAGTGTAATTGTATAATGATTAATTCTTTCTTGGACCACCACTACTAATTTAACTCTAAGTCTGATTTGCCCATATAAGTAGGAGATTTCTAAGATTGAGGATTTATATCATTTTGGAATAGAATTTCAGGAATATAATCATATGCATCATTTAATTTCTTATGAGAAAATATTGAATGATATGTAATGATTTATGGACCATTCATCCAATGATATGGTATTGAGCTAATTCGAAATGAATAAGCTAAGAGGAATTAGGATCATTTCGTTTTTAAATAAGAATCCAACGATGCTTCGATTAGTGAGAGTCAAAGTAATCTTATTTATAAAATCTTCTTGTTTCATATTGTAAATACTAGTCTAAGGTGTCATCAATTGATGAACAGCTAGATGTTGCATTTACAATATTTATCTTTCGAGATCTAACACTATTATGTTTGTCTAATGGTTGACAATCCATTAGGGATTTGTCCCATTAGAATAACAAACCAAGTGAGACCAATAATGAAGATTCGAAATTAAACTACAATTTAATAACAGAAAATAACATGGTTCAATATAAATTCATACACAATTCAGAAATTATTAAACACATAGCAAGTAGGAATGACAAGTGAAAATACTAAAACATACAATCCTAAGTAATTTACAAGGTCTCCAACAAACTGATATATCAGTGTCCCGTTTAGGCGAGAGTCAGTGATACCATCAATTGAATAGAGTTGTCAGCTCATCTAAAATGATAAACATTCTAGCAACCTTTTATTCGATCAAGATTGGAATCCAGTGTTGTCCCGTTTAGGCGAGAGTCGAGGCTATTCTATCTTATGAGCTTCCACCATTGTTTCATACTTTTGTAAGTCAAATACAGTCGCCACCATTAGGGTGATCAATACTATATAAAACACTTACAAATAATATTATCTTTCGAGATTCTACGGCGTTAAATTGCTAATGAACGTTCCTCCATTAGGGAGGATTACTCACTAAAACAAGAACTATGTATAACCAACAATGGAGATCGAATGTCCTAATAATAAAGCTCATTATTTAAAGTGTATTTTCTTCTAATATTTATTTTAATCACTTTATTTTAAATATATATTTATTTAATTAAAATTTCCAATGAGAATGAAAAATTCTAAATATAAATTTTAATTTAATATTTATAAAGTATACTTAGATGGATATGAAAATAACATGAATTATTTTCATCTTAGTAATAATTTCCAATAAATAATTAGAAAAGTATTCAATTTAAGTTGTTTCAAAATTAATTTAAATTAATTTACAACTCAAATTTAATTTTCTATAAATATATATTGCATTTCGAAAATTGAAGTATATAAGAATACTATTTTCGAAAAAATGCTTTAAAATAAAATAAAAATAAATCTTGGAAAAATTATCTTAATTTTATGTTGGCCCAAAATTAATTAATAAAATTAATTTACAGCAAAAATATAATTTTGCCTATTTAATTAAATATTTAAGAAAAATTTCAAATATTTAAGTATCATGATGAAAATCAACTTAAATATTAATTTTCTATTTAATTAAATACACTAGAAAAATACTTCAAGCATAACAAATAATAACTATCTAGACTTTCATTGACTAATTAATTAATTTTCTAATAATAATATATTTTAGTTCATTTATTTTAATTAATCATTAAATGAAAAAATCACTGATTTAAGTTGGTCCAAAATTAAAATAAATAATTTTCAACTTTAATCTATTTTTCAAATAAAATTCAAAATTTCTGCATTTAAGAAATGCAATTTCAAAATTGTGGGAAAAGATTAATAAAATAAAATAAAATATATTTTGAAAATTATTCAAATTTAAGTTATTCTGAAATAAGATTCCAAACTTAAAATAATTTTCAATTTTTTTAATTAAATAACATGAAAATAATAATATTTAAGTATCATGATGAAAATCAACTTAAATATTTAAATTTTCAATTTAATTAAATGTATTAAATTCAAGAAATAAATAATTAAGTATAGAGGAGACTAATTATTAATTCTAGTTTAATACTAGAAAAAATATACTTAACTTAAATTGTACCAAAATTAATTATTAAACAATTAATTTCACAATCAATGATATTTTCCTATTTCAATATTAAAAATAATAACTAGTACAGAAATAACTATCTAGAAAATATCTCAATTTAATTAAGTATCTTTTCAAAATTTAGAAAATATCTAATTTAAGTTGTTATAGAAAGAATCTAAAATAATCAACTTAAAAATTTCCAAATAAAATTTAATTAAATATCAAAATTAAGTTGTAACTACCTAATTTAAGAATATTCCATTTTAAGTTTAACCACTTAAAAAATATCTCTAGAATCTTCAATAACTAACTCCTAGAATTGCTCAACTTAATTTTAAATTCAAAAGATATTCAAATTTAAGTTGATAAGAAAAATTAGTTAGTAATAACTAATTTATAACTTAAATAGGAATATTTAATGAAATAATTAAAATAAGCTTAAGAAAGAATCTAGTTAGTTAAAATTCTTTATTTAATTAAATACAAGAAAAATACAAGTAGTTTATCTACAAATAATATCTTAAACTAAGAGTATTTTTCTTAAAATTTACTTTAAAATATTAAAATGAAAAAAAAATTCATATATTTTAAAAGTTAATTATGTTGTTAATCAATTTTATTAGGTTAGACTAATTTAATTAACCTAATACAGTTATTCAAGTCACGCAATGGGCCTTCACAATTGGGGTAGTTCATGTTGGGGGGGGGGGGGGGCTGGGTTCAGTATGTGATACCCACTTCTATTGGCCCCCTTCTCTCACACAAGGCCTAAAGAGAGGAATTTAACCTTAAAATAAATAACTGTTACTAATTGAATAGGTCCAAAAACTAAATGGACCTAAATAAAATCTATCAGGGTGTGAAATTTTATTTAGCAACAACGTATATGCATCTATAATAAAATAAACATATAGGCTCACACAAGCATACAGATTTGGATGGATCCTACCATGTTACTAGGTCATACACAAATGAAAGAAGAATGTAAAATTTACCTGTTACAAATTATTTACTTGACCTATTGACAATTGAACCATGGGTTAAAATCAGATCATTGGATCTGTCAACAAGTTAACCATGGCAATTTAGATCAAGTAATAATAGGTTTTAGAAAAACTTACAAACAATCTAAAACACATACTCCTGCAACAAGTTAGATTGGATTGTTGGATGTAGGATTTATTTAATTTTAAATTAATTAATAAAAAGAATTCGAAATTAAATAAAAAAAAAAATTCGATTTAAAAAAAATTAAAAATTAAACCTACAATTTTGAAAAATTAGGTTTCAACTAACCTAAATATCATTTCAAAAAAATTGCTAACCACCTTTTAAATTTCATATTATTTTATAAATTAAATATTCAATAAAATAAAATGATAAATACATACCCTTTTTTGATTTTATAATTTAATTTATGTAAAAATAACAAAATTTAAAGGTTAGCAAAAATATCTTATTTCTATTTAAAATACCATGATTATAGTTATATTATTTTAAATCTAAATAATGTCACACTACTTAAATAGAATATTTTACAAAAGGAATTTAATATCTGACCTTAGAATTAAAATTAAGATAAAAAAATCAAATTTTAAAAAAAATAAGAAAAGAGGTAAGCAAAAAATGATTTTTACCTATTTTCAAATTCAAATTACACTAATATCTAAAATTAATTTTGAAAATTCAAATTAATTTATATATGATAATTAGATTTGAAATATGAAAAGTAAAAATCGAAATACAAAACCACACAAAAAATCCGAAGTTAATTCCATGAAATAGCATGAAAAATCGAAGAACAACGAAAAAATTGTGAGATGTACGGACTGTATGCAAAGCACACCATCCAGGTGCACATTCTTGGGCGCAAGGGGCTGCTTGGGCGCACAAAGGGTGCTGCCAGCTGGAAGCTGCGCGCACAAGGGTGTGTCACCACCCCTAATTTTTTTAAAACTTCAAAAAATCATAACTAATTCAAAAAAAAAAATCAAATTTTAGTTCTGTAAAAAAAGAAATTGCTTAATTTTTTCCAAACTATCCAATAAAAATAATTCCAGAAACGAAAATTCAATTATTTTTCATAAAATTTCACAAGCATCAATCAATCATTATATAACACAAAAATCAACATGAAACCATCCAAATCAACACATAACATCGTTTTAATTCATATTTCATGAATGTAAATCATTACCATGGCTCTGGTACCAGTTGTTGGAAATATTTTACTATGATCTAGATTTACTACCATGTATGTTTCATTAACATCCTAATATGAATTCTAAAATAATGAAATAAACACATATAAAGTTTAGGAAACCTTACATTGGGTGCCGCAAAATATAATGACTCCTTCCGTTCAGATCTCTACCCCTTGATTCCTTTCTGTAGAAGAACATAATCAAGATTTGAACTTGGATCTCTTTCTCTCCTTCCTTTGATGATTATTCTCCTTCTTGATTGGATTCTACACAATCTTCCACACTATTATTGAGATACCACTTGATGTGTGTGGGCACTACTCTATCACTCAAGGTTCGAAATTCAAGAGGAGAAGAAGAAGAGAGGGGCGGCTTGGCTTTTCTCTGAAAGGAACAATATGCAAGTCATAGTTTCCTGAAGCCATCACTTTCTATTTATAGAAAGCCATCTAGGTTTTGGTTAGAATTGTATGGCATTAAAATAATGAAAATATAAAGTGTAAAATGCTTGCATAGTGGGCGGCCATGATTGGGATAATGGGCATCACTTTCAAATTTTGTCATTTTCAATCCAATTTTCTCAAAAATGCCAATTTCCAATTTAACAAGTTAAATGTCAATTCTAATTCTTTAATAACTAAAAAATAATTATTAAATAATATTGTCATTTAATATATTTATTAATTAGACATATAGAGTCTCTTAATTAACAAATAAAACCTAGAATCTCTTTTCTAACAATTTCGCCCTTGCTTAGTGAAAATTCAAAAAGTATACATAGTCTAACTTTAAAATTATAATTGATTAATCAAAATGAATTAACTGAGTCTTACAAGCATTATGGTCTAAACTAGTTTGGGGACCATGGGCCTATATAACCGAGCTTCCAACGCGCATCACCAGTGACCTTCTGGAGGTCGAGCTGCATCTCGAAGTACTTGATGTGAGCAAGCAGGTCCTCTCGTCTAGTAGAGGTATGGTATTTATATATGCCGAGAATGGTGATCCCCTTGACCGATCAAGTTCGAGGTCTGAAGGCTTTGGTCCAGCTATGCCTTGGATCATGTCCACGAGTTGGTCTAATAGTGCTTGCACAGAAGGATCTGTTTCTGTGGGGACATGATTGATTGGCCCTCCTTGGGGAGGTTGTAGATTCTGAAAAGATAGGGGTTGGCTGGCCATACCCTGAAGGGTGTATTGTGAAGATCAGCCATGCCGTGCAGACCTTGGCCGGCCATTCCCAGGTATGGGAGTTAGCCCTAGTTTGCAGGTTAACACCTTGTTGCTGTGCTTCGCCGGCCAAACCTTCATTAGGCAGGGTCTGGCCACCCAGTGCTCCTCCATGGCAAGCCAAACCTACAAAGGGTAGGGACTAGCAATTCGTGATGTCTTCTTGGCCAGCTAGAGCTACATTGGCTAAAGTCTAGCCACCCGTGACTCCTCCATTGACTAGTGTTCGCTGTGCATTTATTGGGGATAGATCACATTGTTGGAAATATTTTACCAGGATCTAGATTTACTACCATGTATGTTTCATTAACATCCTAATATGAATTCTAAAACAATGAAATAAACAGATATAAAGTTTAGGAAACCTTACATTGGGTGCAGCGGAATATAATGACTCCTTCCGTTCAGATCTCTAGCCCTTGATTCCTTTCTGTAGCAGAACATAATAAAGATCTGAACCTGGATCTCTTTCTCTCCTTCCTTTGATGCTTATTCTCCTTGTTGATTGGATTCTACACAATCTTCCACGCTACTATTGAGATACCACTTGATGTGTGTGGGCACTACTCTATCACTCAAGGTTCGAAATTCAAGAGAAGAAGAAGAGAGGGGCGGCTATGGCTTTTCTCTGAAAGGAACATTATGCAAGTCATAGTTTCTTGAAGCCAACCCTTTCTATTTATAGAAAGCCATCTAGGTTTAGGTTAGAATTGTATGGCATTAAAATAATGAAAATATAAATGGTAAAATGCTTGCATAGTGGGCGTCCATGATAGGGATAATGGGCCTCACTTTCCAATTTTGCCATTTTGTCATTTTCAATCCCATTTTCTCAAAAATGCAAATTTTCCAATTTAACCACTTAAATGCCAATTCTAATTATTTAATAACTAAAAATTAATTATTAAATAATATTGTAATTTAATATATTTATTAATTAGACATATAAAGTCTCTTAATTAACAAATAAAACCTAGAATCTCTTTTCTTACAATTTCGCCCTTGCTTAGTGAAAATTCATAAAGTAGACAAGTCTACTTTAGAATTATAATTGATTAATCAAAATCAATTAACTGAGTCTTACAAGCAGTATGGTCTCAACTAGTATGGGGACCATGGGCCTATATAACCGAGCTTCCAATAAGTCGAACCGAATTTATCAAGTAAATTCCCTAACTTATTAATTCCTTATTGAATCCACACTTAGAACTTGGAATTGCACTCTCAGTCATATAGAACGCTCTATATGTTCCACGATATGGATACACTATTAATTATCCATCGTTATAATCCTAATTTAATCAATGACCCACTAATAGATGATCTACATTGAATAGGAACTAAATTACCGTTACACCTTCAATGTATTTTATCCTTAAAACACTTAGCTCAGTATAAATGATATTTCAGCGAAGTGAAATGAGATCTCAACCATTTATCTCTGTTTAGCCAAGCTCAAAGGATATCATCGTTTCACTTCTAAATTCCTATAGAAGTTATAGACTCCATATTTACGTTAGCGCTCCCACTCAATTATACTATCATGTTCCCAAAATGTACGTATCACCCTGACCCAAAAGTAGGCTTAACTAACAAATCAAAGAACATGTATAATACTCTTGAGAACGAAGCTAACCATATCAGGATTAAAATCATTTTATCTAGGATAAATAGGTGATATTGAATTGAATAGATAGTACGGTAAATTTTAACAAATCTAATCAAAATTCAATATCGTTCCCTTCCAATGTCTACTCCATACATCCGATACTGGTAAACTTTGCCAGTGCCCTGGAAAAGACATAACACTTATCCAAGGTGTAAGAATACCTATCGCTAATTATATCATGCCAGTCTTAATCGATTGAACTGACAAATCAAGAAATAAACTTTCGAACATATAATTAAGATTATATTCCACTGTGCTGACAACACTATAATCATTAACAAATTCATATGTTCTGGACTTAAATAGAATTCATACATTATATATATAATCATGAAATAAATCATGTGCACCATGCAACATAAAAATGTTATTTCTGATCTTTATTAATAAGTAAATATGATTATATTGAAATGGGTTTTATTTAGGGCACAAAACCAAACACACACCAATTGCATGAGTTTGATGGATCTAAATGCCTGAAGTGATCAATTTCACTTCTTGAATCACCATTTTGGGTGTTTCTACCCACTCTCAGTGCTCATTGGTGAAAGATCAATCTCTGTGCACCTCATTCCCCTAGGGGAGGAAGTGTCGTACCCTAGCCGGCAAATAGGTACTCCTGTTGATGGTTGGTCGGCAGTGGTTGCACTATGGGGGTTGCTTTTGAGCCAGAGATCCCTAGCCTGCCCCTAATCCGCTGGTTGTCGAGATCTAGCTGTTCTCACTGTTTGACCTTTGAGAAAAGGTCTGTCATCCTTATGGCAGGGAAGATCCTTCCTAGTACCTAAGGAAGTTGACGGTAGTCTTCCTTGAAGTGTTTCTCTAAGGAGATCATGGCCTCTTCTATCGGTTCTCTAATTGAACTATCTTATTAGATCACTGGCCTTCCAGTTGTTGCGATCTAATTCTACCTGGTGAGACCGAAGGATGTACTCCTAGTCATCCGTCCATCCTAGGAATTCACATATCTACTGAGTAAATACACCGCAATTAGTAGCGCGTGGTTTTTTTAGTTAGGCCTGAATGACCTACAACTTCCCTGAGTCTGGCCAACTCAAGGTCTTCTCCTAGGTCCAGGTGAGTTTCACCAATTTCTGGCATGCCCACTCCCGGGCATGTCTTTAAAGTGTAGAACTAGAGTTGAGGTTCAATCATTATTCTAGGGGGCTATCGCCCCTGGGTGCTTCTTTCAGTGGGAGGCGCCATTGGTGGATGTACTCCTAGAGGTGTGGGCCTGCTACTTGGATCCATCCGGATGCTCGCATCAAGTTGGCGAGCTGTGGTGGCAGACTTTTTGCGCTTGTTTTGGTGACGGGATTCACCACATCTCTAGTATTCATGGGGATTCCAATTGTGACTGGAACTTGAGTGTCTGGATCTTCAATCGGTGGGTCTTGACGGAGACCTAAAGATGCAGATGGTGCAATAGGAGTTCTTCTTGTGCTCACCATGGCGTTTGATCAAATCATGATATCCACACTCTCAATGAAAGCACCAAATTTCGGACCTCAAAAAGTGATCAACCGACAGCAAGGTCATGCAGATCTGATGCTTTCCACGTGTGTGCACAAATAAGAATAAAAAAGCAAATAGACAATATGATTTGTTATATAGGTTCGACCCCTTTGTGATAGCGGTAATGACCTACTCCCCTTTTAGTTGTATTATACCGAGGGAATTACTATCCGATCACTATAGCTTGGATCTTCTATAGTACCCTTAGGATTACTATCTTGAATCTCATCAGATAGATTTTGACGTTGCCCAAGAATTTGTTTAGGTGCCCCACTTGTAGAGTGGTTGTTTGATCTGCAAAAAGCAAACAAAATATCCATCAAACAAGATTTTAACAAATCATATGGTTTTTACAACACATCATCATGGAAGACGTTAAGAGGCTCTAAACCATTAATTCTAATATAACTGACCTTTCCCTTTGTAAAAAGAGTAACATCTTCTTGACCTAAATTAGTCTCGTATTGGAAGAAGCCTGGGAAGTAAATTTTACTAAATGCATCCACTGTGACATGATGGTTACAAGTGGAATGAAATGGTTAGGACTCCTGACGATACAATCTACTCTATCTATAGACCTACTCCATGAATACTTATGACGATCTAAAATCAAGAAATATGAATCAAATCCACATTGACTAAAGGTCTCAAAATCATATATACTGGAAGCCCTAATTAAATGGAAGGGTTTCTCACCACTACGGAAAGTACTCGCTCCCGAAGCACCCTCATTACGCACCACCTCCTTGAAGTGGATGGTAAGTTCTTCACCCTCGCTTAGGCCTTCTGGGAATTGTCTCCTCCAATCTGCCTGCCATGGCTCATTGGCCTTCACCGCCTTTAAAGCCTCTTCAGCGGTAATAACTGTGATGGCTTTTTAACCCCGTCCGGGTCCCCCCGTAAAGCATCCTAGATTGCATCCTTCATGGAAAGATGAGCCACATCCTGATGTGGGGCGATATGACCCACTTCTCAGAGGTTCTCTATGGTCGCAAGTTTCTCCACTTGCAACTTTTTGGGTGAGAAAGACTTGTAAGAATTCATCCTCTCTTCCAACTCTGTAGTCAGAGGCAATTGGGGAAGGCAGTCTAGCAAATACAAAAAGTAGGAGATTAAAATGTAATAAACAGAAGAAAAATAGAATTTTAAAATCTAAAGGAAAGAACGAGACTTACTTGTAAGATTAAAATCCAAACTAAGGGTAGGAACTCTTTTCAATAGGAAGATGAAGGTGAAGAAGTAGTAGTCTTTGAAGTCATGCGTGTACTTCGTGGAACTCGTGCGATAGGGAATGCTCCTGCTGGATCGCTCCAACCTATAGAAGCCCACATTCTCCTTGTGGCCACTCATTTGTTGGGACTTCTAATGTTCAAGAAATCTTACATTGGTTGCATCAGAATTAAATGACTCCTTCCACTCAGATCTCTAAGCCTTGTATCCTTTCTGTAGCAGAGCATCACCAAGATTTGAGCCCGATTCTCTTTCAGTTGATTGGATTCTTCACAGGTTTACACACTATGATTGACGTACCAACTTACTATGTGTGGACATGTACTTTATCACTATAAGGGACAAAATATTGAAGAGAGAGAGAGAGAGAGAGAGAGAGAGAGAGAGAGAGAGAGAGAGAAGGATTCGAAATAGAGAGAGAAAGAGATGGCTCAAAATTTTACTGAAGGCTAGTGTAACTTAAGCTGTCAGTTTTGAGTCCATCACTATCTATTTATAGCAATCCTTCTAGATTTAGGTTTGAATTATGTGGCATTAAAAATTTGATAAATAAATGGTAAAAATATGCTTTAGTGGCCGGCCATAGGATGTGGACCCACCACTTGCAATTTTTCTATTTTTCAACTATTTATCCTATTCTTCCACAAATGTCATATTTTCTAATTCAACCACTTAAATGCCGAAAACTATTTATTTAATAATTAAAATTAATGATTAAATAAAATTGTCATTTAATATATTTATTAATTAGACTTATTAAAGTCTCTTAATTAACAAATAAACCTAGAATATCTTTTCTTCACAATTTAGCCCTAGCTTAGTGAAAATTCATAAATAAGACATAGTCTAATTTTAGAATTATAATTGATTAATTAAAATCAATTAACTGAGTCTTACAAGCAGTATTGTCTGAACTAGTATGGGGACCATGAGCCTATATAACTAAGCTTCCAATAAGCAGATCTAGAATTTACCAAGTAAAATCCTTAACTTATTAATTCCTCCTTGCACCACTATCGATTTGGAGTTGCACTCTCAATTATATAGAATGCTCTATATGTTCCACAATATAGGTACGCTAACCATCATTCTAATCACAATAATAAAAAAATCTCTATAGATGATTTACACCAAGTAGGGACAACTTTACCATTTCATCCCTTAATGTATTTTACCCTTAAAACACTTAGCTTCCTATAAATAATATTTCAGTAAACTAATATAATCATTGAAATAAGAGCTCTTCCATTTATCTCTATTAAGCCAAGCTCGAAGAAAATCATCATTTCACTTCTATGTCCAGATAGAAGCTATATATTCTATATCTATGATTAGCGCTCCCACTCAATTGTACTATCATGTTCCCAAGCTGTACGTGTGACTCGAACCAAATGAAAGGCTTTGACTAACAACTTAAAGAACAAAAAACCATGTCAGGATTAAGATCTTTTGATCTAAGATCAACCTGTGATATTGACTTAGAAAGATACAACGATAAGATTATAATATCTTTACCAAGATCAATATCGGTCCCAGTCCAATGTATACTGCATACATCCGATACTAGCATACTTTGCAAATGTCCTGGAAAGAACATAACACTTATTAAGGTGTAAGTAAGCTTTATCGCTGAGTATCACATCAGTGTAAATCTAGTGCACTGATGAATCATGGGACATTATCTTTTGAAGCATATAATCACACTTATATTCCACTGTGTTGACATCACTGTAATTGTGAATAACTATATGTTCTGGACTTAACAGAAAATGTATACATTAAACCATAAACATAAAAACTACATGTAAACATAAATAATTTCTAATCTTCTATTGATAACAAATGAGATTATATTTAAATGGGTTTTATTTAGGGCATAAAATCCCAACAGTGCGCCCATTTCAATGTGAGCCCAGCTCTAGATGCCGAAGCCTCCTTTTGTGCACTTGCTGGGCCTCTCCTCAAGTATGGAGACCTATTCCAGAATAATCCTGGAACATTCTCGAGCCCTCGTAAGGTCTCATATTTCCTCAGGTTATTGTAGTTCCTGAACATATTGATGTTCTGGTCCAATTCTCAAGGACTCTCATTCAGGACCAACTAGGGTGTGTCTCTTCGCTCCATAGCTTCTTCCTCTGACTCATCCTCTTCTCGACGAGGTTGCTTATGCATACTTTTTGTACAAAAAGAACAAAATCTAAGCAGTTAGCCACCAAAACTACCTAGCATAGAAAGGGAGTTGGGATCCTCCCCCATAAACTGCTTAAAGAGGTCCCAACTAGACTAACTATCCAAAAACAATTGCAGATAGGAAGTCAGGAACAACGCAGGAAGAGAGATGATAGAAATTAACATCAAACCCAAAACAAGAAGGATTTAAGGAGAAAGGAAGAATTTTCCAGCACTTCTACCGCAAATCGATTTACTTTAGAAATTTTTATGCGCAAATTTTAAAAGATTATCTGGTTCGTGGTGCCTAAATCTACATAAGATGGCAATTACATAATCAAAAAAACCGAATCTCATCCCTGGATAAACCATGCCAATGCAATTCAAAATGACAAATTCTAAAAATACAACCCATGTGCAAAAAGATAACACCTGATAATGATATTGAAGATGCTAAGCTGATCGTTGGTGGATTTGGCTGGGGAAGTTGATCGCACTGATCACAAAGCCAAGATACAAAAGCGATCAATGTGTCGATATCTGCATCGAAATATAGGCTTGCAATTTCTTCTAATGTAACACTCTTAATCACCAGAAAAGGAAGATGTGGGAACTCTCGTGCCCTGATCCTCAGAAGTAGACTGAGGCAAAAGTCCACGACTCTTTCTAGGGTGATGAAGAAGGCTTAGCTTTGAAGATAATTTGGATTTTTGGGGATTCTAGGGAAACATCTACACCTTGAAAGTTGAAAATTTTGAAAAAAGAAGGAAAATATGTAATTCGAAGTTACCAGGGATATATATACCCAAAAAGGCAGTCCACGTGAGGAGGATATAGATGGCCACGATCTTCTCTCTAGAAACACAATTTCCATCCAATGATCGGGGAGTCCAATGATCTATGCATATCCTAGTATTTAATGCATTCTAGAATCAATTTGTGATACAATGATAAAAATACTCTTTTTCAATTTTCATGCCAAAAATTTAATAGACGTCAAAATAAGCTGTTTCTGGAAGAGGACTCCTCGATGGTTGTGCCTTATCACACACACACGATTGATGCATGGACACATCATCGTCACAGACAGAAGCCAGCTTTCATAGTCGAGTGGCATTTGAAATATCACTATTCCAATCTTCAATTTCCACATGTCCAAATTGAGAGAGTGGTGCAAGCTTCCACCATACACAACATTCTAGAAGCTAGGGGATAAATATTATTTGCATTTCTGGCATTGGACATGTGGACTCCAAATCAACATTCAAGACCCATTAGTGGGACCGTCATTGAAGACAAAATGGGTCGAGCCCATCTTGATGTTACCTTCAAGAAACTTGTCATGGTTTTGCACTCGCCAAATCATCTGCCTTCAATCTTCTGCCTCACGAGACCGAAGAGACAAGACACCACATTCCCTGAAGACCCTTCTAGTTTCCCTTCATATTTAGGTTTTCAACATATTATTATCACATAATACATATATATTAATGTAGCAAATATAGAGATTTTTGTATTTCATTTACAGAATTTTTAGTATTTTTTATTATTATTCATTATGTTTTTCATTTTATTTTTCAACATTATTATTACATAATATGTGTATAATGTTGCAAAACATGCCAATAGAGCTTGGCTTTTCACTTTTGGTTACCGAAAATCTCTTAATATATGACTAAAGTTGATGAGGACCCTGTCGCAGTCTCTCTTATTATAATAACTTAACCAAAAAATATGTGTTGCACTAATAATATAAAATTTGTATACAATCTTCTTATTTATAGAATTTATTTAAATATTTATTAGATTTTTTAGGTCAAAAAATAAAGTCACAGCTTCTTTTCTTCTTATTTTATAATTTTTTATTTCTCTTTTTTTAGAATATGTAAATTTTTTCATTATTAATTAATATATTTAATTCAAGTATATATGTATATTTGTAAGAAAGAAAATTTAAAATATATATATTTTAACAATTAATACTTTTTTATATTGAAATTAAAATTTTAATTTAATTTAATTTATTCAAACAAGACATATTTTCAACACTAAGAGTAATATATATAATAAATAAATTAATTAATAATATAAAATTTATATACAATTTGCTTATCTATAAAATTTATTTAAATATTTATTAGATTTTTATGTAAAAAAATAACGTCATAGCTTCCTTTCCTCCTATTTTATAATTTTCTATTTATTTTTTTTAATATCTATTTTTTTTTCATTTTTAATTAATATATTTTATTTAAATATATATTTTTAAGGAGGCATATTTTAAAAAAAATTTAACAATTAATACAATTTATATTAAAATTAAAATTTTTATTTTAATACAGACTTCGCTCCGCACCATTAGCTAAATATCCCCTCCAATATTCATTTATTTAATAGAGATATTCTTTTATATCATTTCTAGTAAGAAAGGGGAAACAATATATATTTTCAATACTAAGAGTAATAAATATATTTATAAATAATAAATTAGTTACTCACAATTATTAAATTAAAACTTATCAAAATTTTAAATTTAATATATTTTCATGACTTAAGTATTATTAAACAGACGATATCTATCTCTTTTGTCAAGCTTTGAGTGGTGCAACCCAAGGTGTTATTAATCTCCTTCATGAGTTTGAACTTGCATCTGGTCAAAAGGTCAACATTGCCAAGTCTTCTATATTTTTCAGCCCCAACTCTGATGATCAAACCCGGTCTCAAATTAGCTCTATTCTTGGAATGGCCAAAGCTTTTGATGGTAGCCTCTACTTAGGCTTACCCAATATCATTGGCCGCAACAAATCAACTATCTTTGGCTTCTTGAAAAATAAATTTCCTGCTCGTCTTAACAATTGGGATGGAAAGTTTCTCTCTCGTGCCGGTAAAGAAATTCTTCTCAAAACTATCATCCTATCTCTACCTACATATGCCATGAGTGTTTTTCTATTTCCACTAGGCATTTGTGAGGACATTGAGAAGCTTATGGCGGGATTTTGGTGAAAGACTTCATCTAGTAAAGGTCATGGTATTACTTTGTCTTCAGAGAGAATGACTGTTTCAAAAGATGAGGGTGGTATGGGTTTCCAATGCCTTCAAGAGTTCAATCCTGCTATGCTTGCTAAACAGGGCTGGAGATTATTATGTCACCCCAAGTCCTTTATAGGACGTATATTCAAGGCAAAATACTTCCCCAATACTGATTATCTCTCGACCGAACTTCGGAACAATCCCAGTTTTGTGTGACGTAGCATTTGGGGCCCCCAAAGTGTGGTTCGTGCTGGTGCTTTTCGAACCATTGGGAATGGACTAACCACAAATATTCTTTCCCAGCCATGGCTTCCACATTCGTCTAACAAGTTTGTTTCGTCATCTCATCCGACCTTATATGAACAAACTATTGACTCTCTCTTTGTAACCGAGGAAAGAAGATGGGATACTGAAATCATTAATGATTTGTTCAATCACCATTAAGCTACCCTGATTCTTGGCATTCCACTGTCACCTAATGCCCACGCTGATTTCTAGGCTTGGTCTGGAAAACGTTCAGGTATCCTCTCTGTGAAAAGTGCTTCCACTCTTTTGCAAAATGGTAAGCCCAAGAGCCGGAGAGCTGATAAGTCTTGATTCTAGCGCAAACTATGGCATCTAAAGACCCCCGCAAAGGTTATGAACTTTATGTGGCGTGCTACTTCTGAATGTCTCCAAACTTGCCTCCAACTTGTCTCAAAACATGTGAGAATCTCATCTTCTTGCCCGGTATGTAACTCCCATTCTGAAACGACTGTTCATGCTTTATTAAACTGCCATCTTGCTTCACATTGTTGGTCAACATTGGGGATTACTTTGAACATGCCTTTACCAGCCTTGGTTGCCAATTAGCTCCATGAAGTCGCTTGCTTTTCGCAGACGATAGCTATCTCTTTTGTCAAGCTTTGAGTTGTGCAGCCCAAGGTGTTATTAATCTCCTTCATGAGTTTGAACTTGCATCTGGTCAAAAGGTCAACATTGCCAAGTCTTCTATATTTTTCAACCCCAACTCTGATGATCAAACCCGGTCTAAAATTAGCTCTATTCTTGGAATGGCAAAAGCTTCTGATGGTAGCCTCTACTTAGGCTTACCCAATATGATTGGTCGCAACAAATAAACTATCTTCAGCTTCCTAAAAAATAAAGCTCTTGCTCGTCTAAACAGTTGGATGGCAAGTTTCTCTTTCGTGCCAGTAAAGAAATTCTTCTCAAAACAGTCATCCAGTCTCTACCTACATATGCCATGAGTGTTTTTCTAATTCCACTTGGCATTTGTGAGGACATTGAGAAGCTTATGGTGGGATTATGGTGGAAGATTTCATCTGTAAAGGTCGTGGTATTACTTGGCTGTCTTGGGAGAGAATGATTGTTTCAAAAGATGAGGGTTGTAATACCCTAGAGTTAAGAAATGGATTACCAAAACCCTATGTAAAGCCCGCTTAGTTAATTTGGAAATTAGCAGTTAATCATGATTATTTATGAAATTATTTATAGCTATTTAAATAATTTATTATGCTGTTATTTATGGAATTCAGAAATGCATGGTTATGTTATTCAGTAGTTTTTCATGTTTTGCATTTCCGGTGCCCGGTATTTTGGAACTCGGCGTTTGGCTCAGTAGAAATCACAACTTAGCATGTTATTAGTTTGGGTCGGTTTATTAGACATTGGGAATGTCGGGAATGGCCGGGAATTTAGAATTTCCCAAAATACCCCCTTTAGTGATTTTTATGTGATTTTAGTGTGGAGGGGCAAAATGGTCTTTTTGCCCCATTGACTTTTGTCTTTTAGTGACTTAATTAAATTGAAAAATAAATGTTATTATTTTATTATTTGGCTGAAATAGATTTAGTTAAAGCCTTCTTTTCCTTTATTTTTCATTTCACTCAAAGTCATAAGTTTAGAAAATAGAATTTTCAAAAAACTCTCTCTCTCAAGCCTCTCTCTTTTCGGCCAAGCCTTGGAGCAGCAAGGAGCTGATTTCTCCATTGAAGTTTGCTTGCTAATTCATCTCATTTTAAGGTTCACTTCAAGCTAGGTTAGCTCTTGTAACCTCTTCTTGTGTTTTGTTGAGTTTTGATGAAAAGTTGGTGATGCATGCTTGGATTCTTAGTTGTAATTACTGCTGGGTTCTATGGTTTATTTCTGGAATGTATGTATGTTATTTTGAGGTTATTTAAGCTGTTAAAAATGCATGTTTAGTACCTTGTTTAAAGCTTTGAACTTTCTATGTAAAATATGTGGTTTTTGAAGAAATGTTGTGAATCTGTTACTGTGATGTTACTATTGTTTTTAATAGTTTTCAGAGGTAATTTTATGTATGTTTTAGTAAATTTGAGTGGGTTTGAATGCATGCTAGGTGGTTTTGCTCAAGCTTGAGTTTAGAACTCAAAGCTTGAGCTTTAATGGCAAATTTTGATTCTGTGCTTGAAGCTTTGTTTTATCACTTGGAAAATGTTTATTAGGGTCTAATTAGCAGGTCTGGAAAGTTTGGTTGAGTTTGGAATCGTTTTGGTTGGTGAAATGATTTTTGTGGTTTTTCTGGGTAAAACCGGCTAACCGGTTTTACACTGTAAAACCGGTTACCCGGATTTTGCAGTAGGGGGAAGAAACCGGTTTTTCTCAACTTTCCGTTTTGTGCTAGTTTCGGGTTTTCAGTCAGTTTGTTCTCTGCTAGTTTGGGGGTATTTTAGTATTAAGTTGCAGTGAGTTAGGTTTGGTTTTAAAACCTTTGTCCCCGTTGTGATTTAGCGTATCACTTATCGGTGTTGTGATTTTTACGGTTTAGGAGCCTGTAATCCGCCGCTCAGCTAAGTTCCAGTCAGGTTGACCGGCACACCTGAATTCGGAATCCAGGTAAGATTAGTATAACAGTATGCGTATGTAGATTACATGTTTAGCGTGCATGTAGGAAGCCTGCTAGATTACATTAGTTATGTATTTAGGCTTCGAACCATCCAACCCTGTCACGTCGGTACAGGCTGGAGTATGACCAGCAGCCGGAGTATGACCGGTTCGACCGATCAGGCTGACAATTGGTTCGTGGTTCAGTGCTATTGACCTATCCCGTCGGTACAGGCTGGAGTATGACCAGCAGCCGAAGTATGACCGGTTCGACCGATCAGGAGGATATTTGTCGATAGTACCGTCCCTATGAACGTTCAAAACTCAGTACCATGTTGGACATGGCAGTAGTGGCTCAGTACCATGTTGGACATGGCGGTAGCGGGACTCAGTATCGTGTTGGACACGGCAGTTAGAATTATGTTTGATATTTTTATGCTTTTCTTACTGAGTCTGTCGACTCACAGTTTATGTTCATGTGTAGGTAAAGGCAAGGCTATAGCTGATGGACCGTGAGGGAGCTTATGAGATTGTACATGTCGGGGCGGTTAGGCCTGGAGCGTACGATCCTCGGGACAGCAAGGCTGAATTTTTGTAACTGGTCGTTAGACGACTTTTATTTTGATGTAATAGTTAAACAGTGAAACTTTTTTGTAAATATTTTTATATCGGGATCCCGAGTCTTTTATAATATGTTTTACCAGTTTAATCAAAAAGCAAAATTTTAATTAATCACGTTTTTCCATAAACCTCGTTGATTAGCAACGAGCTGCACAGTATGTTTAAAAATCACGTAATACGCCTAAGGTAGTTAGGGTTTTACAATTTGGTATCAGAGCCGCCAGGTTGTCTTCCGAAGATCGTCACGACATGTACAATCATCATCAGCAGTTAGCTCGGTTCACGGTTCAGTAAGCCTTTATTGCTTTAGTAGTTTATTTTATTCAATTATGAAAAAGAAAAGCCTGTTAGGAAGCATGTTAGTAGCCTGATAGTAGAATAGGCGCATGTTTCGTTTTTAATTTCCAAATTAAGCGGCATTAGTAAGCTCGCCTTGAATACGACCTGATATGCCAACTCTTGGTTTCGCAGGCGGTTCTAATCAGATGGACGCCAGGCGGACTACCAGGAGTCAGGGCAACTCCGTGGGGTCGAATCAAGGACAGGGAGCTCAGTTTCCCCCACCTGCTAGGGGCCGAGGTAGAGGTCCCCGAGGCAGGGCTCGTGGCCGGGGTGATGAGAACCCGCCACAGGCTGCCCAGGCTCCCCCAGCCGATCAGGGAGCCCCGAACTGGGAGTTGCGGTTTGCGGAGATGCAAGCCCGGATCGAAGAGCAAGACCTCGAGATTCAGAGGTTGAGACAGCAGGGTGCTCCTGCAGTTCCTGTGCCCATAGTTCCAGTGGCACCTGCCCCTGCTGCCCAGGCCGAGATAGTGGTGGCGGCCCATAGATTGGAACCATTGTATGAGCGGTTCCGGAAGCAAGCACCTCCGGTATTCCTGGGAGGTCCGGATGTAATGAAAGCCGAGCAGTGGCTGACGGTGATTACCAGAATCCTGAATTTCATGGGTGTCACCGGTAACGACAGAGTGGTGTGCGCCACGTTTCAGTTCCAGGAGGACGCCCTGGTATGGTGGGACATGGTGTCTCAGATTCATGATGTCACCACCATGACCTGGGAAAGGTTCCAGGAACTCTTCAACGCAAAGTATTACAATGAGGCGGTCAGAAGCGCCAAGAGGAAAGAGTTCGTTCACCTGACCCAGCGGGAGAACATGAGCGTCACTGAGTATACTACTCAGTTTGATCGGTTGGCGAGGTTAGCCTCGGGAATTGTGCCGACCGACTTCAGCAAGAAGGAGAAGTATCTGGACGGGTTGAATCCCAAGATCAGGCATGACCTGATGATCACCACAGACGACAGCACCACCTATGCTCAGATGGTGGAGAAGGCACTGCGAGCTGAGGGCGCAGTGGGGTGCATGTCAGAATCAGCGAGTACTCCGGTTAGTGGCGGGGCTCCTACCCCTCCTGCATCAGGCTATAGCAGGGGGAGTAGTGGTTCGGCCATTGATCAGAGGAAGAGGGCACCCACTGCTTCCGGCGGCTCGAGTCAGAACAAGAGGTTCCGGGGGAACCAGAACCGAGGGAGTCGTCCTGGTGGTACTGAGACCCGATTCTCCTATCCCGAGTGCCCTAGCTGCAAGAGGCACCATCGGGGTGAGTGCAAAGGTCAGGGATGCTTTCATTGTGGCATGCCCGGACACTTCAAGAGGGAATGTCCCCAGCTCCGACCAGAGGCACCGAGAGCTCCAGCGATACCCACTCCAGCCAGGGTATTCGCTATCACGCAGGCTGATGCAGATGCCAGCCCATCAGTAGTCACAGGTCAGCTTTCTGTTAACAACTCGCTATATTCAGTGCTGTTTGATTCTGGGGCTACACATTCTTATGTAGCGGCCAGGGTCTTTAGTAAGTTGGGTAGACCCTTTGATAGATATGAATCAGGGTTTGGAACCCTGTTACCTGGCGGAGAATTGGTTATCTCCAATAGGTGGATTAGGTCTATGCCGATCAGGATAGATGGTAGAGAGTTAAGCGCTGATCTGATAGAGATGAGCTTAGTCGAATTCGATATTATTTTAGGAATGGATTTCCTATCTAAATATTCGGCGAGCATTGACTGTAAAAGGAAGATGGTGGTCTTCCAACCGGAAAGTGAAGAACCGTTTGTATTTGTGGGTTCAGTTCAGGGATCTCGGATCCCGGTGATCTCGGCTATGTCAGCGAGAGAATTGTTGCACGGCGGTTGCTTAGGGTTTCTGGCCGTGGTGGTGGACACCACTCGGCCAGATACCATTCGGCCAGAGGACATCAGAGTGGTTCGGGAATTTTTGGACGTCTTTCCCGAAGAACTTCCAGGGTTACCACCTCAGCGGGAGATCGATTTCGTGATTGACTTGGCACCAGGGGTGGATCCGGTTTCCAAAGCCCCGTATAGGATGGCTCCAGCTGAACTTAAGGAATTAAAGATTCAGCTCCAAGGGTTGCTTGACATAGGGTTCATTCGGCCCAGTGTGTCACCCTGGGGAGCCCCGGTTTTATTCGTCAAGAAGAAGGATGGATCTATGAGGATGTGCATCGACTACAGGGAGTTGAACAAGCTGACGGTGAAGAATAAATATCCATTACCTAGGATCGATGACTTGTTCGATCAGCTTCAGGGGAAGACGGTCTTTTCTAAGATTGATCTCCGTTCGGGTTATCATCAGTTGAGAATCCGAGAGGAGGACATTCCGAAGACGGCTTTCCGCACTAGGTATGGACACTACGAGTTTCTGGTTATGTCATTCGGACTAACCAATGCTCCTGCAGCATTCATGGACCTGATGAATAGAGTATTCAAGGATTTCCTCGATATCTGTGTGATTGTGTTTATCGACGACATCCTCGTGTACTCTCAATCAGAAGAGGAGCATGAGTTACATCTTCAGATGGTACTGCAACGACTTCGAGAACATAAGCTCTACGCCAAGTTCAAGAAATGTGAGTTCTGGTTGTCTCAGGTGTCCTTCCTAGGGCACATTGTGAGTAAAGATGGGATCAAGGTGGATCCCGGGAAGATTGAATCCGTCAGGGATTGGCCGAGACCGAAGACAGTGACAGAGATCAGAAGCTTCTTAGGATTAGCTGGGTACTACCGTAGGTTTGTGGAGGGGTTCTCCAAAATTTCTGTGCCCCTAACCGAGCTTACAAAGAAGAATCAGCAGTTTATTGTTGGGTTTAATGCCCTAAATAAAACTCATTTCAATATAATCAAATTTACTTATTAATATAGATCAGAAATAACATTTAATGTTGCATGGTTCACATGATTTATTTCATGATTATATGTACATAATGTATAAATTCATCTGAAACCCTTTTCACATACTTGATCCTGTTTATTGTGCCGTCAACACATTGGAAAGTAAACATGACTATGTGAATAAAGTTTCCTAGATTTATCAGACACAGGGTTTTACTGGTATGATAATCTACAACAAGAGTTTACTTGTATTTGGAGAAATACTATGTTCTTTCCAGAACATTGGTTAAAGTAAAGCTCAGGTTGGATGCATGGAGTATGCATCGGAAGGGACCGATATTGAACTTTGACTTAGATTTATTAAACTTACCGTAATATCTATTCAAGTCAATATCGCCTAGTTGATCCTAGATCAAATGATCTTAATCCTGATATGATTAGGCTCAATCTTGAAAGGCTATTCGTGTTCTTTGATTTGTTAGTTAAGCCTACTTTTAGGTCAGGGTGATACGTACATTTTGGGAACACGGTAGTGCAATTGAGTGGGAGCGCTAGCATAAACATGGAATCTATAGCTTCTATCTGGCGAATAGTAAGCAAAGGATGATCTCCTTCGAGCTTGACCAAACGAACATAAATGGTGGAGTACTCATTTCACATAAGCTGAAATATCATTTATACGGGGTCAAGTGTTTTAAGGAATAAATACATTGTAGGGTGTAACGGTAATTTAATCCCTTTGCGTGTAGATCATTCATATAGAGGATCATTGATCACATTAGGATTATAACAATGGATAACTAATGATGTGTCTATATGGTGGAACATATAGAGCATTCTATATACTGAGAGTGCAATTCTAAGTTCTATGCGTGGATTCAACGAAGAATTAATAAGTTAGTGAATTTTAGTGCTAAATTCTTGATCTACTTATTGAAAGCTCGGTTATATAGACCCATGGTCCCCCCACTAGTTGAGATAATATTGCTTGTAAGACTCATGTAATTGGTTTTGATTAATCAATTATAATTCACAAGTTAGACTATGTCTATTTGTGAAATTTTCACTAAGTAAGGGCGAAATTGTAAAGAAAGAGTTAATAGGGGCATATTTGTTAATTATGATACTTTGTATGGTTCAATTAATAAATATGATAAATGACAATATTATTTAATAATTATTTATAGTTATTAAATAGTTAGAATTGGCATTTAAATGTTTGAATTAGGAAATTGGCATTTTTGAGAAAATCAGATACAAAAGGTGTTAAAATTGCAAAATTGCAAAGCCCAAGGCCCAATCCATTAAGTGTATGGTCGGCCACCTTTGTAGCTTTTTTAAATGATTTTTTCATTATTTTAATGCCATATAATTCAAATCAAGCCCTAGAGGAATGCTATAAATAGATAGTGAAGGCTTCAGGAAAATTACACTTTCTGAATCAGAAAAACCTGAGCCTCCACTCTCTTCTCTAGCCGCCACTCTCTCTCTCTTTTCTTCCTCAATATTTCGAACCTCTCTTAGTGATTAGAGTAGTGCCCACACACATCAAGTGATACCTCAATCATAGTGAGGAAGATCGTGAAGAAAGATCATCAGCAAAGGAGATTCAGCATCAAAGATTCAGAGAAAGAGATCCAGGTTCAGATATTGATAATGCTCTGCTACAGAAAGGAATCAAGGGCTAGATATCTGAACGGAAGGAGTCATTATATTCCGCTGCACCCAATGTAAGGTTTCCTAAACTTTATATGTGTTTAATTTATCGTTTTAGAAAGTTCATATTTAGGATGTTAATAAACATACTTGTGAGTAGATCTAAGATCCTGGTAAAATAAATTCCAACAACTGGTATCAGAGCCATGGTAATTGATTTACTTGCAAGAAATTTGGACTTTAAAACGATTGTTTGTATGTTCTTTGGATGGTATCATGTTGTATTGAGTGTTATTTGATGATTGATTGATGATTGTGAAATTTTCGTGAAAAATAATTGTTATTTCGGTTCTGGCATTATTTTTATTGGATAGTATGAAAAAAATTAAGCAAGTTAGCCTTTTACAGAACTCAATTTGGATTTTATTTGAATTAGTTATGATTTTTTGAAGATTTGACAAAATCGTCCCTGTGCTGATAGTTTCCTGCGATCGCAGAACTGTCCGTACAGTTTCGAATTTTTTCAATTTTCTTCAATTTTTCATAATTTTTCATGGAATTAACTTCCAATTTTTTGTATGGTTTTGTATATATACTATTACTATTCCTAATTCAATTCTAATTATCATTTTGAATTAATTTAAATTTTTTTTAATTTAATTCAAGATATTAGTGTAATTTGAATTTGAATAGAATTAGTATTTATCTTTTTGCTTAAAAATCTATCTTATTTTTAAATTTGATTATATTTTTTTTTAAATTTAAGGTCAGATATTTTAAGATATTTATAATATCTTTTAAGATATTTTAAAAATATCTTATCTTTTAAGATTTTTTAATTAAATCTTTTTAGATATTTTGACCATATTTAAATTTAAAATAAGATATTTATAATCATGTAATTTTTAAATGATATAAGATATTTTGCTAATTTTTTAAATTTTGTTATTTTATTTATTTAAATTACATTTAAAATTTGAAAAAGATATTTATTTATCTTTTCTAATTTTTTATTTAATTTTTATTTATAAAATAACATTTAAAATTTAAAAGTAGTTAGCAAATTTTTTTTGAAATGATATTTAGGTTGGTTGAAACCTAATTTTTCAAAAATTGTAGGTTTAATTTTAAATTTAAATTTTTTTTAAAAAAAAAAAATTTCGAATTTTTCAAATTTTTTTTAAATTTTTCGAAAAATTATTTTTTTATTTAATTAATTATTTTCGAAATTAAATATTTAATTTAAAATTAAATAAATCCTACATCCAACTATCCAACTAACCTTGTTGCAGGAGTATGTGTTTTAGCTTATGTGTAAGTTTTTAAAACCTATTATTACTTGATTGCAAATAGCCATGGTTACTTTTTGCCAGATCTAATGATCTGATGGCTCCCTTGGTCAAGATAATAATTTGTAACAGGTATATTTACAATCTTCTTTCATCTGTGTATGACCTAGCAACATGATAGGACCCATCCAAAGTGTGCCTGTGTGAGCCTATGTGTTTAATTTTATTATAGATGCATATAGGTTAATGTTGCTAAAATAAATTATCATAGTTCTTGATAGGATTTATTTAGGCCCATTTAGTTTTTGGGCCTATTCAATTAATAACAGTTGTTCTTATTAAGGTTAAATTCCTCTCTTTTGGGCCTTGTGTGAGAGTTGGGAGCCATAGAAGTGGGTACGACATACTGAACCCAAAGACTCCCTCACACAAACCACCCCAATTGTGAAGGCCCATTTGCCTGATTTGAATGACTGTACTAGGTTAATTACACTAGTTTAACCTAATAAAAATTGATTAGCAACATAATTAATTTCATTTATTTTGAAATTAATTTAAGAAAAACATAGTTTAAAGAATTTTTTTTATTCTAAGCTAAACTGTGTGTATTTTCTTGTATTTAATTAAATATAGAATTATAACCATCTAGATTCTTTCTGGAACTTAATTTAAATTTTTCATTAAATATTCCTATTTAAGTTGATATTTAGTTATCTTCAACTAACCAACTTAAATCTGAATATCTTTTGAATTCAAAATTTCAAAATTAAGTTGAGGAATTTTAGGCATTGGTTATTAAGATTCTTTAGATATTTTTTAAGTTAATATCTTTTCGAATATTAACTTAAAATGGAATATTTTCAAATTAAGTGGTTACAACTTAATTTTTGATATTTAATTAAATTTAAATTTGAAAAATATTTAAGTTCTAGATTTTTTTCTAATACAACTTAAATTAGATATTTTTTCAAATTTTGTGGAAAAGATACTTAGTCAAATAAGATATTTTCTAGATAGTTATTTCTAGACTACTTATTATTTCTAATATTAAATAGGAAAATATTATACATTGTGAAATTAATTATTTAAATAATTAATTTTGGTACAATTTATTTTAAGTATATTTTTTCCTAGTATTAAACTAGAGATTAATAATTAAGCCTTCTCTACACTTAATTATTTATTTCTTGAATTTAATACATTTAATTAATTTGAAAATTAAATATCTAAGTTGATTTTTATCATCATACTTAAATATTTCTTTTTCATGACATTTAATTAAATAGAAAATTATTTTTAGTTGAAATTTTTTTTAACTAAATTTAAATAATTTTCAAAATATATTTTTTCTTTATTTTATTAATCAATTTTTTTTCGAAATTGCATTTCTTAAATGCTAGAATTTCGAATTTTATCTTGAAAAATAGATTAAGTTGTAAATTAATTATTTTAATTAATTCTTGGATCAACTTAAATCAATGATTTTTTCATTTATTGATTAATTTAAAATAAATTGAATTAAAGTATATTATTAGAAATTGAATTAATTAGTCAAAGGAAAATCTAGATAGATGATATTTTTGCTTGAAGTATTTTTCTAGTGTATTTAATTAAATAGAAAATTAATATTTAAGTTGATTTTCATCATCATACTTAAATATTTGTAATTTTTCTTATATATTTAATTAAATAGGAAAATTATATTTTTTGTTGTAAATTAATTTTATTAATTAATTTTGGGCCAACATTAAATTAGAATAATTTTTCCAGGATTTATTTTTTATTTTAATATGCATTTTTCGAAAATTGTATTCTTATATACTTTAATTTTTCGAAATGCAATATATATTTATAGAAAATTAAATTTGAGTTGTAAATTAATTTAAATTAATTTTGTAACAACTTAAATATTTTTTTCTAAATATTTATTGGAAATTATTACTAAGATGGAAATAATTCATGTTATTTTCATATCCATCTAAGTAAAATTTATAAATATTAAATTAAAATTTATATTTAGAATTTTTCATTCTAAATTGGAAATTTTAATTAAATAAATATATATTTAAAATAAATAGAATAAATAAAGAGAATAAAAGAAAATACAACTCTTTTTAAATAATGAGCTTTATTATCAAGAGACATTCGATCTCCATTGTGGGTTTTACACCGCGTTTGTTTTAGTGAGTAATCCTCCCTAATGGAGGAACGTTCATTAGCAATTTCGCACCGTTTAACCTCGCATGATAAGTAGTTTGTAAGTGTTTTGTATGGTATGGATCACCCTAATGGTGGCGACCATACTTGACTTGCAAATTATGAAACAATGGTGGAAGCTCATAAGATAGAATTGCCTTGACTCTCGCCTAAACGGGACAACGCTGAATTCCAATCTTGATCGAATAAAAGGTTGCTAGAATGTTTAACATTTTAGACGAGCTGACAACTCTATTCAATGAATGGTAGCTTTGACTCTCGCCTAAACGGGACACTCGATATCGCCTTGTTGAAAACCTTGGAAATTATTTAGGATTGTAAGTTTTAGTATTTTCACTTGTCATTCCTACTTACTATATGTTTATAATTTCTGATTGTGTATGAATTTATATTGAACCATGTTATTTTCTGTTATTAAGTTGTAGTTTAATTTCGAATCTTCATTGTTGGTCTAACTTGGCTTGTTTATCTAATGAGATAAATCCCTAGTGGATTTTCACCATTAGACATACATAATAGTGTTAGATCTCGAAAGATAAATATTGTATATGCGACATCTAGCTGTTCATCAATTGATGACACCTTAGACTAGTATTTTTACGATATAAAACAAGAAGATTATATAAATAAGATTACTTTGACTTTCGCTAATCGAAGCATCGTTGGATTCTTATTTTAAACGAAATTATCCTAATTCCTCTTAGCTTATTCATTTCGAATTAGCTTTCAAATATATCATTGGATGAATGGTCTATGAATCATTTCATGTCATTATATTTTCTCTTAAGAAATTAAATGACGCATATGATTATAACCCCGAAATTCTATTCCCAATTGATATAAATCCTCAATCTTAGAAATCTCCTACTTGTATGGGCAAATCTGACTTAGAGTTTGTATTAGTAGTGGTGGTCCAAGAAAGAATTACTCATTAAATTTGGTTGAATTTAAGTCTTTGACTTTAATTTTAGAATCCAAATAGAAATTTTCTTAAATTTCTAATTCCAGAATACAATACAGTTACACTTTCTCAAGTGTTTAATATCCATTTTTTTATTAATGGATTAAAACTGTATGGAATGTGAGTTAAGTATTCTGTGACCAGGATCCACTTGAAGTATTCTAAGAACTCTTTGATGTAACTAAACCTATGTCATCATAGACACTACCACATTTTCTTAATCTATGGCATTTGTATCTTGTTCATAGTGGTTTTGACAAGATCAATCTCTGCAAAGAGTTAATATGCCTATATCCACTGAAAGTAGTTCATCTCATTCGAAGATGGATGTACATTCAGGGATGGATATGAGTTTTTCGTTGCATTCTTAAAACGATAACTCTAGATTATACCTTATGCAAAGAAATTTGAAATGTTTAAATATTTCATTAATTTCTAGCAATGGTTAAAACCATTAAGGTAAGTGGTTAAAGATCTTGCGAACTGATAGGGGTGGAGAAATAGTTAGTAGATATGCAGTTCAAAGATCATTAAATTGATTTTTGAATTATATCCAAACTTACCTCCCCAGAAATTTCGAGTTGCATGTTGATGATTAGTTACTAGTCGTTGCCTAAATCCTTCTATGGTAATACAATTTCAGAATGATGTAATGGTTGTATACTTAATGTAAATCATTACTAGATTCATGGATGACCTAATCAAAATCTTAAGAAAAGCTAGAACTGTTAACCATGTTTTCTTAGCTATTCTAAGTGATTAGGGGTGGACCATCCCATTGTCAATAGATAAGAAAGTGTTTGTTCAAACAAATACTACTTTTCTAAGAAAATGACTAAGTCCGAAAAACAAGTAGCAAATAAAGGAGATACTTAATTCTTGATTCCAAAAGTGTTCTATCATCTTATATGACATATGATGATCCCACTGCCTCTGTTGTCTTGTCACAACCGAAGAGATCAATACCATTTAGTTTTCTTAGACATAATTCGCGGTACCTTGTCGTAGTGGGAGAGTTTCTAGGAACTCACCTTCTTATGACTTGGGAGACACAAGTGATTAAAATCCATTGTGAGTTTAAACAAGTAATGGATTGTCAAGATACGAAACTAAGAAGAAAGCCAATAGAACTATGGTTTAATCCATTCACATGGAATGACCTAAAGTTTTCTATTACAAGGACATAAAAGGAAATTTTCGTTAATAAGTCTATTCTATGGACTTAACAAAACTTCCTGTTCCTAGTATTATAGGTTTGAGTTTATCTAAACCTATGGCTTGTGGTATACCTGGTAATTACTTACTCTAATGCAAGCAACTTACTTTAGTAAGATGCTGAAGCATTTTCTTTCTAATGGCAATCTATAGAAGCTTCACAACTTCTTAGGTATAGATTTTATTTATCTAAGGAAAAGTCTTAACTATTCCAGAAAAGATAAAACCATGAAAGAATTTCTTACATCAACAGTGAGAGGTCTTAGATATGCTTTTGTATGCCTTAGACCAGACACCTGCTGTTGAGTGGGAGTAATGAGTAGGTATCAGATTAATCCAGGAGAAGAACATTGGAAGACAATCAAGTAAATCCTAAGATAAAGAAGAGGAACTATATGTTAGTCAATAAGGGTGTGTTTAAAACTCTTAGACTACACCATATCAGATTTCGAAATTTGCCTATGTGCTAGTAAATCTTTCTGATAAGATGGTGATTACTTCCGGGGGTGGAATAGTGATTTCGGAGAAGTGTAAAAACCTATACGAAGTCTCTAGGTCTACCAGAGAGAGACCGAATGTTAAAGCTGCAGTGAAAGGTACTTATTCAGTCTAAGGAAAGTTCTATACATCTTTGGCACCATTCCAAATTGCCTTAAACTACTAGTGTTAATTTCCTGATTAACCAAAAGTAGTTGCCAAAGGTATAGAATCCAGTATCCCAAGAGAGTAGACATATAGAGAGGAATTTCACATTATCAATGGTTTTGTGATTAAGGAAGAGTAATGGTGGAGAAAAGGTTGTGTTTAATTCAACCTTTCAGATCCTATTACGAGGAGTTTACTACTACTACACTTGATTTGTATATCAAGGTGTTGAGATTATTTGAAACGCACTTTTTGTTTTATATTAGTGCAAGTGGGAGTTTGTTGGGTTTAATGCCCTAAATAAAACTCATTTCAATATAATCAAATTTACTTATTAATATAGATCAGAAATAACATTTAATGTTGCATGGTTCACATGATTTATTTCATGATTATATGTACATAATGTATAAATTCATCTGAAACCCTTTTCACATACTTGATCCTGTTTATTGTGCCGTCAACACATTGGAAAGTAAACATGACTATGTGAATAAAGTTTCCTAGATTTATCAGACACAGGGTTTTACTGGTATGATAATCTACAACAAGAGTTTACTTGTATTTGGAGAAATACTATGTTCTTTCCAGAACATTGGTTAAAGTAAAGCTCAGGTTGGATGCATGGAGTATGCATCGGAAGGGACCGATATTGAACTTTGACTTAGATTTATTAAACTTACCGTAATATCTATTCAAGTCAATATCGCCTAGTTGATCCTAGATCAAATGATCTTAATCCTGATATGATTAGGCTCAATCTTGAAAGGCTATTCGTGTTCTTTGATTTGTTAGTTAAGCCTACTTTTAGGTCAGGGTGATACGTACATTTTGGGAACACGGTAGTGCAATTGAGTGGGAGCGCTAGCATAAACATGGAATCTATAGCTTCTATCTGGCGAATAGTAAGCAAAGGATGATCTCCTTCGAGCTTGACCAAACGAACATAAATGGTGGAGTACTCATTTCACATAAGCTGAAATATCATTTATACGGGGTCAAGTGTTTTAAGGAATAAATACATTGTAGGGTGTAACGGTAATTTAATCCCTTTACAGTGTAGATCATTCATATAGAGGATCATTGATCACATTAGGATTATAACAATGGATAACTAATGATGTGTCTATATGGTGGAACATATAGAGCATTCTATATACTGAGAGTGCAATTCTAAGTTCTATGCGTGGATTCAACGAAGAATTAATAAGTTAGTGAATTTTAGTGCTAAATTCTTGATCTACTTATTGAAAGCTCGGTTATATAGACCCATGGTCCCCCCACTAGTTGAGATAATATTGCTTGTAAGACTCATGTAATTGGTTTTGATTAATCAATTATAATTCACAAGTTAGACTATGTCTATTTGTGAAATTTTCACTAAGTAAGGGCGAAATTGTAAAGAAAGAGTTAATAGGGGCATATTTGTTAATTATGATACTTTGTATGGTTCAATTAATAAATATGATAAATGACAATATTATTTAATAATTATTTATAGTTATTAAATAGTTAGAATTGGCATTTAAATGTTTGAATTAGGAAATTGGCATTTTTGAGAAAATCAGATACAAAAGGTGTTAAAATTGCAAAATTGCAAAGCCCAAGGCCCAATCCATTAAGTGTATGGTCGGCCACCTTTGTAGCTTTTTTAAATGATTTTTTCATTATTTTAATGCCATATAATTCAAATCAAGCCCTAGAGGAATGCTATAAATAGATAGTGAAGGCTTCAGGAAAATTACACTTTCTGAATCAGAAAAACCTGAGCCTCCACTCTCTTCTCTAGCCGCCACTCTCTCTCTCTTTTCTTCCTCAATATTTCGAACCTCTCTTAGTGATTAGAGTAGTGCCCACACACATCAAGTGATACCTCAATCATAGTGAGGAAGATCGTGAAGAAAGATCATCAGCAAAGGAGATTCAGCATCAAAGATTCAGAGAAAGAGATCCAGGTTCAGATATTGATAATGCTCGCTACGTAAAGGAATCAAGGGCTAGATATCTGAACGGAAGGAGTCATTATATTCCGCTGCACCCAATGTAAGGTTTCCTAAACTTTATATGTGTTTAATTTATCGTTTTAGAAAGTTCATATTTAGGATGTTAATAAACATACTTGTGAGTAGATCTAAGATCCTGGTAAAATAAATTCCAACATTTATCTAGTCAGATAAATGCGAAGCTAGTTTTCAGGAGCTGAAACAAAGGTTGATTACTGCTCCGGTACTAGCTTTGCCTTCGGACAAGGAGAAGTTCGTAGTCTACTGTGACGCATCCAAACAGGGTTTGGGGTGTGTATTGATGCAAGCCGATCGGGTTATCGCTTATGCCTCCCGTCAGTTAAAGGATTATGAACAGCGATACCCGACTCATGATTTAGAATTGGCCGCAGTGGTTTTTGCACTGAAGATTTGGCGGCATTACCTTTACGGGGAGAAGTGCGAGATCTATACCGACCATAAAAGTCTCAAGTATTTCTTTACTCAGAAAGATTTGAACATGAGACAAAGGCGTTGGGTGGAATTAGTGAAGGATTATGATTGTGAAATCCTCTATCATCCCGGAAAAGCCAATGTAGTGGCCGATGCCCTGAGCAGAAAGGGTCCCGGGCAAGTAGCTAGTATGGTTCAGATCTCACCTCAGCTAGCAGAGGATATGGTTAGATCCAGCATTGAGTTTGTGGTAGGTCAGCTTCACAACTTGACGCTGCAATCTGATCTGTTGGAAAGAATAAAAGTCGCTCAGATGACAGATCCGGAGTTAGTGAAAATCCGAGATGAGGTGTTGGCTGGTCAAGCCAAGGACTTTTCAGTGTCAGATAATGGGATGCTTTTGTATAAAGCCAGGGTTTGTGTTCCAAACAGTGCGGAACTTAGAAATGAGATCTTTGAGGAGGCTCATTCTACCCCGTATTCTCTGCATCCCGGCACCACCAAGATGTACCAAGATTTGAAACCGTATTTCTGGTGGAACGGTATGAAGAAGAATTTGGTAGAATTCGTTTCGAGATGCCTCACTTGTCAGCAGATCAAGGCTGAACATCAGAGACCAGCAGGGTTGTTGCAGCCTCTAACCCTACCAGAATGGAAATGGGAGGATATTGCGATGGATTTTGTGGTCGGGTTACCTAGGACCACGGGTATGTATGATTCCATCTGGGTAGTGGTGGACCGATTTACGAAATCTGCTCATTTTCTCACGGCCGTAGCAACATTTACAGTGGATCAGTTGGCAGAGTTATATGTCAGGGAGATAGTGAGACTTCACGGGGTACCGAAGTCTATAGTTTCGGACAGGGATCCGAAATTCACCTCCAAATTTTGGCAAAGTTTGCAACGGGCAATGGGTACAAAGCTAAAATTCAGTACAACATTCCATCCTCAGACAGATGGTCAGTCCGAAAGGACGATTCAGATATTGGAGGATATGTTGAGAGCCTGTGTTATGGACTTTGAAGGCTCATGGAGTAAGTATCTACCGTTGATAGAATTCTCTTACAACAACAGTTATCAGAGTACGATAGGGATGGCTCCCTATGAACTGTTGTACGGTAGGAAATGCAGATCCCCTATCCACTGGGATGAGACAGGGGAGAGGAAATACCTAGGTCCAGAGTCAGTGCAGCGGACCAATGAGGCAATAGAGAAGATAAAAGCTAGAATGCTTGCCTCACAGAGCAGACAGAAGAGTTACGCAGATCCGAAACGCAGAGATGTTAAGTTCCAAGTAAGGGAACATGTGTTTTTACGGGTATCTCCGATGAAGGGGATTAAACGTTTCGGGAAAAGAGGCAAGTTATGCCCTAGATTTACAGGACCTTTTGAGATTCTCGAGAAGATAGGTCAAGTGGCATATCGGTTAGCATTGCCTCCAGCCTTATCAGCAGTGCACAACGTATTCCATGTCTCAATGTTGAGAAAATACGTTTCAGACCCCTCTCATATACTCAGTTATGAGAGTCTTCAGCTTCAGCCAGACATGTCATATGAGGAACAACCACTGCAGATCCTGGATAGAAAGGATAAAGTCCTTCGGAATAAGACCATAGCATTGGTCAAGGTTCTCTGGAGAAACAGCAAGGTGGAGGAAGCCACCTGGGAGCTAGAGTCAGATATGAGAGCTCAATATCCAGAGTTATTCAGGTTAGATTTCGAGGACGAAATCCTTTTAAGGGGGGGATAGTTGTAAAGCCCGCTTAGTTAATTTGGAAATTAGCAGTTAATCATGATTATTTATGAAATTATTTATAGCTATTTAAATAATTTATTATGCTGTTATTTATGGAATTCAGAAATGCATGGTTATGTTATTCAGTAGTTTTTCATGTTTTGCATTTCCGGTGCCCGGTATTTTGGAACTCGGCGTTTGGCTCAGTAGAAATCACAACTTAGCATGTTATTAGTTTGGGTCGGTTTATTAGACATTGGGAATGTCGGGAATGGCCGGGAATTTAGAATTTCCAAAAATACCCCCTTTAGTGATTTTTATGTGATTTTAGTGTGGAGGGGCAAAATGGTCTTTTTGCCCCATTGACTTTTGTCTTTTAGTGACTTAATTAAATTGAAAAATAAATGTTATTATTTTATTATTTGGCTGAAATAGATTTAGTTAAAGCCTTCTTTTCCTTTATTTTTCATTTCACTCAAAGTCATAAGTTTAGAAAATAGAATTTTCAAAAAACTCTCTCTCTCAAGCCTCTCTCTTTTCGGCCAAGCCTTGGAGCAGCAAGGAGCTGATTTCTCCATTGAAGTTTGCTTGCTAATTCATCTCATTTTAAGGTTCACTTCAAGCTAGGTTAGCTCTTGTAACCTCTTCTTGTGTTTTGTTGAGTTTTGATGAAAAGTTGGTGATGCATGCTTGGATTCTTAGTTGTAATTACTGCTGGGTTCTATGGTTTATTTCTGGAATGTATGTATGTTATTTTGAGGTTATTTAAGCTGTTAAAAATGCATGTTTAGTACCTTGTTTAAAGCTTTGAACTTTCTATGTAAAATATG
Source organism: Cannabis sativa (assembly GCF_029168945.1). Taxonomy (NCBI): domain Eukaryota; kingdom Viridiplantae; phylum Streptophyta; class Magnoliopsida; order Rosales; family Cannabaceae; genus Cannabis; species Cannabis sativa. Next base: position 42,204,668 of record NC_083605.1, on the reverse strand, counting down.
TGGTTTTTGAAGAAATGTTGTGAATCTGTTACTGTGATGTTACTATTGTTTTTAATAGTTTTCAGAGGTAATTTTATGTATGTTTTAGTAAATTTGAGTGGGTTTGAATGCATGCTAGGTGGTTTTGCTCAAGCTTGAGTTTAGAACTCAAAGCTTGAGCTTTAATGGCAAATTTTGATTCTGTGCTTGAAGCTTTGTTTTATCACTTGGAAAATGTTTATTAGGGTCTAATTAGCAGGTCTGGAAAGTTTGGTTGAGTTTGGAATCGTTTTGGTTGGTGAAATGATTTTTGTGTTTTTTCTGGGTAAAACCGGCTAACCGGTTTTACACTGTAAAACCGGTTACCCGGATTTTGCAGTAGGGGGAAGAAACCGGTTTTTCTCAACTTTCCGTTTTGTGCTAGTTTCGGGTTTTCAGTCAGTTTGTTCTCTGCTAGTTTGGGGGTATTTTAGTATTAAGTTGCAGTGAGTTAGGTTTGGTTTTAAAACCTTTGTCCCCGTTGTGATTTAGCGTATCACTTATCGGTGTTGTGATTTTTACGGTTTAGGAGCCTGTAATCCGCCGCTCAGCTAAGTTCCAGTCAGGTTGACCGGCACACCTGAATTCGGAATCCAGGTAAGATTAGTATAACAGTATGCGTATGTAGATTACATGTTTAGCGTGCATGTAGGAAGCCTGCTAGATTACATTAGTTATGTATTTAGGCTTCGAACCATCCAACCCTGTCACGTCGGTACAGGCTGGAGTATGACCAGCAGCCGGAGTATGACCGGTTCGACCGATCAGGCTGACAATTGGTTCGTGGTTCAGTGCTATTGACCTATCCCGTCGGTACAGGCTGGAGTATGACCAGCAGCCGGAGTATGACCGGTTCGACCGATCAGGAGGATATTTGTCGATAGTACCGTCCCTATGAACGTTCAAAACTCAGTACCATGTTGGACATGGCAGTAGTGGCTCAGTACCATGTTGGACATGGCGGTAGCGGTACTCAGTATCGTGTTGGACACGGCAGTTAGAATTATGTTTGATATTTTTATGCTTTTCTTACTGAGTCTGTCGACTCACAGTTTATGTTCATGTGTAGGTAAAGGCAAGGCTATAGCTGATGGACCGTGAGCGAGCTTATGAGATTGTACATGTCGGGGCGGTTAGGCCTGGAGCGTACGATCCTCGGGACAGCAAGGCTGAATTTTTGTAACTGGTCGTTAAACGACTTTTATTTTGATGTAATAGTTTAACAGTGAAACTTTTTTGTAAATATTTTTATATCGGGATCCCGAGTCTTTTATAATATGTTTTACCAGTTTAATCAAAAAGCAAAATTTTAATTAATCACGTTTTTCCATAAACCTCGTTGATTAGCAACGAGCTGCACAGTATGTTTAAAAATCACGTAATACGCCTAAGGTAGTTAGGGTTTTACACCCTAACTAGATAATTATGTATAATTGAAGAAATTATATTATTATATAATTTAATATATGAGAATTTATATGATTTATGCTATGTTGAGACCCTGTTGGTGAGCTAGTGGTATTTTAGTAATTTTGACCCGAGAGGGTAAAACAGTGAAATTAATTATTTAACGTGCTTATGGAAATATTTTATTGTATAGTATACATGTGTTGTCTTTTTCAGGTGTGTTCTGACAGGTTGGCGCAGTATAGTCACATCTGGGTATTTCGGGCCGAACTGGGATCGGGCCTGAAATGTTATTTGGATTGAAATAATTGGCATTTTTATTTAATGGTGATAATCTAAAATTCAATTGGATTTAATTATGCATGGAATGACTAAATTGCCCTTGCGTGTATGTGAGCTTGATTTTTAGCCTTAGGGGTAAAATGGTCTTTTGACCTTTATTGATTTACTTTGATAAAAGTTAAATTTTAAGGAAATGAAAAAGGAAATTCTGGTTTTGGATCCCCTCTTAGCCGACCCCCTCTCTCTCTCAACCCCTCTCTTATTTTCTCTTTGATTTTTCGAAGAAATTGCTTGGTTGGAGCTTGAATCTTGGGGGTTCATTGTGCATAGCTTGGAATTGGAAGTTGAGGTAGTTTTTATAGTTTTTTATTTTGATTTTTGTTGCTGAATTTGTAGCTGAAAAGGTTGAGTTTGTTAAAGATGATGAAGTTGTATTGCATGTTAGTGACATTTTGTTGATTTTAGCATGAATCTTTGACTGTATGATGTTTTGGATTTGGTTGGACTATGGTATAATCCTAGGATGTTTTTAATGCTTGAATTTGGTCTCTATTTTTTAATTATGCTGCTAGAAAAATGTTAGGGATTAAAGGATTTAAAGCTCAAGTCTTTGAGCTTGAAGAGTTATGTGTTTGAGCATGATTTTGATTTTGTACAATCTGAATTTTGAGAGTTTTTGTTGATGTTTAATGCATGAAATGGTGTTTTAGACTCTCTGTTTAATGATTGAAAGCCTATGTGATGGTTCTAAGTTTCGGTTTGGGTTTGGATGTGTTTTGGGCATAATTTTCGTAGCTGAAAATTGAGTTTTTTTGGGTTTTTAATCCCATTAGTCGCGACTATCATAAGTCTAGTCGCGACCATCGTAATGGCAGTTTATTAATTTTTTTGAGTTTTTATTTCTGCCATAACTTTTGACTCGGTACTCCGTTTGGGACGTTCTTTATACTGTTGGAAAGCTTGTTCCGAGATCTATGTGATTATTTGAATTTTAAATGCCATGTGAATATTTTATGACTGTGAAATTAGGGGTTAACCCTTGTTGTGTAAAATCCCAATAATGTGACTAGGATTACCGGCACCTAGTCAGGAGCACCCGAGGATTTTGATTCTCTACTATTGTGGGACATCAGGTAAGACAGTAGTTAGCACGTAGAGTTATGCGTGGTGGCACTTATATTGGAAATATATATGTGATAAATCAATAACTAGGATTAGGGTTATTACCCTAAGATGAGCGGTTTAATTGCCTAGGGTTATTACCCTAATGATATATGTTGTATGAAAGCTATGCCATGATATATATATATATATCAGTATATGAATATGTAAGATTTAGGATTATGTGTTCAAGGCATAACTTGGTTGGACTCGGTAATTAGAACCGAGAGGAACCATTCTAAGGCCTTATTGTAATTAGATGTGTGAGCGCAACATGTAGGTCTACGATACGTAGACATAAATAGGCATGTGATCGTAACATGCACGTCTGTGTCATACATGTTGGAAATTATTTTACAAGGATCTTAGATCTACTCACAAGTATGTTTATTAACACCCTAAATATGAACTTTCTAAAACGATGAAATAAACACATATAAAGTTTAGGAAACCTTACATTGGGTGCAGCGGAATATAATGACTCCTTCCGTTCAGATATCTAGCCCTTGATTCCTTTCTGTAGCAGAGCATTATCAATATCTGAACCTGGATCTCTTTCTCTGAATCTTTGATGCTGAAACTCCTTCTTGCTGAAAGTCTTTCTTCACGATCTTCCTCACTATGATTGAGGTATCACTTGCTGTGTGTGGGAACCACTCATACACTAAGAAATTTCGAAATTTCAATGAACAAGAGAGAGAAGAAGTGGCAGCTAAAGATAGGGAGAGAGAGAGGCTCAGTTTTTTTCTGAATCAGAAGTGTCAGAAGAAAAGTGTAATTTTCCTGAAACCTTCACTATCTATTTATAGCATTCCACTAGGATTAGGTTTGAATTATTTGGCATTAAAATAATAAAAATATCAGAGGGAAAAACCCTACAAAAGTGGCCGGCCCTACATGGTGGATTTGGGCCTCACTTTTTGCAATTTTGCAGTTTTATCTTTTCTGCATCTGATTTTCTCAAAAACGCCAATTTTCTAATTCAACCATTTAAATGCCAATTCTAACTATTTAATAACTATAAATAATTATTAAATAATAACGTCATTTATCATATTTATTAATTGAACCATACAAAGTATCATAATTAACAAATATGCCCCTATAAACTCTTTCTTTACAATTTCGCCCTTACTTAGTGAAAAATTCACAAATAGACATAGTCTAATTTGAGAATTATAATTGATTAATCAAAACCAATTATATGAGTCTTACAAGCAATATTATCTCAACTAGTGCGGGGACCATGGGTCTATATAACCGAGCTTCCAATAAGTAGATCAAGAATTTAGCACTAAAATTCACTAACTTATTAATTCTTCGTTGAATCCACGCATAGAACTTAGAATTGCACTCTCAGTATATAGAATGCTCTATATGTTCCACCATATAGACACATCATTAGTTATCCATTGTTATAATCCTAATGTGATCACTGATCCTCTATATGAATGATCTACACTGTAAAGGGATTAAATTACCGTTACACCCTACAATGTATTTATTCCTTAAAACACTTGACCCCGTATAGATGATATTTCAGCTTATGTGAAATGAGTAATCCACCATTTATGTTCGTTTGGTCAAGCTCGAAGGAGATCATCCTTTGCTTACTATTCGCCAGATAGAAGCTATAGATTCCATGTTTATGATAGCGCTCCCACTCAATTGCACTACCGTGTTCCCAAAATGTACGTATCACCCTGACCTAAAAGTAGGCTTAACTAACAAATCAAAGAACACGAATAGCCTTTCAAGATTGAGCCTAATCATATTAGGATTAAGATCATTTGATCTAGGATCAACTAGGCGATATTGACTTGAATAGATATTACGGTAAGTTTAATAAATCTAAGTCAAAGTTCAATATCGGTCCCTTCCGATGCATACTCCATGCATCCAACCTGAGCTTTACTTTAACCAATGCTTTGGAAAGAACATAGCACTTCTCCCAATGCAAGTAAACTCTGTTGTAGATTATCATATCAGTAAAACCCTATGTCTGATAAATCTAGGAAACTTTATTCACATAGTCATGTTTACTTTCCAATGTGTTGACGACACAATAAACAGGATCAAGTATGTGAAAAGGGTTCCAGATGAATTTATACATTATGTACATATAATCATGAAATAAATCATGTGAACCATGCAACATTAAATGTTATTTCTGATCTATATTAATAAGTAAATCTGATTATATTGAAATGAGTTTTATTTAGGTCATAAAACCCAACAAACTCCCACTTGCACTAATATAAAACAAAAGGTGCGTTTCAAATAATCTCAACACCTCGATATACAAATCAAGTGTAGTAGTAGTAAACTCCTTGTAATAGGATCTGAAAAGTTGAATTAACCACAACCTTTCCTCCACTATTACTCTTCCTTAATCACCAAATCATTGATAATGTGAAATTCCTCTCTATATGTCTACTCTCTTGGGATACTGGATTCTTATACCTTTGGCAACTACTTTTGGTTAATCAGGAAATTAACACTAGTAGTGTAGGCAATTTGGAATGGTGCCAAAAATGTATAGAACTTTCCTTAGACTGAATAAGTATCTTTCCTGCAACTTTAAAATCCAGTCCCTCCCTGGTAGACCTAGAAACTTCAGATAGGTTTTTACACTTCTCCAAAATCACTATTCCACCCGCAGAGTAACCACCATCTTATCAGAAAGATTTTCTAGCACAAAGGCAAATTTCGAAATCTGAAATGGTGTAGTCTAAGAGTTTTAAACACACCCTTATAGACTAACATATAGTTCCTTTTCTTAATCTTAGGATTTACTTGATTGTCTTCCAATGTTCTTCTCCTGGATTAATCTGATACCTACTCATTACTCCCACTCAACAGCAGGTGTCTGGTCTAAGGCATACAAAAGCATATCTAAGACCTCTCACTGTTGATTTAACAAATTCTTTCATGGCTTTATCTTTTCTGGAATAGTTGAGACTTTTCCTTAGATAAATAAAATCTATGTCTAAGAAGTTGTGAAGCTTCTGTAGATTGCCATTAGAAAGAAAATGCGTTAGCATCTTACTAAAGTAAGTTGCTTGCATTAGAGTAAGTAATTACCAGGTATACGACAAGCCATAGGTTTAGATAAACTCAAACCTATAATACTAGGAACAGGAAGTTTTGTTAAGTCCATTGAATAGACATACACGAAATTTCCTTTTATGTCCTTGTAATAGAAAGATTTAGGTTATTCCATGTGAATGGATTAAACCATAGATCTATTGGCTTTCTTCTTAGTTTCTTATCTTGACAATCCATTACTTGTTTAAACTCACAATGGATTTTAATCACTAGTGTCTCCCAAGTCATAAGAAGGTGAGTTCCTAGAAACTCTCCCACTATGACAAGGTACCGTGAATTATGTCTAAGAAAACTAAATGGTATTGATCTCTTCGGTTGTGACAAGACAACAGAGGCAGTGGGATCATCATATATCAAATAAGATGATAGGATACTTTTGGAATCAAGAATTAAATATCTCCTTTATTTGCTACTTATTTTCAGACTTAGTCATTATCTTAGAAAAGTAGTATTTGTTTGAACAAACACTTTCTTATCTATTGACGATGGGATGGTCCACCCCTAATCACATAGAATAGCTAATAAACCATGGTTAACAGTTCTAGCTTTTCTTAAGATTTTGATTAAGTCATCCATGAATCTAGTAATGATTTACATTAAGTACCCAACCATTACATCATTCTGAAATTGTATTACCATAGAAGGAATTAGGCAAGTACTAGTTACTAATCATCAACATGCAACTCGAAATTTCTGGGAAGGTAAGTTTTGATTAATTCAAAAATCAATTTAATGATCTTTGAACTGCATATCTACTAACTATTTCTCCACCCCTATCAGTTCGCAAGATCTTTAACCACTTACCTTAATGGTTTTAACCATTGGTAGAAATTAATGAAATTTTTAAACATTTCAAATTTCTTGCTAAAAGGTATAATCTAGAGTTATCGTTTTAAGAATACAACGAAAAACTCATATCCACCCCTGAATGTACATCCATCTACGAATGAGATGAACTACTTTCAGCGGATATAGGCATATTAACTCTTTGCAGAGATTGATCTTGTCAAATCCACTATGAACAAGATACAAAGGCCATAGATTAAAAAAAATGTGGTAGTGTCTTTTGATGATAAGGTTTAGTTACATCAAAGAGTTCTTAGAATACTGCAAGTGGATCCTGGTCACAGAATACCTAACTCATATTCCATACAGTTTTAATCCATTAATAGAAGATGGATATTAAACACTTGAGAAAGTGTAACTGTATTGTATTCTAGAATTAGATATATAAGAAAATTTCTGTTTGGAATCTAAAATTAAAGTCAAAGACTTTAAATTTATACCAAATATAATGAGTAATTCTATCTTGGACCACCACTACTAATTTAACTCTAAGTCTGATTTGCCCATACAAGTAGGAGATTTCTAAGATTGAGGATTTATATAAATTGGGAATAGAATTTCGGGATTATAATCATATGTGTCATTTAATTTCTTAAGAGAAAATATAGAATGATATGAAATCATTTATAGACCCTTCATCCAATGATATGTTTTGAAGCTAATTCGAAATGAATAAGCTAAGAGGAATTAGGATAATTTCGTTTATAAATAAGAATCCAACGATGCTTCGATTAGCGAATGTCAAAGTAATCTTATTTATACAATCTTCTTGTTTCATATCGTAAAAATACTAGTCTAAGGTGTCATCAATTGATGAACAGCTAGATGTCGCATATACAATATTTATCTTTCGAGATCTAACACTATTATGTATGTCTAATGGTGAAAATCCACTAGGGATTTATCTCATTAGATAAACAAGCCAAGTTAGACCAACAATGAAGATTCGAAATTAAACTACAACTTAATAACAGAGAATAACATGGTTCAATATAAATTCATACATAATTCAGAAATTATAAGCATATAGCAAGTAGGAATGACAAGTGAAAATACTAAAACATATAATCCTAAATAATTTCCAAGGTTTTCAACAAACTGATATCAGTGTCCCGTTTAGGCGAGAGTCAAAGCTACCATTCATTGAATAGAGTTGTCAGCTCGTCTAAAATGTTAAACATTCTAGCAACCTTTTATTCGATCAAGATTGGAATTCAGTGTTGTCCCGTTTAGGCGAGAGTCAAGGCAATTCTATCTTATGAGCTTCTACCATTGTTTTATAATTTGCAAGTCAAGTATGGTCGCCACCATTAGGGTGATCCATACCATACAAAACACTTACAAACTACTTATCATGCGAGGTTAAACGGTGCGAAATTGCTAATGAACGTTCCTCCATTAGGGAGGATTACTCACTAAAACAAACGCGGTGTAAAACCCACAATGGAGATCGAATATCTTAATAATAAAGCTCATTATTTCAAGAGAGTTGTATTTTCTTTGATTCTCTTTATTTAATCTATTTATTTTAAATATATATTTATTAAAATTTCCAATTTAGAATGAAAAATTCTAAATATAAATTTTAATTTAATATTTATAAATTTTACTTAGATGGATATGAAAATAACATGAATTATTTCCATCTTAGTAATAATTTCCAATAAATATTTAGAAAAATATTCAATTTAAGTTGTTACAAAATTAATTTAAATTAATTTACAACTCAAATTTTATTTTCTATAAATATATATTGCATTTCGAAAAATTAAAGTATTCAAGGATACAATTTTCGAAAATGCATGTTAAAATAAAAAATTAATCCTGGAAAAATTATTCTAATTTAATGTTGGCCCAAAATTAATTAATAAAATTAATTTACAACAAAAAAATATAATTTTCCTATTTAATTAAATATATATTAGAAAAATGTCAAATATTTAAGTATGATGATGAAAATCAACTTAAATATTAATTTTCTATTTAATTAAATACATTAGAAAAATACTTCAAGCAAAAATAGATAATATCTATCTAGATTTTCATTTGACTAATTAATTCAATTTCTAATAAAATATATTTTACTTCATTTATTTTAATTAATCATTAAATGAAAAAATCATTGATTTAAGTTGGTCCAAAATTAAAATAAATAATTTACAACTTTAATCTATTTTTCAAATAAAATTCGAAATTCCAGCATTTAAGAAATGCAATTTCGAAATTTGATTAATAAAATAAAGAAAAATATATTTTGAAAATTATTTAAATTTAGTTGAAAAAATAAATTTCAACTAAAATAATTTTCTGTTTAGTTAAGTGTCATGAAAAAGAAATATTTAAGTATCATGATGAAAATCAACTTAGATATTTAATTTTCAAATTAATTAAATGTATTAAATTGAAGAAATAAATAATTAAGTGTAAAGAAGGCTTAAATATTAATCTCTAGTTTAATACTAGGAAAAAATATACTTAAAATAAATTGTACCAAAATTAATTATTTAAATAATTAATTTCACAATGTATAATATTTTCCTATTTAATATTAGAAATAATAAGTAGTCTAGAAATAACTATCTAGAAAATATCTTATTTGACTAAGTATCTTTTCCACAAAATTTGAAAAAATAATATCTAATTTAAGTTGTATTAGAAAAAAAAAACTAGAACTTAAATATTTTTCAAATTTAAATTTAATTAAATATCAAAAATTAAGTTGTAACCACTTAATTTAAAAATATTCCATTTTAAGTTAATATTCGAAAAGATATTAACTTAAAAAATATCTAAAATATTCCATTTTAAGTTAATATTCGAAAAGATATTAACTTAAAAAATATCTAAAGAATCTTAATAACCAATGCCTAAAATTTTTCAACTTAATTTTGAAATTTGAAATTCAAAAGATATTCAGATTTAAGTTGATTAGTTAGAGATAACTAAATATCAACTTAAATAGGAATATTTAATGAAAATTTAAATTAAGCTTCAGAAAGAATCTAGATGGTTATAATTCTATATTTAATTAAATACAAGAAAATACACATAGTTTAGCTTAGAATAAAATTCTTTAAACTATGATTTTCTTAAATTAATTTCAAAATAAATGAAATTAATTATGTTGCTAATCAATTTTATTAGGTTAAACTAGTTTAATTTGTTGGAAATTATTTTAACAGGATCTTAGATCTACTCACAAGTATGTTTATTAACATCCTAAATAAGAACTTTCTAAAACGATAAATTAAACACATATAAAGTTTAAGAAACCTTACATTGGATGCAGCGGAATAATATGACTCCTTCCGTTCATATATCTAGCCCTTGATTCCTTTCTGTAGCAGAGCATTATCAATATCTGAACCTGGATCTCTTTCTCTGAATCTTTGATGCTGAAACTCCTTTGCTGATGATCTTTCTTCACGATCTTCCTCACTATGATTGAGGTATCACTTGATGTGTGTGGGCACTACTCATACACTAAGGATTTCGAAATTATCAAGGAAGAAGAGAGAGAGTGGTCACCTAAAGATAGGGAGAGAGAAGGCTCAGTTTTTCTGAATAGAAAAAGTCAGAATAAAAGTGTGTTTTTCTGAAGCCTTCACTATCTATTTATAGCATTCCACTAGGGTTAGATTTGAATTATATGGCATTAAAATAATGAAAAAATCAATTTAAAATGCTACAGTAGGTGGTCGGCCATGCCTTTAATGGATTGGGCCTTGGGCTTTGCAATTTTGCAATTTTAACACCTTTTGTATCTGATTTTCTCAAAAATGCCAATTTCCTAATTCAAACATTTAAATGCCAATTCTAACTATTTAATAACTATAAATAATTATTAAATAATATTGTCATTTATCATATTTATTAATTGAACCATACAAAGTATCATAATTAACAAATATGCCCCTATAAACTCTTTCTTTACAATTTCGCCCTTACTTAGTGAAAAATTCACAAATACACATAGTCTAATTTGAGAATTATAATTGATTAATCAAAACAAATTACATGAGTCTTACAAGAAATATTATCTCAACTAGTGGGGGGACCATGGGTCTATATAACCGAGCTTCCAATAAGTAGATCAAGAATTTAGCACTAAAATTCACTAACTTATTAATTCTTCGTTGAATCCACGCATAGAACTTAGAATTGCACTCTCAGTTATATAGAATGCTCTATATGTTCCACCATATAGACACATCATTAGTTATCCATTGTTATAATCCTAATTTGATCAATGATCCTCTATATGAATGATCTACACTGTAAAGGGATTAAATTACCGTTACACCCTACAATGTATTTATTCCTTAAAACACTTGACCCCGTATAAATGATATTTCAGCTAATGTGAAATGAGTACTTCACCATTTATGTTCGTTTGGTCAAGCTCGAAGGGGATCATCCTTTGCTTACTATTCGCCAGATAGAAGCTATAGATTCCATGTTTATGATAGCGCTCCCACTCAATTGCACTACCGTGTTCCCAAAATGTACGTATCACCCTGACCTAAAAGTAGGCTTAACTAACAAATCAAAGAACACGAATAGCCTTTCAAGATTGAGCCTAATCATATCAGGATTAAGATCATTTGATCTAGGATCAACTAGGCGATATTGACTTGAATAGATTTTACGGTAAGTTTAATTAAATCTAAGTCAAAGTTCAATATCGGTCCCTTCCGATGCATACTCCATGCATCCAACCTGAGCTTTACTTTAACCAATGCTCTGGAAAGAACATAGCACTTCTCCAAATGCAAGTAAACTCTGTTGTAGATTATCATATCAGTAAAACCCTATGTCTGATAAATCTAGGAAACTTTATTCACATAGTCATGTTTACTTTCCAATGTGTTGACGGCACAATAAACAGGATCAAGTATGTGAAAAGGGTTTCAGATGAATTTATACATTATGTACATATAATCATGAAATAAATCATGTGAACCATGCAACATTAAATGTTATTTCTGATCTATATTAATAAGTAAATCTGATTATATTGAAATGAGTTTTATTTAGGGCATAAAACCCAACATAATTAACCTAGTACAGTTATTCAAATCAGGCAAATGGGCCTTCACAATTGGGGTGGTTCATGTGAGGGGGTGCTGGGTTCAGTATGTCGTACCCACTTCTATGGCTCCCAACTCTCACACAAGGCCCAAAAGAGAGATATTTAACCTTAATAAGAACAATTGTTATTAATTTAATAGGCCCAAAAACTAAATGGGCCTAAATAAATTCTATGAAGAACTATGATAATTTATTTTAGCAACAGCAACCTATATGCATCTATAATAAAATTAAACACATAGGCTCACACAGGCACACTTTGGATGGGTCCTATCATGTTGCTAGGTCATACACAGATGAAAGAAGATTGTAAATATACATGTTACAAATTATTAACTTGACCGAGGGAGCCATCAGATCATTAGATCTGGCAAAAAGTAACCATGACTATTTGCAATCAAGTAATAATAGGTTTTGAAAACTTACACACAAGCTAAAACACATACTCCTGCAACAAGGTTAGTTGGATAGTTGGATGTAGGATTTATTTAATTTTAAATTAAATTATTAATTTCGAAAAATAATTAATTAAATAAAAAAGAATTTTTGAAAATTTAAAAAAAAAATTGAAAAATTCAAAAATTCAAAAAGTAATTTAAATTTAAAATTAAACCTACAATTTTGAAAAATTAGGTTTCAACCAACCTAAATATCATTTCAAAATTTGCTAACTACTTTTAAAATTTAAATGTTATTTTATAAATAAAAATTAAATAAAAAATTGAAAAAGATAAATGAATATCTTTTTCAGATTTTAAATGTAATTTAAATAAATAAAATAACAAAATTTAAAAGTTAGCAAAATATCTTACATCTATCTAAAATTACATGATTATAGTTATCTTATTTTAAATTTAAATAAGGTCAAATTATTTAAAAAAGATTTAATTTAAAAATATTTAAAATCTGACCTTAAATTAAAAAATAAGATAAGATATAATCAAATTTAAAAATAAGATAGATAATTAAGCAATAAGATAGATATTTACTATTTTAAAATTCAAATTACACTAATATCTTGAATTAAATTTAAAAAATATTAAATTAATTCATAATGATAATTAGAATTGAATTAGGAATAGTAAATCTATAAATACAAAACTACACAAAAAATTGGAAGTTAATTCCATGAAAAAGCATGAAAAATCGATGAAAAATGAAAAAATTGTGAGCTGTACGGACAGTTTTCGCGATCGCAGGAAAATTTGAGCACAACTCCAATTTTTTCGAATCTTCAAAAACTCATAACTAATTCAAATTAAATCGAAATTGAGTTCTGTAAAAAAGTAACTTGCTTAATTTTTTCCATACTATCCAATAAAAATAATTTCAGAAAAAGATATTCAATTATTTTTCACGAAAAATTCACAAACACCAATCAATCATCAAATAACACTCAATACAACATGATACCATCCAAAAACAAACAAACAATCGTTTTAAAGTCCAAATTTCTTGCAAGTAAATCAATTACCATGGCTCTGAGGCCAGTTGTTGGAAATTATTTTACCAGGATCTTAGATCTACTCACAAGTATGTTTATTAACACCCTAAATATGATTTTTCTAAAACGATAAAATAAACACATATAAAGTTTAGGAAACCTTACATTGGGTGCAGCGGAATATAATGACTCCTTCCATTCAGATATCTAGCCCTTGATTCCTTTCTGTAGCAGAGCATTATCAATATCTGAACCTGGATCTCTTTCTCTGAATCTTTGATGCTGAAACTCCTTCTTGCTGAAAGTCTTTCTTCACGATCTTCCTCACTATGATTGAGGTATCACTTGCTGTGTGTGGCCACTACTCATACACTAAGAAATTTCGAAATTTCAATGAACAAGAGAGAGAAGAAGTGGCAGCTAAAGATAGGGAGAGAGAGAGGCTCAGTTTTTTTCTGAATCAGAAGTGTCAGAAGAAAAGTGTAATTTTCCTGAAGCCTTCACTATCTATTTATAACATTCCACTAGGGTTAGGTTTGAATTATTTGGCATTAAAATAATGAAAATATCAGAGGGAAAAACCCTACAAAAGTGGCCGGCCCTACATGGTGGATTTGGGCCTCACTTTTTGTAATTTTGCAGTTTTATCTTTTCTGCATCTGATTTTCTCAAAAACGCCAATTTTCTAATTCAACCATTTAAATGCCAATTGTAACTATTTAATAACTATAAATAATTATTAAATAATATTGTCATTTATCATATTTATTAATTGAACCATACAAAGTATCATAATTAACAAAAATATGCCCCTATAAACTCTTTCTTTACAATTTCGCCCTTACTTAGTGAAAAATTCACAAATAGACATATTCTAATTTGAGAATTATAATTGATTAATCAAAACCAATTATATGAGTCTTACAAGAAATATTATCTGTAACACCCTAACTAACTTAGGCGTATTACGTGATTTTTAAACATACTGTGCAGCTCGTTGCTAATCAACGAGGTTTATGGAAAAACGTGATTAATTAAAATTTTTCTTTTTAATTAAACTTATAAAATAATATTACAAAAGACTCGGGATCCCGATTATAAAATCATTTACAAAAAGATTTAACTGTTTAACCATTACATAAAAATAAAAGTCGTCTAACGACCAGTTACAAAAATTCAGCCTTGCTGTCCCGAGGATCGTACGCTCCAGGCCTAACCGCCCCGACATGTACAATCTTCTCAAGCTCGCTCACGGTCCATCAGCTTTAGCCTTGCCTTTACCTACACATAACGTAGAACTGTGAGTTGACAGACTCAGTAAGAAAAGCATAATAATACTCATACATAATACTAACTGCCGTGTCCAACACGATACTGAGTCCCGCTACTGCCATGTCCAACATGGTACTGAGCCACTACTGCCATGTCCAACATGGTACTGAGTTCTGAACGTTCATAGGGATGGTACTATTGACACGTAACAACCTGATCGGTCGAACCGGTCATACTCCGGCTGCTGGTCATACTCCACTGTACCGACGTGTTACTATATCCTCCTGATCGGTCGAACCGGTCATACTCCGGCTGCTGGTCATACTCCAGCCTGTACCGACGGGATACGTCAATAGTACGGAACCACCAACCAAGTGTCAGCCTGATCGGTCAAACCGGTCATACTCCGGCTGCTGGTCATACTCCAGCCTGTACCGACGTGACAGGGTTGGATTGTTCGAAGCTAACATACAACTAATGTAACCTAACAGGCTTCCTACATGCTCGCTAAACATGTAATCTACATATGCATACTGTTATACTAATCTTACCTGGATTCCGAATTCAGTGTGCTTGGCCAACCCGACCGGAATCCGAAGCCGAGCGCTGGACATCGGCTCCTAAACCATAAAAATCACAACGCTATAAGTGACACGCTAAATCACTTCCTGGGGACTAAAACTAGGAACTAAAAGTTTCCCTGTCGATAAAAAGCATGGCAATACCCCCTAAAACATAAAGCGAGGAAAACTAGGGTCCCTGAATTTTCCCCAACCGGTAGACCGGTTGCCCAACCGGAATTCCGGTTCTGGAAAATTCAGAACCCTCATCCGGAATTCCGGATGCACAACCGAAATTCCGGTTCCTCGCAGGCAGCAAACCAAAATTTTCATAACTCGACCAATTCAACCCCAAATGGTTCCAAACTTTCCAGACCTGCTTTAAACACCCCAAAGAACAAATCTAAGGCAACAAACTAACCCAGAAATCTCAGAAACAAAAATCACCATTGGAGCTCAAGCTTTGAGTTCTAAACTCAAACTTGAGCAAATCCACCTAAACATGCATTCCACTAGCTTAATTCTACTTAAACTAGCATAAAATCACCTCTGAAAACTATTAGAAACTACAGCAACAACACAGAAACAGAATCTAAACAATTCTCTTTGAAAACCATATTTTTAGCTAAAAATTCCAAACTTGAGCAAAGGAATTAACACTCATTACTAACAACCAAAATAACCACAATTTAACATGCTTAAATCTCAGAAACAACAACAAGAATCACAGTAGCAACATATACCAAAATCATGCATGCATTTCATCAATTTCACTTAAAATTCAAGAAAACACAAAGGGAATTTACAAGAGATCAAACCTTGACTAGAATTACACAAGGATGAGTTGAAAATTACAAGCTTTGAGCAGAAAAATCCCAGCCCTAGCAGCCCAAGCTTTGGCCGAAAAGAGAGAGAGAGAGAGAGCTTTGAGTGTTTTGAAAATTTCTTAAATTTTGACTAAGTGTTGAATGTTTGTGAAAAAAAAGAATATAAATCACATATCACATTTTATTTGAGCCATTAATTAAACAATTAAACATTTATTTTTCCATTTCATAAAATCACAAAAGACAAAATACTAATGGGGCAAAAAGACCATGTTGCCCCTCCATCTTAAAACCACATAAATCATACTAAAGGGGTATTTTTGGGACATTCTAAATTCCCGGCCATTCCCGACATTCCCAATGTCTAAAACCCGTCCCCAAACTACTAACATACTAAATTGTGATTTCTACTGAGCCAAACGCCGAGTTCCAAAATACCGGACACCGGAAATGCAAAATATGCAAGATACGAAAACTACTGAATAACATAACCATGCATTTCTGAATTCCATAAATGACAGTATAATAAATTATTTAAATAGCTATAAATAATTTCATAAATAATCATGATTAACTGCTAATTTCCAAATTAACTAAGCGGGCTTTACATTATCTCAACTAGTGCGGGGACCATGGGTCTATATAACCGAGCTTCCAATAAGTATATCAAGAATTTAGCACTAAAATTCACTAACTTATTAATTCTTCGTTGAATCCACGCATAGAACTTAGAATTGCACTCTCAGTATATAGAATGCTCTATATGTTCCACCATATAGACACATCATTAGTTATCCATTGTTATAATCCTAATGTGATCACTGATCCTCTATATGAATGATCTACACAGTAAAGGGATTAAATTACCGTTACACCCTACAATGTATTTATTCCTTAAAACACTTGACCCCGTATAAATGATATTTCAGCTTATGTGAAATGAGTACTCCACCATTTATGTTCGTTTGGTCAAGCTCGAAGGAGATCATCCTTTGCTTACTATTCGCCAGATAGAAGCTATAGATTCCATGTTTATGATAGCGCTCCCACTCAATTGCACTACCGTGTTCCCAAAATGTACGTATCACCCTGACCTAAAAGTAGGCTTAACTAACAAATCAAAGAACACGAATAGCCTTTCAAGATTGAGCCTAATCATATCAGGATTAAGATCATTTGATCTAGGATCAACTAGGCGATATTGACTTGAACAGATATTACGGTAAGTTTAATAAATCTAAGTCAAAGTTCAATATCGGTCCGTTCCGATGCATAC
Source organism: Cannabis sativa (assembly GCF_029168945.1). Classification (NCBI taxonomy): domain Eukaryota; kingdom Viridiplantae; phylum Streptophyta; class Magnoliopsida; order Rosales; family Cannabaceae; genus Cannabis; species Cannabis sativa. The sequence continues at coordinate 42,187,376 of NC_083605.1, read as the reverse complement.
TCCATGCATCCAACCTGAGCTTTACTTTAACCAGTGCTCTGGAAAGAACATAGCACTTCTCCAAATGCAAGTAAACTCTGTTGTAGATTATCATATCAGTAAAACCCTATGTCTGATAAATCTAGGAAACTTTATTCACATAGTCATGTTTATACATTATGTACATATAATCATGAAATAAATCATGTGAACCATGCAACATTTAATTTTTTTTTCTGATCTATATTAATAAGTAAATTTGATTATATTGAAATGAGTTTTATTTAGGGCATAAAACCCAACAATACAGGCATATGTGAATGGCATTATAGATTATATAGTGTGATCAATATGTTTATCATTATTTTATACTGTGTTGCTGGGCTTGGCTCACAGGTGCTCTATGTTGTAAGTTATTTTACCAGGATCTTAGATCTACTCACAAGTATGTTGCTTTAACAACCTAAATATGAACCTCTAAAACGATGAAAAATTAAACACATAAAAGTATCAGAAATCTTACATTGGGTGCAACAGAATATATGTCTCCTCCCACTCAGATCTCTAACACTTGATTCCTTTCTGTCATAGAGTATAATCAAGATCTGAGCCCGATAGTCCTTCTTTGTTGTTTCTGAATTCTACACAGCCTTCCTCACTATGATTGAGGTATTACTTGATGTGTGTGGGCACTACTCTATCACTCATAGATTTCGAAACAGAGAAGATAGAGAGAGAGAGGGTGGCGGCTTAGAGAGAGTTTCTGTGTGAGAGAATTCTGTCAGAATGTTGTGTGTACAAAAACTGAAGGCTTTACCTTCTATTTATAGAAGACCACCTAGGGCTATGGTTGAATTAATTGACATTTAAAAATTGAAAAATCAATGTGAAAAGGGAAGAGAGGTGGCCAGCCTAGGCATTGTGGAAACAAGGCTTGCCACTTTTCCAACTTTCCTTTTCCTACATTGCTAGTTTCCTGTTTTGTCAAAAACTGCCAATTCCTTTGTTCAACCACATAAATGTCAAATCTAATTATTTAATAATTAAAATTAATTATCAAATAATATATTGTCATTTATTTATTATTAATAAAACTAATTAAAGTTTCCTAATTAATAAATATGCCCTTCAAAATCTCTATTTACTGGTTTGCCCTTAATAAGTGATAAATTCTCAAATAGACACAGTCTGACTTGAGAATTATAAATGATTAATTAAAATCAATTAAATGAGTCTTACAAGTAATATTGTCTCAACTAGTGAGGGGACCATGGGTCTATATATCCAAGCTTCCAATAAGTAGATCAAGAATTTACTACTTAAATTCACTAACTTATTAATTCTTCGTTGAATCCACACATAGAACTTAAAATTGCACTATCAGTATATAGAATGCTTTATATGTTCCACCATATAGACACACCATTAGTTATCCATTGTTATAACCCTAATTTGATCAATGATCCTCTGTATGGATGATTTACATTATAAAGGGACTAAATTACCGTAACACCCTACAATGTATTTTATCCTTAAAATACTTAACCCTGTATAAATGATATTTCAGCTAAGTGAAATGAGTACTCCACCATTTATCTCGTTTGGTTAAGCTCAAAGGAAATCATCCTTTGCTTACTATTCGCCAAATAGAAGCGACAGATTCCATATTTATGTTAGCGCTCCCACTCAATTGCACTACCGTATTCCCAAAATGTACGTATCACCCTGACCCAAAAGTAGGCTTAACTAACAAATCAAAGAACACGAATAACACTCTTGAGATTGAGCCTGACCATATCAGGATTTAGATCATGTGATCTAGGATCAACTTAGTGATATTTAGTTGAATAGATATTACGGTAAGTTTTATAAATCTATTTCAAAGTTCAATATCGGTCCATTCCAATGCATACTCCATGCATCCAACCTGAGCTTTACTTTAACCAATGTTCTGGAAAGAACATAACATTTCTCCAAATGCAAGTAAACTCTGTTGTAGATTGTCATATCAGTAAAACCCAGTGTTTGATAAATCTAGGAATCCTTTATTCACATAGTCATGTTTACTTTCCACTGTGTTCACAACACAATAAACATGATCAAGTATGTGAAAGGGGTTTGGATGAATTTATAAATCAAATAGACAAACAATTGATAAGGTGAATCAAAACATAGACAAATGAATGAAAAATACTTCTGTTACTTTATTGATATTGAAAAATATGGATTACATTGAAATGGAGTTTTATTTAGGGCATAAAACCCAACACTCTACTGTGCAGGAAATGGTAAAGTTGTTTTTGATCAGCCATGAGTGTAAGAGCTAAATTAAGAATGTACATGTCTGGGCCAAACTACACCAAGCGGGTTGGGGTCTACCAGTGATGCATTTTGAGACTCTATTTTGCCGCTTAGATCGGCGAAAGGAAAAGGATTTGTAATAGTATTTGGTAAATATTTTTGGGATCCCAACTTTTGTAACTTTTAAATTATAAAGTTTAAATTATTACAAGTTATTTTCATTTCGTTTATTAATAAAGTTTAATTTCCGCGCTAATTTTGTTAGTAATCTAGTTTAGGGGATTATGGCTTCTTAAGTATATTGGGTAGCGTGCCTAATTATTTAGGGCGTTACAATGGTGGTATGGGTTTTCGATGCCTTAAAGAGTTCAACCTTACTATGCTTGCTAAATTGGGCTGGAGATTATTATGTCACCCCGAGTCCTTCGTAGGACGTGTATTCAAGGCAAAATACTTCCCCAATACTGATTATCTCTCGGCCGAACATAGCAACAATCCCAGTTTTGTGTGGTGTAGCATTTGGGGCGCCCAAAGTGTGGTCCATGCTAGTGCTTTTCGAACCATTGGGAATGGACTAACCACAAATATTCTTTCCCACCCACGACTTTATATGAACAAATTGTTGACTATCTCTTTGTAACCGAGGAAAGAAGATGGGATACTGAAATCATTAATGATTTGTTCAATCACCGTGAACCTAGTCTGATTTCTAGTCTTGGTCTGGAGAACATTCAAGTATATTCTTTGTGAAAAGTGCTTACACTCTTTTGCAAAATGGTAAGCCCAAGAGCCAGAGAGTTGATAGCTCTGTATTCTAGCGCAAACTGTGGCATCTAAAGATCCCCCCAAAGATTAAGAACTTCCTGTGGCGTGCTACTTCTGAATGTCTCCCAACTTGCCTCCAACTTATGTCAAAACATGTGAGAATCTCATCCTCTTGCCCGGTATGTAACTCCCATCTTGAAACGACTTTTCATGCTTTATTAAAATGTCATCTTGCTTCGCATTGTTGGTCAACATTGGAACATGGCTTGACCATCCTCGTTCGGCAATTGGCTCCATGAAGTCTTTCTAAAACTTGATGAGGATCAAGTATGTTGTGCTGCAATGTTATGTTGGGCTCTGTGGAAAGGAAGAAATGCTACTTTTTGGAACAAAAAAGTGTCTTCCCATAGTAAGATTCTTGCGTCAGCTTGTACAACCTTTGATCACTAGCGAAAAGCTCAAGACAATACATGGCTATCCTCCTTGTTCTTTTAGAACAAGGATGATGGCGCTGAGTGTCACGGGCTCACCTATTCAGGCAGTGGAACACCCGTGCGGCACCTTGACTTCTCTAAGCCAAGGTCAGCCTTCCAACCATCAGAGTAACAATGGGCTCATTTTTCATGCGACTGTGTGCCTCGTGCACACTTCCGTCTGTTGAACGACTCCCGTCGAGTCATGCTCGCAAGCATCCATGAGTGAATCCATGCATCAAGACTCTCTAGCCGAGATACTCGCAGTGTCCATAGGTTCCCACCATGGTAAGACAAATCCCAACATGGACGCTCACCTTGTCACTCGTGACCAAGGTTGCATGTGTGGGAAGATGTCAAAACCAAGTCAACGTGCCAACGCTTCTATCATGCCCCATTCGATACTGTCCGAACAGTCTCCCTCGTCGCCCAAGGACTTCTATACGTCCATGGACCAATCCTCAAGGCGATAAGCCACCAAACTAGTTGCATACATTAGACCTCTGTCCCTTTCCAACATCGTGCATCCATTCCATGTGCGTATGCAAACTAGCCCACGAATGACTAACCGTGTCATCTCGTGTTGACACACATGGCCAAGGTGCACCACAACGTCTCTTGGAGGATCTAGGCCACGTCCCGTGCAAGCGGCATACCGACATGCCAAGGGAAACGTACTAGTGAACCTTTGGCAGCATTCTTCGATCCACTACCGGGTCGGCCCGATAATGTCCATGAGTACTCCAACTCATGGAGACATATGAGTCCCCTCGTGGTCCTCATATGCCCGCCCAACAAGTCCCACTGACTAGTAGTAGCTCACTTAGCACCAAGGTACAAGGGGTGATGGAGAGCAGACACCAGTGTACCCCGTTAAGGAGCATTCTGAGCTTTTACCCTTCTACCAAGAACATACATGATTTTGGCTCTGTAGACATACGGTCAAATAGTAAACCAAATCACATAGTTTTTCCAAACTGATTGCACCATTCTATTTGTAGACCCAAATAAATGGCGAATACAAAGTCCCCTCCCGATCTAGACAATATTGAAGATATTTACGAAAATACCACTGCACACAAACTAAGAATCAGCATGCGCCACAACAGGCGCCACTACTTGACCACCACTTTGTTGGAAATATTTTACCAGGATCTAGATTTAGTACCATGTATGTTTCATTAACATCCTAATATGAATTCTAAAACAATTAAATAAACACATATAAAGTTTAGGAAACCTTACATTGGGTGCAGCGGAATATAATGACTCCTTGCGTTCAGATCTCTAGCCCTTGATTCCTTTCTGTAGCAGAACATAATCAAGATCTGAACCTGGATCTCTTTCTCTCCTTCTTTGATGCTGATTCTCCTTCTCGTTGATTGGATTCTACACAATCTTCCACACTATGATTGAGATACCACTTGATGTGTGTGGGAACTACTCTATCACTAGGGAATTTTGAAAATGAAGAGAAGAAAAGAGAAGAAGAGTTGGCGCTTAGGTCTTTCTCTGAAAAGAATAAGATGCATATATTAGTTTCCTGAAGCCATCACTTTCTATTTATAGAAAGCCATCTAGGTTTAGGTTAGAATTGTATGGCATTAAAATAATGAAAATATAAATGGTAAAATACTTGCATAGTGGCCGGCCATGATATGGATAATGGGCCTCAATTTGCAATTTTTCCATTTTGTCATTTCTGCATCTCATTTTCTCAAAAACGCCAATTTTTCAATTCAACCATTTAAATGCCAATTCAAATTACTTAATAACTAAAAATTAATTATTAAATAATATTTTCATTTAATATATTGATTAATTTAGACATATAAAGTGTCTTAATTAATAAATAAAACCTAGAATCTCTTTTGTTCACAATTTTTCCCTTGCTTAGTGAAAACTCATAAAGTAGACATAGTCTAACTTTAGAATTATGATTGATTAATTAAAATCAATTAATTGAGTCTTACAAGCAGTATGGTCTCAACTAGTATGGGGACCATGGGCCTATATAATCGAGCTTCCAATAAGTCGAACCGAATTTAGCAAGTAAATTCCCTAACTTCTTAATTCCTTATTGAATCCACACTTAGAACTTGGAATTGCACTCTCAGTCATATAGAACGCTCTATATGTTCTACGATATAGATACGCTATTAATTATCCATTGTTATAATCCTAATTTGATCAATGACCCTCTAATAGATGATCTACATTGAATAGGCACTAAATTACTGTTACACCTTCAATGTATTTTACCCTTAAAACACTTAGCTCCGTATAAATGATATTTCAGCGAAGTGAAATGAGATCTCAACCATTTATCTCTGTTTAGCCAAGCTCGAAGGATATCATCGTTTCACTTCTAAATTCCTATAGAAGTTATAGACTCCATATTTATGTTACCACTCCCACTCAATTATACTATCATGTTCCCAAAATGTACGTATCACCCTGACGTAAAAGTAGGCTTAACTAACAAATCAAAGAACATGTATAATACTTTTGAGATCGAACCTAACCATATCAGGATTAAGATCATTTGATCTAGGATCAACAGGTGATATTGAATAGAATAGATGTTACGGTAAATTTTAACACATCTAATCAAAGTTCAATATCGTTCCCTTCCGATGTATACTCCGTACATCCGATACTGGTAAACTTTGCCAATGCCCTAGAAAGGACATAACACTTATCCAAGATGTAAGAATACCTATCGCTGATTATATCATGCCAGTCTAAATCCAGCAAACTGACAAATCAGGGAATAAACTTTCGGACATATAATTAAGATTATATTCCACTGTGCGGACAACACTATAATCATTTAACAAATTCATATGCTCTGCACTTAAATAGAATTCATACATTATATGCATATAATCAAGAAATAAATCATGTGAACCATGCAACATAAAAATGTTATTTCTGATCTTTATTATTAAGTAAATCTGATTATATTGAAATGAGTTTTATTTAGGGCACAAAACCTAACAAACTCCCACTTGCACTAATATAAAACAAAATGTGTGTTGACTTCGCTTTTAGCCAACGACAATGAGTCTTTTTGATAAGCGATAAACGATGTGTCGTAGTAAGAATACGTAATAAAGCAAATAATAATAATTAGAAGACACAGAAATTTTATAGAGGTTTAGCCCCGAGAAGTTCGATAATAGCCTAATCCTCGTTAGTTGTATTGACTTAAGAATAGGGAAGGAGATTCCTTTTCTTATAGCTCTTACAATAGTATCTCTGAATATATAATTCTTAGATAGCCTTAGCTTATAGCGTTTCGACATGTGATCTCTGTTTTACAGTTTTCGTCCCCCTTGCCCAGTGAATTTTCCTCACTATTTATAGGGCAAGAAACTTGAGGAGGAAGAGTTTCCTCTCTCGTTACAAAGCGCATAAACACAAAGATCGTGTGATCATTGTTGAATGCTAGGATCGTGGGATTGAGGCTATATACACCGATAGTGGAATCGTGTGTATGCTACATCCACGCAAGTTGATCCCTGAGTTATAGGGATTGAGCTTGTGACTCACGAAGTGCTTGGTTGAATTCGCTAAGTATTGCTCATTCTGCACGACTCGTTAAGTATTCCATCATGGATATGCCAGCGAGGCATCCTGCTCGACATGCTCATCCGACCAGGTGCTCTAAGTTGATGCCACGTGTCACTATTCTTGTGATGCCACGTCAGAGTGCCAATTTTGGGATAAAATTTTCCCCCCAAGTCTGTGCGGGACCTCCGAGGTTGCGTATAGACTTATTCCGAGCTGGCTCTTCCTTGTTAAGGGGACACGTGTCGAGCATGACCGTTTGAGACTCGATGTGAAGCTGACTGGGCGTCCCTTCGATTTTCGACTAATTAATGCTCTGACAATTAATATTTTGAAAATCTGAATTTCTCTCTCCACGGCTGACGGTTGCACTCGATTATTTTGATTTCCCATATTTGTTTTGAAGGCGGGAAGTCGAGGTGTCTAAGGATCCTTTACATACAGTTACCCTTTTTGTAAAGCCCGCTTAGTTAATTTGGAAATTATCAGTTAATTGTGATTAATTATGAAATTATTTATAGCTATTTAAATAATTTATTATACTGTTATTTATGGAATTCAGAAATGCATGGTTATGTTATTCAGTAGTTTTCATATTTTGCATTTTCGGTGCCCGGTATTTTGGAACTCGGCGTTTGGCTCAGTAGAAATCACAACTTAGTATGTTAGCAGTTTGGGGACGGGTTTTAGACATTGGGAATGTCGGGAATGGCCGGGAATTTAGAATGTCCCAAAAATACCCCTTTAGTGATTTTTATGTGATTTTAGTATGGAGGGGCAAAATGATCTTTTCGCCCCAATGACTTTTTGTTTTTAGTGACTTGTTTATTTGGAAAAATAAAGGTTATTTGTTTATTTTATTGGCTGAAGTAATTGAGATAAGTGGCTTTATTTTATCCTCCAATTTTTACAAAATTATACTAAGTGTAGAAAATAGAAATTTTGAAAAGAAACTCTCTCTTTCTTTCCTGTCATTTTTGGCCAAGCTTAGGGAGCAGCTAGGGCTGGATTTTCTTGGTGAATTCAAGTTATTTTAGCAAGATCTAAGTAATCCTAGACAAGGTAAACCTTGCTCTAGCTTCTTTTCATGTTCTTTGAAATTTTGGATGAGTTTTAATGTGATGCATGCTTGAATCTTTGATTTTGTTGCTTCTGAAATCTTGTTGTTGTTTCTGAGATTTAGGTATGTTGATTTGTGATTATTTAGGTTGTTAGAATTGAATGTTAATTGCTTTGCTCAAAGTTGGAATTTTTTTAGCTTAAAATATGGTTTTCAAAGAGAATTGATTGAATCTGTTGCTGGGTTGTTGTTGATGTTTTTATTTGATTTCAGAAGCTATCTTAAGCATGTTTAAGTAGAATTAAGCTGCTTGGTATGCATGTTGTTTAGATTTGCTCAAGTTTGAGTTTAGAACTCACAGCTTGAGCTCCAATGGTGATTTTTGTTTCTGTGATTTCTGGGTTAGTTTGTTGCCTTAGATTTGTTCTTTGGGGTATTTAGAGCAGGTCTGGAAGGTTTGGAACCAATTGGGTTTGATTTGGTTGAGTTAGGAATTTTTGAAAAAATTCCTGCGAGGAACCGGAATTCCGGTTGTGCAACCGGAATTCCGGATGAGGGTCCAGTAATTCCCAGAACCGGAATTCCGGTTGGGCAACCGGTCTACCGGTTGGGGAATTTTCAGAAACCCTAGTTTTCCTCGTTTTTATGTTTTAGGGGGTATTGCCATGCTTTTTATCGATAGGGAAACTTTTAGTTCCTAGTTTAAGTCCCCGGGAAGTGATTTAGCGTGTCACTTATAGCGTTGTGATTTTTATGGTTTAGGAGCCAGTAATCCGCCGCTCAGCTTCAGTTCCAGTCAGGTTGACCGGCACACCTGAATTCGGAATCCAGGTAAGATTAGTATAACAGTATGCATATGTAGATTACATGTTTAGCGTGCATGTAGGAAGCCTGCTAGATTACATTAGTTATGTATATAGGCTTCGAACCATCCAACCCTGTCACGTCGGTACAGGCTGGAGTATGACCAGCAGCCGGAGTATGACCGGTTCGACCGATCAGGCTGACATTTGGTTGGTGGTTCCGTGCTATTGACCTATCCCGTCGGTACAGGCTGGAGTATGACCAGCAGCCGGAGTATGACCGGTTCGACCGATCAGGAGGATATTTGTCAATAGTACCGTCCCTGTGAACGTTCAAAACTCAGTACCATGTTGGACATGGCAAGAAGTGGCTCGCACCATGTTGGACATGGCAAGAGCGGGACTCGCATCGTGTTGGACACGGCAGTTAGAATTATGTATGAGTATTATTATGCTTTTCTTACTGAGTCTGTCGACTCACAGTTTACGTTTATGTGTAAGTAAAGGCAAGGCTATAGCTGATGGACCGTGAGCGACCTTATGAGATTGTACATGTCGGGGCGGTTAGGCCTGGAGCGTACGATCCTCGGGACAGCAAGGCTGATTTTGTAACTGGTCGTTAGACGACCTTTATTTTATGTAACAGTTAAACAGTTAAACTTTTTGTAAATATTTTTATAATCGGGATCCCGAGTCTTTTGTAATACTGTTTTATAAGTTCAATTAAAAAGCAAAATTTTAATTAATCACGTTTTTCCATAAACCTCGTTGATTAGCAACGAGCTACACAGTACGTTTAAAAATCACGTAATACGCCTAAGGTAGTTAGGGTGTTACAATTTGGTATCAGAGCCGCCAGGTTGTCTTCCGAAGATCGTCACGACATGTACAATCATCATCAGCGGTTAGCTCGGTTCACGGTTCAGTAAGCCTTTATTGCTTTAGTAGTTTATTTTATTCAGTTATAAAAAAAGAAAAGAAAAGCCTGTTAGTAAGCATGTTAGTAGCCTGGTACTAGAATAGGCGCATGTTTCGTTTTTAATTTCCAAATTAAGCGGCATTAGTAAGCTCTCCTTGAATACGACCTGATATGCCAACTCTTGGTTTCGCAGGCGGTTCTAATCAGATGGACGCCAGGCGGACTACAAGGAGTCAGGGCAACTCCGTAGGGTCGAATCAAGGACAGGGAGCTCAGTTTCCCCCACCTGCTAGGGGCCGCGGTTGAGGTCCCCGAGGCAGGGCTCGTGGTCAGGGTGATGAGAACCCACCACAGCATCCAGCTCCCTGCCGATCGTGGAGCCTCGGACCGGGAGTTACGGTTTGCGGAGATGCAAGCCCGAATAGAAGAACAAGACCTCGAGATTCAGAGGTTGAGACAGCAGGGTCCTCCTGCAGTTCCGGTGCCCATAGTTCCAGTGGCACCTGCCCCTGCTGCCCAGGCCGAGATAGTAGTGGCGGCCCATAGATTGGAACCTCTGTATGAGCGGTTCCGGAAGCAAGCACCTCCGGTTTTCCTGGGAGGTCCGGACGTAATGAAAGCCGAGCAATGGCTGACGGTGATCACCAAGATTCTGAATTTCATGGGTGTCACCGGTAACGACAGAGTGGTGTGCGCCACGTTTCAGTTCCAGGAGGACGCGTTGGTCTGGTGGGACATGGTGTCTCAGATCCATGACGTCACCACCATGACCTGGGAAAGGTTCCAGGAACTCTTCAATGCAAAGTATTACAATGAGGCGGTCAGAAGCGCCACGAGGAAAGAGTTCGCTCACCTGACCCAGCGTGAGAACATGAGCGTCACTGAGTATACTACTCAGTTTGATCGGTTGGCGAGGTTAGCCTCGGGAATTGCACCGACCGACTTCAGCAAGAAGGAGAAGTATCTGGACTGGTTGAATGCCAAGATCAGGCATGACTTGATGATCACCACAGACGACAACACCACCTATGCTCAGATGGTGGAGAAGGCACTGCGAGCTGAGGGCGCAGTGGGGTGTATGTCAGAATCAGCCAGTACTCCGGTGAGTGGCGGAGCTCCTACCCCTCCTGCATCAGGCTATAGCAGGGGGAGTAGTGGTTCGGCCATTGATCAGAGGAAGAGAGCACCCACTGCTTCCGGTGGCTCGAGTCAGAACAAGAGGTTCCGGGGGAACCAGAACAGAGGGAGTCGTCCAGGTGGTACTGAGACCCGCTTCTCCTATCCCGAGTGCCCTAGCTGCAAGAGGCACCATCGGGGTGAGTGCAAAGGTTAGGGATGCTTTCATTGTGGCATGCCCGGACACTTCAAGAGGGATTGTCCCCAGCTCCGACCAGAGGCACCGAGAGCTCCAGCGATACCCACTCCAGCCAGGGTGTTCGCTATCACGCAGGCTGATGCAGATGGCAGCCCATCAGTTGTCACAGGTCTGCTTTCTATTAACAACTCGCTATATTCAGTGCTGTTTGATTCTGGGGCTACACATTCTTATGTGGCGGCCAGGGTCTTTAGTGAATTGGGTAGACCCTATGATAGATATGAATCAGGGTTTGGAACCCTGTTACCTGGCGGAGAATTGGTTATCTCCGATAGGTGGATTAGGTCTATGCCGATGAGGATAGATGGTAGAGAGTTAAGTGCTGATCTGATAGAGATGAGTTTAGTCGAATTCGATATTATTTTAGGAATGGATTTCCTATCTAAATATTCGGCGAGCATTGATTGTAAAAGGAAGATGGTGGTCTTCCAACTGGAAAGTGAAGAACCATTTGTATTTGTTGGTTCGGTTCAGGGATCTCGGATCCCGGTGATCTCGGCTATGTCAGTGAGAGAATTGTTGCACGGCGGTTGCTTAGGGTTTTTGGCCGTGGTGGTGGACACCACTCGGCCAGATACCATTCGGCTAGAGGACATCAGAGTGGTTCGGGAATTTTTGGATGTTTTTCCCGAAGAACTTCCAGGGTTACCACCTCAGCGGGAGATTGATTTCGTGATTGACTTGGCACCAGGGGTGGAACCAGTTTCCAAAGCCCCATATAGAATGGCTCCAGCTGAACTTAAGGAATTAAAGATTCAGCTCCAAGGGTTGCTTGACATAGGGTTCATTCGGCCCAGTGTGTCACCCTGGGGAGCCCCGGTTTTATTCGTCAAGAAGAAGGATGGATCTATGAGGATGTGCATCGACTACAGGGAACTGAACAAGCTGACGGTGAAGAATAAATATCCATTACCTAGGATCGATGACTTATTCGATCAGCTTCAGGGGAAGACGGTCTTTTCTAAGATTGATCTCCGTTCGGGTTATCATCCGTTGAGGATCCGAGAGGAGGACATTCCAAAGACAGCTTTCCGCACTAGGTATGGACACTACGAGTTTCTGGTTATCTCATTCGGACTAACCAATGCTCCTGCAGCATTCATGGACCTGATGAATAGAGTATTCAAGGATTTCCTCGATATCTGTGTGATTGTGTTTATCGACGACATCCTCGTGTACTCTCAGTCAGAAGAGGAGCATGAGTTACATCTTCAGATGGTACTGCAACGGCTTTGGGAACATAAGCTTTATGCCAAGTTCAAGAAATGTGAGTTCTGGCTATCTCAGGTGTCCTTCCTAGGGCACATTGTGAGCAAAGATGGGATCAAGGTGGATCCTGGGAAGATTGAATCCGTCAGGGATTGGCATAGACTGAAGACAGTGACAGAGATCAGAAGCTTCTTGGGTTTAGCTGGGTACTACCGTAGGTTCGTGGAAGGGTTCTCCAAAATTTCAATGCCCCTAACCGAACTTACAAAGAAGAATCAGCGGTTTATCTGGTCAGATAAATGTGAAGCTAGTTTTCAGGAGCTAAAACAGAGGTTGATTACCGCTCCGGTGCTAGCTTTGCCTTCGGACAAGGAGAAGTTCGTAGTCTACTGTGACGCATCCAAACAGGGTTTGGAGTGTGTATTGATGCAAGCCGACCGGGTTATCGCTTATGCCCCTCGTCAGTTAAAGGATTATGAACAGCGATACCCGACTCATGATCTAGAATTGGCCGCAGTGGTTTTTGCACTGAAGATTTGGCGGCATTACCTGTATGGGGGAGAAGTGTGAGATCTATACCGACCATAAAAGTCTCAAGTATTTCTTTACTCAGAAAGATTTGAACATGAGACAAAGGCGTTGGTTGGAACTAGTGAAGGACTACGATTGTGAGATCCTCTATCATCCCGGAAAAGCCAATGTAGTGGCCGATGCCCTGAGCGTAAAGTGGTCCCGGCAAGTAGCTAGTATGGTTCGGATCTCACCTCGCCCAGCGAGAGGATATGGTTAGATCCAGCATTGAGTTTGTGGTAGGTCAGCTTCACAACTTAACGCTGCAATCTGATCTGTTGGAAAGAATAAAAGTCGCTCAGATGACAGATCCGGAGTTAGTGAAGATCCGAGATGAGGTGTTGGCTGGTCAAGCCAAGGACTTTTCAGTGTCAGACAATGGGATGCTATTGTATAAAGCCAGAGTTTGTGTTCCGAACAGTGTGGAACTTAGAAATGAGATCTTTGAAGAGGCTCATTCTACCCCATATTCTCTACATCCCAGCACCACTAAGATGTACCAAGATTTGAAACCGTACTTCTGGTGGAGCGGTATGAAGAAGAATTTGGTAGAATTCGTATCGAGATGCCTCACTTGTCAGCAGATTAAGGCTGAACATCAGAGACCAGCAGGGTTGTTGCAGCCTCTAACCCTACCAGAATGGAAATGGGAGGATATTACGATGGATTTTGTGGTCGGGTTACCTCGGACCACGGGTTTATTTGATTCCATCTGGGTAGTGGTGGACCGATTTACGAAATCTGCTCATTTTCTGCCGGTTAGAACAACATTTTCAGTGGATCGCCTGCGTAACCGTACGTCAGAGAGATAGTGAGACTTCACGGGGTACCGAAGTCTATAGTTTCGGACAGGGATCCGAAATTCACCTCCAAATTTTGGCAAAGTTTGCAACGGGCAATGGGTACAAAGCTGAAATTCAGTACAGCATTCCATCCTCAGACAGATGGTCAGTCCGAAAGGACGATTCAGATATTGGAGGACATGTTGAGAGCCTGTGTTATGGACTTTGAAGGAACATGGAATAAATATCTACCGTTGATAGAATTTTCGTACAACAACAGTTATCAGAGTACGATAGGGATGGCTCCCTATGAACTGTTGTACGGTAGGAAGTGTAGATCCCCTATCCACTGGGATGAGACAGGGGAGAGGAAATACCTAGGTCCAGAGTCAGTTCAGCGGACCAATGAGGCGATAGAGAAGATAAAAGCGAGAATGCTTGCCTCACAGAAAGACGTAAGAGTTACGCAGATCCGAAACGCAGAGATGTTGAGTTCCAAGTAGGGGAACATGTGTTTTTACGGGTATCTCCGATGAAGGGGATTAAACGTTTCGGGAAAAGAGGCAAGTTATGCCCTAGATTTACAGGACCTTTCGAGATTCTCGAGAAGATAGGTCAAGTGGCATATCGGTTAGCATTGCCTCCAGCCTTATCAGCAGTTCACAACGTATTCCATGTCTCGATGTTGAGAAAATACGTTTCAGACCCCTCTCATATACTCAGTTATGAGAGCCTCCAGCTACAGCCAGACATGACTTATGAGGAACAGCCAGTGCAGATCCTGGATAGAAAGGATAAAGTCCTTCGGAATAAGACCATAGCATTGGTCAAGGTTCTCTGGAGAAACAGCAAGGTGGAGGAAGCCACCTGGGAGCTAGAGTCAGATATGAGAGCTCAATATCCAGAGTTATTCAGGTTAGATTTCGGGGACGAAATCCTTTTAAGGGGGGATAGTTGTAAAGCCCGCTTAGTTAATTTGGAAATTATCAGTTAATTGTGATTAATTATGAAATTATTTATAGCTATTTAAATAATTTATTATATTGTTATTTATGGAATTCAGAAATGCATGGTTATGTTATTCAGTAGTTTTCATATTTTGCATTTCTGGTGCCCGGTATTTTGGAACTCGGCGTTTGGCTCAGTAGAAATCACAACTTAGTATGTTAGCAGTTTGGGGACGGGTTTTAGACATTGGGAATGTCGAGAATGGCCGGGAATTTAGAATGTCCCAAAAATACCCCTTTAGTGATTTTTATGTGATTTTAGTATGGAGGGGCAAAATGGTCTTTTTGCCCCAATGACTTTTTGTTTTTAGTGACTTGTTTATTTGGAAAAATAAAGGTTTATTTTATTGGCTGAAGTAATTGAGATAAGTGGATTTATTTTATCCTCCAATTTTTACAAAATTATACTAAGTGTAGAAAATAGAAATTTTGAAAAGAAACTCTCTCTTTCTTTCCTGTCATTTTCGGCCAAGCTTAGGGAGCAGCTAGGACTGGATTTTCTTGGTGAATTCAAGTTATTTTAGCAAGATCTAAGTAATCCTAGACAAGGTAAACCTTGCTCTAGCTTCTTTTCATGTTCTTTGAAATTTTGGATGAGTTTTAATGTGATGCATGCTTGAATCTTTGATTTTGTTGCTGCTGAAATCTTGTTGTTGTTTCTGAGATTTAGGTATGTTGATTTGTGATTATTTAGGTTGTTAGAATTGAATGTTAATTCCTTTGCTCAAAGTTGGAATTTTTTTAGCTTAAAATATAGTTTTCAAAGAGAATTGATTGAATCTGTTGCTGGGTTGTTGTTGATGTTTTTATTTGATTTCAGAAGCTATCTTAAGCATGTTTAAGTAGAATTAAGCTGCTTGGTATGCATGTTGTTTAGATTTGCTCAAGTTTGAGTTTAGAACTCAAAGCTTGAGCTCCAATGGTGATTTTTGTTTCTGTGATTTCTGGGTTAGTTTGTTGCCTTAGATTTGTTCTTTGGGGTATTTAGAGCAGGTCTGGAAGGTTTGGAACCAATTGGGTTTGATTTGGTTGAGTTAGGAATTTTTGAAAAATTCCTGCGAGGAACCGGAATTCCGGTTGTGCAACCGGAATTCCGGATGAGGGTCCAGTAATTCCCAGAACCGGAATTCCGGTTGGGCAACCGGTCTACCGGTTGGGGAATTTTCAGAAACCCTAGTTTTCCTCGTTTTTATGTTTTAAGGGGTATTGCCATGCTTTTTATCGATAGGGAAACTTTTAGTTCCTAGTTTATGTCCCCGGGAAGTGATTTAGCGTGTCACTTATAGCGTTGTGATTTTTATGGTTTAGGAGCCAGTAATCCGCCGCTCAGCTTCAGTTCCAGTCAGGTTGACCGGCACACCTGAATTCGGAATCCAGGTAAGATTAGTATAACAGTATGCATATGTAGATTACATGTTTAGCGTGCATGTAGGAAGCCTGCTAGATTACATTAGTTATGTATATAGGCTTCGAACCATCCAACCCTGTCACGTCGGTACAGGCTGGAGTATGACCAGCAGCCGGAGTATGACCGGTTCGACCGATCAGGCTGACATTTGGTTGGTGGTTCCGTGCTATTGACCTATCCCGTCGGTACAGGCTGGAGTATGACCAGCAGCCGGAGTATGACCGGTTCGACCGATCAGGAGGATATTTGTCAATAGTACCGTCCCTGTGAACGTTCAAAACTCAGTACCATGTTGGACATGGCAGTAGTGGCTCAGTACCATGTTGGACATGGCAGTAGCGGGACTCAGTATCGTGTTGGACACGGCAGTTAGAATTATGTATGAGTATTATTATGCTTTTCTTACTGAGTCTGTCGACTCACAGTTTACGTTTATGTGTAGGTAAAGGCAAGGCTATAGCTGATAGACCGTGAGCGAGCTTATGAGATTGTACATGTCGGGGCGGTTAGGCCTGGAGCGTACGATCCTCGGGACAGCAAGGCTGATTTTGTAACTGGTCAATGTGCATTTCAAATAATCTCAACACCTTGATATACAAATCAAGTGTAGTAGTAGTATGCTCCTCGTAATAGGATCTGATAGGTTGAATTCAACACAACCTTCTCTCGACCATTACTCTTCCTTACTCACAAAATCCTTGATATTGTGAAATTCCTCTCTATATGTCTACTCTCTTGGGATACTAGATTCTATACTTTTGGCAACTACTTTTTGTTAAACAGGAAATAACACTAGTAGTTAAGACAAGTTGGAACGGTGCCATAAAAGTATAGAACTTTCCTTAGACTGAATAAGTACCTTTCCTGCAACTTTAACATTCAGTCTCTCTCTTGTAGACCAAGAGACTTAAAATAGGTTTCTACACTTCTCCAAAATCACTACTCCACCCCAAGAGTAATCACCATCATATTAGCAGACTTTCTAGCACAAAGGCAAGTCTTGAAATCTGATGTGGTGTAGTCTAAGAGTTTTAAACACACCCTTATCGACTAACATATAGTTCCTCATCTTAATCTTAAGATTTACTTGATTGTCTTCCAATGTTCCTTTCCTGGATTAATCTGATACCTACTCATTACTCCCACTCTGAATCTAGTAATAATTTACACTAAGTACCAAACCATTGCATCATTCTGAAATTGTATTTCCATAGACGGACATAGGCAACGACTAGTAACTAATCATCAATATGCAAATCGAAATTTCTGGGGAGGTAAGTTTGGATATAATTCAAAAATCAATTTAATGATCTTTGAACTGCATATCTACTAACTATTTCTCCACCCCTATCAGTTCGCAAGATCTTTAACCACTTACGTTAATGGATTTCACCATTGATAGAAATTCATGAAATTTTTCAAACATTTCAAATTTCTTTTGCATAAGGTAATATCTGGAGTAATCGTTTTAAGAATACAACGAAAGCTCATATACACCCCTGAATGTACATCCATCTGCGAATGAGATGTACTACTTTCGGTGGATATAGGCATATTAACTCTTTGCAGAGAATGATCTTGTTAAAACCACTATGAACAAGATACAAATGCCATAGATTTAAAAAAAAAATGTGGTTGTAATCTTTTGATGACTTAGTTTTAGTTACATCAAAGAGTTCTTAGAATAGTGCAAGTGAATTCTGGTCACAGAATACTAAACTCATATTCCATAATAACATACAGTTTGAATCCATTGATAGAAAATGGTTATTAAACACTTGCGAAAGTGTAACTGTATAATGAGTAATTCTTTCATGGACCACCACTACTAATTTAACTCTAAGTTAATTTGCCCATACAAGTAGGAGATTTTTAAGATTGAGGATTTATGTAACACCCTAACTAATTTAGGCGTATTACGTGATTTTTAAATGTACTGTGCAGCTCGTTGCTAATCAACGAGGTTTATGGAAAAACGTGATTAATTAAAATTTTGCTTTTTCATTAAACTTATAAACCATTTTAACAAAAAGTCTCGGGATCCCGATTTATAAAAATATTTACAAATGTATTTACTATTCAACTTTTACATCAAAATAAGGTCATCTAACGACCGTTACAAAAATCCCAGCCCTGCTGTCCCGAGGATCGTACGCTCCAGGCCTAACCGCCCCGACATGTACAATCCCATAAGCTCGCTCACGGTCCATCAAGAATCGCCTTGCCTTTACCTACACATGAACGTAAACCGTGAGTCGACGTACTCGCAAGAAAAGCATACTAATATCATACATAAAACTGACTGCCGTGTCCAACACGATACTGAGTCCCGCTACTGCCATGTCCAACATGGTACTGAGCACTACTGCCATGTCCAACATGGTACTGAGTTTTGAACGTTCAGGGGACGGTACTATTGACAAGTATCCTCCTGATCGGTCGAACCGGTCATACTCCGGCTGCTGGTCATACTCCAGCCTGTACCGACGGGATAGGTCAATAGCACTGAACCACCAACCGTGTCACTGATCGGTCGAACCTGGTCATACTCCGGCTGCCGGTCATACTCCCGGCTTGTACCGACGTGACAGGGTTGGGTGGTTCGAAGCCTAAAAACATATCTAATGTAATCTAACAGGCTTCCTACATGCACGCTAAACATGTAATCTACATATGCATACTGTTATACTAATCTTACCTGGATTCCGATTTCAGGTGTGCCGGTCAACCTGACTGGAACTGAAGCTGAACGGCGGACATCGGCTCCTAAACCATAAAAACCACAACGCTATAAGTGACACGCTAAATCACTTCCCGGGGACTAAAACTTGAAACTAAAAGTTTCCCTATCGATAAAAAGCATGGCAATACCCCTAAAAACCCAAAAACGTGGAAAACTAGGGTTCTGAAAAATCCCCCATCCGGAAGTCCGGTTGCCCAACCGGAATTCCGGTTCTGGGAAAATCTGAACCCCCATCCGGAATTCCGGATGCTCAACCGGAATTCCGGTTCCTCGCAGGCAGCAACCAAAAATTCACATATCTTGACCAATTCGAACCCAATTGATCCCAAACTTTCCAGACCTCCTCTATAGGTCCCAAATAACAATTCTAGAGCATCAAACCTACCCAGAAATCCCACATGCAAAATTCACCATTGGAGCTCAAGCTTTGAGTTCCAAACTCAAGCTTGAGCAAAACCACTTAAACAAGCAATCCAGTAGCTTAATTCTACATCACTAAGCATAAAATAACCTCTGCAAACTAACAATAACATCCAGCAACATCACAGCACATAATCACAACATTTTCCTTCAAAAATCATACTTTTTCACATAAAAACTAAGAGCTTGAACAACCTAACTAATCATGCCTCAAACATTTCAATTTATATCAAATAAACATGCTTTGAACCTCAGAACACAATAATCAAACACAGCAACAAGAACAGCCACAAAATCTAACATGCAACCTACTATTTTCACATAAAAAAACATCAAAAACACAAAGAGAGGTTGAGAACCACTTACAAGCAACTAAGGATCAAAAAATCTACACAAGAAGGACTTGAATCACCAAGAAAAATCCTTCCTCCTAGCTGCTCAAAGATGGCCGAAAAGAGAGGGGCTTGAGAGAGTTTCTTTTTTGAAATTTTCTATTTTTTTCTAAGTGTTTGAAAAGTGAGAGAAATAAAAGAGAATTGCCATATAACTAAACTTATTTCAGCCAATTCAAAATAACCAAATAATATTTAATTTCCATTTAAAAATCACATAAGACAAAAATATCATTGGGGCAAAAAGACCATTTTGCCCCTCCATACTAAAACCACATAATAACCACTAAAGGGGTATTTTTGGGACATTCTAAATTCCCGGCCATTCCCGACATTCCCAATGTCTAAATCCCGCCCCCAAAATACTAACATACTAAGTTGTGATTTCTACTGAGCCAAACGCCGCGTTCCAAAATACCGGACACCGGAAATGCGAAACATAAAAGCTACTGATGACATAATTATGCATATCTGAATTCCATAAATAACAATGATAAATTATTTAAATAGCTATAAATAATTTCCTGATTAACATAAATAACTGCTAATTTCCAAATTAACTAAGCGGGCTTTACAACTATCCCCCCCTTAAAAGGATTTCGTCCCCGAAATCTAACCTGAATAACTCTGGATATTGAGCTCGCATATCTGATTCTAGCTCCTGTGTGGCTTCTTCCACCTTATCGTTTCTCCAGAGAACCTTGACCAATGCTATGGTCTTATTCCGAAGGACTTTATCCTTTCTATCCAGGATCTGCACTGGCTGTTCCTCATAAGACATATCTGACTGAAGCTGAAGGCTCTCATAACTGAGTATATGAGAGGGGTCTGAAACGTATTTTCTCAACATTGAGACATGAAATACGTTGTGCACTGCTGATAAAGCTGGAGGCAATGCTAACCGATATGCCACTTGACCTATCTTCTCGAGAATCTCGAAAGGTCCTGTAAATCTAGGGCATAACTTGCCTCTTTTCCCGAAACGTTTAATCCCCTTCATCGGAGATACTCGCAAAAACACGTGGTCCCCTACTCGGAACTCAACATCCCTACGTTTCGGACCGCGTAACTCTTTCCGTCCGCTCTCCGGGAGGCAAGCATTCTAGCTTTGATCTTTTCTATTGCCTCATTGGTCCGCCGAACCGACTACGGACCTAGGTATTTCCTCTCCCCGTCTCATCCCCGGTGGATAGGGGATCTACATTTCCTACCGTACAACAGTTCGTAGGGTGCCATCCCTATCGTATTCTGGTAACTGTTGTTGTACGAGAACTCCACTAACGGTAGGTATTTACTCCATGAACCCTCAAAGTCCATAACACAGGCTCTCAGCATATCCTCTAATATCTGAATTGTCCTTTCGGACTGACCATCTGTCTGAGGATGGAATGTCGTGCCGAATTTTAGCTTCGTACCCATTGCCCGTTGCAAACTTTGCCAAAATTTAGAGGTGAATTTCGGATCCTGTCCGAAACTATAGACTTCGGTACCCCGTGAAGTCTCACTATCTCCCCGACATATAACTCGCCAACCGATCCACCGTAAACGTTGTTCTAACCGTGAGAAAATGAGCGATTTCGTAAATCGATCCACCACTACCCGATGGAGTCATACATACCCGTGGTCCTAGGTAACCCGACCACAAAATCCATCGCAATATCCTCCCATTTCCACTCTGGTAGGGTTAGAGGCTGCAACAACCCTGCTGGTCTCTGATGTTCAGCCTTGATCTGCTGACAAGTGAGGCATCTCGAAACGAATTCTACCAAATTCTTCTTCATACCGCTCCACCAGAAGTACGGTTTCAAATCTTGGTACATCTTGGTGGTGCCGGGATGTAGAGAATATGGAGTAGAATGAGCCTCCTCAAAGATCTCGTTCCTCAAGTCCACACTGTTCGGGACACAAACCCTGGCTTTATACAAAAGCATCCCACTCGTCAGTCACTGAAAAGTCTTTGGCTTGACCAGCCAATACCTCATCTCGGATCTTCACTAACTCCGGATCTGTCGTCTGAGCAACCTTTATTCTTTCTAACAGATCAGATTGCAGCGTTAAGTTGTGAAGCTGACCTACCACAAACTCAATGCCGGATCTAATCATATCCTCCGCTAGCTGAGGTGAGATCTGAACCATGCTAGCTACTTGCCCGGGACCCTTTCTGCTCAGGGCATCGGCCACTACATTGGCTTTCCCGGGATGGTAAAGAATCTCACAATCATAGTCCTTCACTAATTCCAACCAACGCCTTTGTCTCATGTTCAAATCTTTCGAGTAAATAAATACTTGAGACTTTTATGGCTCGGTATAGATCTCGCACTTCTCACCATACAAGTAATGCCGCCAAATCTTCAGTGCAAAAACCACTGCGGCCAATTCTAAATCATGAGTCGGGTATCGCTGTTCATAATCCTTTAACTGACGGGAGGCATAAGCGATAACCCGATCGGCTTGCATCAATACGCACCCCAAACCCCGTTTGGATGCGTCACAATAGACCACGAACTTCTCCTCGTCCGAAGGCAAAGCTAGTACGGTGCGGTAATCAATCTCGTTTCGGTTCCCGAAAACTAGCTTCGCATTTATCCGTCCGGATAAATCGCCGATTCTTCTTTGTAAGCTCGGTTAGGGGCATTGAAATTTTGGAGAACCCCTCCACGAACCTACGGTAATACCCGGCTAATCCCAAAAAGCTTCGATCTACATCCTTGTCTTCGGTCTCGGCCAATCCACGACGGATTCGATCTTCCCGGATCCACCTTGATCCCGTCCTTACCCACAATGTGTCCTAGGAAGGACACCGAGACAACCAAAACTCACATTTCTTGAACTTGGCGTAGAGTCTATGTTCTCGAAGTCGTTGCAGTACCATCTGAAGATGTAACTCATGCTCCTCTTCTGATTGAGAGTACACGAGGATGTCGTCGATAAACACAATCACGCGTATATCGAGGAAATCCTTGAATACTCGTTCATCGGGTCCATGAATGTTGCGGGAGCATTGGTTAGTCCGAATGACATAACCGGGAACTCGTAGTGTCCATACCTAGTGCGGAAAGCCGTCTTTGGAATGTCCTCCTCTCGGATCCTCAACCGATGATAACCCGAACGGAGATCAATCTTAGAAAAGACCGTCTTCCCCCGAAGCCGATCGAACAAGTCATCGATCCTAGGTAATGGATATTTGTTCTTCACCGTCGGCTTGTTCAACTCTCGTAGTCGATGCACATCCTCATAGATCCATCCTTCTTCTTCACGAACAAAACCGGGGCTCCCCAAGGTGACACACTCGGGCCGAATGAACCCTAGGTCAAGCAACCCTTGGAGCCGAATCTTCAATTCCTTAAGTTCGGTCGGAGCCATCCTATACGGGGCTTTAGAAACCGGATCCACCCCCGGTGCCAAGTCAATCACGAAGTCAATCTCCCGCCGAGGTGGTAACCCCGGAAGTTCTTCGGGAAAAACGTCCAAAAATTCCCGAACCACGCCGATGTCCTTCGGCCGAATGGTGTACGGCCGAGTGGTGTCCACCACCACGGCCAGAAACCCTAAACACCCACCGTGCAATAATTCTCTTGCTGACATAGCCGAGATCACCGGGATCCGAGATCCCTGAACCGAACCCACAAATACGAACGGTTCTTCACTTTCCGGTTGGAAGACCACCATCTTCCTCTTATGATCAATGCTCGCCGAATACTTAGATAGGAAATCCATTCCTAAAATAATATCAAATTCGACTAAGCTCATCTCTATCGGATCGCTCAACTCTCTACCATCTATCCCGATCGGCATAGACCTAATCCACCTATTGGAGATAACCAATTCTCCGCTGTAACGGGGTTCCAAACCACCGATTCATATCTAACAAAGGGTCTACCCAACTTACTAAAGACTCGGCCGCCACATAAGAACGTGTAGCCCCGTAATCAAACGACCTTTGAATAAAGCGAGTCGTTAATAAGAATCCGACCCGTAACAACCGATGGGCCGGCATCCGCATCGGCTGCGTGATCGCGAATACCCCGGCCGGAGTGGGCATCGCCGGAGCTCTCGGTGCTTCCGGCGGAGCCGGGGACATTCCCTCTTGAAGTGCCGGGCATGCCACAATGAAAGCATCCCCGCCCCTTGCACTCTCCCCGATGGTGCCTCTTGCAGCCTAGGGCACTCGGGGTAGGAGAAGCGAGTCTCATTACCACCGGGACGACTCCCTCTCGTTCGGTTCCCCGGAACCTCTTGTTCGACTCGAGCCGCCGGAAGCGGTGGGTGCCCTCTTCCTCCGATCAATGGCCGAACCACTACTCCCCCGCCGAAGCTCGATGCAGGAGGGGTAGGAGCTCCGCCACCAACCGGAGTACTAGCTGACTCTGACATGCACCCCACTGCGCCCTCAGCTCGCAGTGCCTTCTCCACCATCTGAGCGTAGGTGGTGCTGTCGTCTGTGGTAATCATCAGGTCATGCCTGATCTTGGGATGCAACCCGTCCAGATACTTCTCCTTTCTGCTGAAGTCGGTCGGCACGATTCCCGAGGCTAACCTCGCCAACCGGTCAAACTGAGTAGTATACTCAGTGACACTCATGTTCTCCCGCTGGGTCAGGTGAACGAATTCCTTTCTCTTGGCGCTTCTAACCGCCTCGTTGTAGTACTTCGCGTTGAAGAGTTCCTGGAACCTCTCCCAAGTCATGGTGGTGATATCGTGAATCTGAGACACCATGTCCCACCATACCCGGGGCATCCTCCCGGAACCGAAATGTGGCGCACACCACTGCGTCGTTGCCGGTGACACCCATAAAGTTCGAATTCGGTGATCACCGTAAGCCACCGCTCGGCTTTCGACACATCCGGACCTCCCGGGAATACGGAGGTGCTTGTTTCGGAACCTCTCATACAAAGGCTCCAATCTATGGGCCGCCACTACCATCTCGACACAGGCGGCGGGGGCGGGTGCCACCGGAACTATCGGCACCGGAACTGCAGGGGCACCCCGCTCGTCTCAACCTACGAGATCTCGAGGTCTTGCTCTTCGATCCTGGCTTGCATTTCCGCAAACCGCAACTCCCAGTTCGGGGCTCCCTGATCGGCTGGGGGAGCCTGGGCAGCCTGTGGCGGGTTCTCATCACCCCGACCACGAGCCCTGCCTCGGGGACCTCTACCTCGGCCCCTAGCAGGTGGGGGAAACCGAGCTCCCTCTCCCTGATTCGACCCCACTGAGTTGCCTCGACTCCTGGTAGTCCGCCTGGCGTCCATCTAGTTAGAACCGCCTGCGAAACCAAGAGTTGGCATATCAGGTCGTATTCAAGGCGAGCTTACTAATGCCGCTTAATTTGGAAATTAGAAATGAAACATGCGCCTATTCTACTATCAGGCTACTAACATGCTTCCTAACAGGCTTTTCTTTTTCATAACTGAATAAAATAAACTACTAAAGCAATAAAGGCTTACTGAACCGTGAACCGAGCTAACTGCTGATGATGATTGTACATGTCGTGACGATCTTCGGAAGACAACCTGGCGGCTCTGATACCAAGTTGTAACACCCTAACTAATTTAGGCGTATTACGTGATTTTTAAATGTACTGTGCAGCTCGTTGCTAATCAACGAGGTTTATGGAAAAACGTGATTAATTAAAATTTTGCTTTTTCATTAAACTTATAAACCATTTTAACAAAAAGTCTCGGGATCCCGATTTATAAAAATATTTACAAATGTATTTACTATTCAACTTTTACATCAAAATAAGGTCATCTAACGACCGTTACAAAAATCCCAGCCCTGCTGTCCCGAGGATCGTACGCTCCAGGCCTAACCGCCCCGACATGTACAATCCCATAAGCTCGCTCACGGTCCATCAGCAATTGCCTTGCCTTTACCTACACATGAACGTAAACCGTGAGTCGACGTACTCGATGAAGAAAAGCATACTAATATCATACATAAAACCGATCGCCGTGTCCAACACGATACCGGAGTCCCGCCATCGCCATGTCCAACATGGTACCGAGCCTTCTTGCCATGTCCAACATGGTACTGAGTTTTGAACGTTCAGGGGACGGTACTATTGACAAGTATCCTCCTGATCGGTCGAACCGGTCATACTCCGGCTGCTGGTCATACTCCAGCCTGTACCGACGGGATAGGTCAATAGCACTGAACCACCAACCAGTGTCAGCCTGATCGGTCGAACCGGTCATACTCCGGCTGCTGGTCATACTCCAGCCTGTACCGACGTGACAGGGTTGGGTGGTTCGAAGCCTAAAAACATATCTAATGTAATCTAACAGGCTTCCTACATGCACGCTAAACATGTAATCTACATATGCATACTGTTATACTAATCTTACCTGGATTCCGATTTCAGTGTGCCGTCAACTCCGACCGGAACCGAAGCCGAACGGCGGATTGCACGGCTCCTAAACCATAAAAACCACAACGCTATAAGTGACACGCTAAATCACTTCCCGGGGACTAAAACTTGAAACTAAAAGTTTTCCTATCGATAAAAAGCATGGCAATACCCCTAAAAACCCAAAAACGAGGAAAACTAGGGTTCTGAAAAATCCCCCATCCGGAAGTCCGGGTGCCCAACCGAATTCCGGTTCTGGGAAAATGCGAACCCCCATCCGAATTCCGGATGCTCAACCGGAATTCGGTTCCTCGCGGCGACAACCAAAAATTCACATATCTTGACCAATTCGAACCCAATTGATCCCAAACTTTCCAGACCTCCTCTATAGGTCCCAAATAACAATTCTAGAGCATCAAACCTACCCAGAAATCCCACATGCAAAATTCACCATTGGAGCTCAAGCTTTGAGTTCCAAACTCAAGCTTGAGCAAAACCACTTAAACAAGCAATCCAGTAGCTTAATTCTACATCACTAAGCATAAAATAACCTCTGCAAACTAACAATAACATCCAGCAACATCACAGCACATAATCACAACATTTTCCTTCAAAAATCATACTTTTTCACATAAAAACTAAGAGCTTGAACAACCTAACTAATCATGCCTCAAACATTTCAATTTATATCAAATAAACATGCTTTGAACCTCAGAACACAATAATCAAACACAGCAACAAGAACAGCCACAAAATCTAACATGCAACCTACTATTTTCACATAAAAAAACATCAAAAACACAAAGAGAGGTTGAGAACCACTTACAAGCAACTAAGGATCAAAAAATCTACACAAGAAGGACTTGAATCACCAAGAAAAATCCTTCCTCCTAGCTGCTCAAAGATGGCCGAAAAGAGAGGGGCTTGAGAGAGTTTCTTTTTTGAAATTTTCTATTTTTTTCTAAGTGTTTGAAAAGTGAGAGAAATAAAAGAGAATTGCCATATAACTAAACTTATTTCAGCCAATTCAAAATAACCAAATAATATTTAATTTCCATTTAAAAATCACATAAGACAAAAATATCATTGGGGCAAAAAGACCATTTTGCCCCTCCATACTAAAACCACATAATAACCACTAAAGGGGTATTTTTGGGACATTCTAAATTCCCGGCCATTCCCGACATTCCCAATGTCTAAATCCCGCCCCCAAAATACTAACATACTAAGTTGTGATTTCTACTGAGCCAAACGCCGCGTTCCAAAATACCGGACACCGGAAATGCGAAACATAAAAGCTACTGATGACATAATTATGCATATCTGAATTCCATAAATAACAATGATAAATTATTTAAATAGCTATAAATAATTTCCTGATTAACATAAATAACTGCTAATTTCCAAATTAACTAAGCGGGCTTTACAATTTATATCATTTTGGGAAAGAATTTCGGGAATAAAATCATATGCGTCATTTAATATCTTAAGAGAAAATATTGAATGACATGAAATGATTTATAGACCATTCATCCAATGATATGTTATTGAGCTAATTCGAAATGAATAAGCTAAGAGGAATTAGGATAATTTCGTATTTAAATAAGAATCCACCGATGCTTCGATTAGCGAGAGTCAAAGTAATCTTGTTTATATAATCTTCTTGTTTCATAGTGTAAATACTAGTTTAAGGTGTCATCAATTGATGAACAGCTAGATGTTGCATTTACAATATTTATCTTTCGAGATGTAACACTATTATGTTTGTCTAAGGTTGACAATCCATTAGGGATTTATCTCATTAGAACAACAAACCAAGTTAGACCAACAATGAGGATTCGAAATTAACCTACAATTTAATAACCGAAAATAACATGGTTCAATATAAATTCATACACAATTCAGAAATTACTAAACACATAGCAAGTAGGAATGACAAGTGAAAATACTAAAACATAAAATCCTAAATAATTTCCAAGGTCTTCAACAAACTGATATCAGTGTCCCGTTTAGGCGAGAGTCAGTGATATCATCCATTGAATAGAGTTGTCAGCTCATCTAAAATGATAAACATTCTAGCAACCTTTTATTCGATCAAGATTGGAATCCAGCGTTGTCCCGTTTAGGCGAGAGTCAAGGCTATTCTATCTTATGAGCTTCCACCATTGTTTCATACTTTTGTAAGTCAAATACAGTCGCCACCATTAGGGTGATCAATACTATATAAAACACTTACAAATAATATAATCTTTCGAGATTCTACAGCGTTAAATTGCTAATGAACGTTCCTCCATTAGGGAGGATTACTCACTAAAACAAGAACTATGTAGAACCAACAATGGACATCGAATGTCGTAATAATAAAGCTCATTATTTAAAGTGTATTTTCTACTAATATTTATTTTAATCAATTTATTTTAAATATATATTTATTTAATTAAAATTTCCAATTTAGAATGAAAAATTCTAAATATAAATTTTAATTTAATATTTATAAATTATACTTAGATGGATATGAAAATAACATGAATTATTTCCATCTTAGTAATAATTTCCAATAAATATTTAGAAAAATATTCAGTTTAAGTTGTTTCAAAATTAATTTAAATTAACTTACAACTCAAATTTAATTTTCTATAAATATATATTGCATTTCGAAAATTGAAGTGTATAAAAATACAATTTTCGAAAATGCTTGTTAAAATAAAATAAAAATAAATCCTTAAAAAAAGTATTCTTATTTTATGTTGGCCCAAAATTAATTAATAAAATTAATTTACAACAAAAATATAATTTTCATATTTAATTAAATATTAAAAAAAAAATTCAAATATTTAAGTATCATGATTAAGAATCAACTTAAATATTAATTTTCCGTATAATTAAATATCACTAGAAAAATACTTCAAGTAAAACAGATAATATCTATCTAGAATTTCATTGACTAATTAATTCATTTCCTAATTATAATATATTTTAGTTCATTTATTTTAATTAATCATTAAATGAAAAAATCATTGATTTAAGTTGGTCCAAAATTAAAATAAATGATTTTCAACTTTAATCTATTTTTCAAATAAAATTCGAAATTTCTACATTAAAGAAATGCAATTTCGAAATTGTGGGAATAAAATAAAATATATTTTGAAAAATTATTCAAATTTAAGTTATTCAGAAATGAGATTTCAAACATAAAATAATTTTCTATTTAATTAAATAACATGAAAATAATAATATATAAGTATCATGATGAAAATCAAATTAGATATTTAAATTTTCAATTTAATTAAATGTATTAAATTCAGGAAATAAATAATTAAGTATAGAGGAGACTTAATTATTAATTCTAGTTTAATACTAGGAAAATATACTTAGTTTGAATTATTAAACAATTAATTTCACAATCAATGATATGTTCCTATTTTAATATTAGAAATAATAACTAGTATAGAAATAACTATCTAGAAAATATCTCAATTTAATTAAGTATCTTTTCAAAAATTTGGAAAATATCTAATTTAAGTTGTTATGAATCTAAAAAAAACTTAAAAAATTTCCAAATAAAATTTAATTAAATATCAAAAATAAGTGGTAACTACCTAATTTAAGAATATTCCATTTTAAGTTTAACAACTTAAAAAAAATATCTCTAGAATCTTCAATAACCAACTCCTAGAATTCCTCAACTTAATTTTAAATTCAAAAGATATTCAAATTTAAGTTGATAAGAAAAATTAGTTAGTAATAACTAATTTATAACTTAAATAGGAATATTTAATGAAATAATTAAAATAAGCTTCAGAAAGAATCTAGTTAATTATATATATTTAATTAAATACAAGAAAAATACAATAGTTTATCTAGAAATTAATTCATTAAACTAAGTGTGTTTTTCTTAAATTAATTTCAAAAAAAACTTTGAAATTAATTATGTTGCTAATGAATTTTATTAGGTTAAACTAGTTTAATTAACCTAGCACAGTTATCCAAATCAGGCAAATGGGTCTTCACAATTAGGGTAGTTCATGTGAGGGGGAGCTGGGTTCAGTATGTCGTACCCACTTCTATTGGCCCCCAACTCTCACACAAGGCCCAAAAGAGAGGAATTTAACCTTAAAATGAACAGCTGTTATTCATTGAATAGGCCCAAAAACTAAATGGGCCTAAATTGAATCTATCATGGTGTGACATTTTATTTAGCAACAACCTATATGCATCTAAACATAAAGTAAACATATAGGCTCACATAGGCATACAGATTTGGATGGATCCTATCATGTAACTAGGTCATACACAGATGAACGAAGAATGTAAAATTTACCGGTTACAAATTATTTACTTGACCTATTGACAATTGAACCATGGGTTAAAATCAGATCATTGGATCTGTCAACAAGTTAAGCATGGCAATTTAGATCAAGCAATAATAGGTTTTAGAAAACTTACAAACAATCTAAAGCACATACTCCTGGAACAAGTTAGATTTGATAGTTGGATGTAGGATTTATTTAATTTAAAATATTAATTTCGAAAATAATAAATAAATAAATAAAATATTTTCAATTTAAAAAAAATAAAATAATATTTAAAATTAAACCTATAATTTTCAAAAAATTAGGTTTCTACTAATCTAAATATCATTTCAAAAAACTGCTAACCACCTTTCAAATTTCATGTTATTTTATAAATTAAATATTCAATAAAATAAAATGATAAATACATACCCTTTTCTGATTTTATAATTTAATTTAAGTAAAAATAACAAAATTTAAAAGTTAGCAAAAATATCTTATTTCTATTTAAAATACCATGATTATAGTAATCTTATTTTAAATCTAAATTAGGTCAAATTACTTAAAATAGAATATTTTATTAAAGGAATTTAATATTTGACCTTAGATTTAAAAAATAAGATAAAATAATCAAATTTTAAAAAATAAGAAAAGAAGTAAGCAAAAATAGATTTTTACCTATTTTCAAATTCAAATTACACTAATATGTAAAATTAATTTTAAAAAATCAAATTAATTTATTTCTGATAATTAGATTTGAAACATGAGAAGTAAAAATCAAAATACAAAACTACACAAAAAATCGGAAGTTAATTCCATGAAATAGCATGATAAATCGAAGAAAAACAAAAAAAAATTTGAGTTGTACGGACGGTATGCAAAGCTGTAAAGCCCGCTTAGTTAATTTGGAAATTATCTGTTGTTTATGTTTAATCATGAAATTATTTATAGCTATTTAAATAATTTATTGTACTGTTATTTATGTTATTCAGTAGCTTGCATATTCTGCATTTCCGGTGTCCGGTATTTTGGAACTCGGCGTTTTGCTCAGTAGAAATCACAACTTAGTATGTTAGTAATTTGGGGACGGGTTTTAGACATTGGGAATGTCGGGAATGGCCGGGAATTTAGAATGTCCCAAAAATACCCCTTTAGTATGATTTATGTGATTTTATGGTGGAGGGGCAAAATGGTCTTTTTGCCCCATTAGTGTTTTGTCTTTTGTGGCTTTATGAAATGGAAAAATAAATGTTTATTTTATTATTACATGGCTGAAATAAAATATGGTAAATGCTTTATATTCTCTTTTCTCAAAATTTCATCACTTAGTCAAAATTAAGAGAAAATTTCAAAGAAAACTCTCTCAACTTTCTCTCTCTCTTTTCGGCCATTTGAGGCAGCTTCTAGGGTGATTTTTCCTCTTCAATTTCAAGTAAATTTCAGCTTGTTAGTGTGTCTCTAATCAAGGTAATTCTTGTCTTGCTTTTTGTAATTAGTTTGCTTGAGATTTTTATGAAAAGTTGAGTAAAATGCATGCTTTTGTGGCTGTTCTTGTTGCTGTGTTTGGTTGTTATTTTCTGAGGTTCAAGCATGTTTATTTGATGTTAATTAAGCTATGTTGAAAGCATGTTGGATAGATTGTTTAAAGTTTGAGTTTCTATGCAAAAATGTGGTTTTTGGAGGAAAATATTGTGTAATCTGTTGCTGGGTTATTGTTGAGGTTTTTGTTTGATTTCAGAAGCTATTCCAAGCTTATTTGGGTAGAATTAACTAGGTTTGGATGCATGTTTGTGGGATTTGCTCAAGCTTGAGTTTAGAACTCAAAGCTTGAGCTTTAATGGTGAATTTTGCCTCTGTGTTTTCTGGGTAGTTTTGAGGCCTTAGATTTGTTCTTTGGGGTGTTTAGAACAGGTCTGGAAAGTTTGGTACCAATTGGGGTTGAATTGGTCGAGTTATGAATTTTTGAAGTTGCTGCCTGCGAGGAACCGGAATTCCGGTTGTGCATCCGGAATTCCGGATGGGGGTCCTGAATTTCCCAGAACCGGAATTCCGGTTGGGCAACCGGTCTACCGGTTGGGGGATTTTTCAGAACCCTAGTTTTCCTCGTTTTTATGTTTTTAGGAGTATTGCCATGCTTCTTATCGATAGGGAAACTTTTAGTTTCAAGTTTTAGTCCCCGGGAAGTGATTTAGCGTGTCACTTATAGCGTTGTGCTTTTTATGGTTTAGGAGCCAGTAATCCGCCGCTCAGCTTCAGTTCCAGTCAGGCTGACCGGCACACCTGAAATCGGAATCCAGGTAAGATTAGTATAACAGTATGCATATATAGATTACATGTTTAGCGTGCATGTAGGAAGCCTGCTAGATTACATTAGTTATGTATTTAGGCTTCGAACCATCCAACCCTGTCACGTCGGTACAGGCTGGAGTATGACCAGCAGCCGGAGTATCACCGGTTCGACCGATCAGGCTGACACTTGGTTGGTGGTTCAGTGCTATTGACCTATCCCGTCGGTACAGGCTGGAGTATGACCAGCAGCCGGAGTATGACCGGTTCGACCGATCAGGAGGATACTTGTCAATAGTACCGTCCCCTGAACGTTCAAAACTCAGTACCATGTTGGACATGGCAGTAGTGGCTCAGTACCATGTTGGACATGGCAGTAGTGGGACTCAGTATCGTGTTGGACACGGCAGTTAGTATTATGTATGATATTATTATGCTTTTCTTACTGAGTCTGTCGACTCACAGTTTATGTTCATGTTTAGGTAAAGGCAAGGCTGTAGCTGATGGACCGTGAGCGAGCTTATGAGATTGTACATGTCGGGGCGGTTAGGCCTGGAGCGTACGATCCTCGGGACAGCAAGGCTGAGATTTTTGTAACTGTCGTTAGACGACTTTTATTTTGATGTAATGGTTAAACAGTGAAACTTTTTTGTAAATATTTTTATAATCGGGATCCCGAGTCTTTTATAATATGTTTTACAAGTTTAATCAAAAAGCAAAATTTTAATTAATCACGTTTTTCCATAAACCTCGTTGATTAGCAATAAGCTGCACAGTACGGTTAAAAATCACGTAATACGCCTAAGGTAGTTAGGGTGTTACAAAAGCACACCGTCCTGGTGCACATTCTTGGGCGCAAAGGGCTGCTTGGGCGCATAAAGGGTCCTGCCAGCAGCCAGCCGCGCGCACAAAGGTGTGTCACCACCCCCGATTTTTTCAAAACTTTAAAAAATCATAACTAATTCAAATAAAATCGAAATTGAGTTCTGTGTAAAATAATTCCAGAAACGAAAATTCAATTATTTTTCATAAAATTTGACAAGCATCAATCAATGATCATATAACACACAGATCAACATGTAACCATCCAAATCAACACATATCATCGTTTTAATTCATATTTCATGAAAGTAAATCATTACCATGGCTCTGATACCAATTGTTGGAAATATTTTATCAGGATCTAGATTTACTACCATGTATGTTTCATTAACATCCTAATATGAATTCTAAAACAATGAAATAAACACATATAAAGTTTAGGAAACCTTACATTGGGTGCAGCGGAATATAATGACTCCTTCCGTTCAGATCTCTAGCCCTTGATTCCTTTCTGTAGCAGAACATAATCAAGATCTGATGGAGATACCACTTGCTGTGTGTGGGTACTACTCTATCACTAGGGCATTTCGAAAATGAAGAGAAGGAAAGAGAAGAAGAGTGGAGGCTCAGGTCTTTCTCTGAAAAGAATAAGATGCATATATTAGTGTCCTGAAGCCATCACTTTCTATTTATAGAAAGCCATCTAGGTTTAGGTTAGAAATGTATGGCATTAAAATAGTGAAAATATAAATGGTAAAATACTTGCATAGTCGCCGTGTTGGGTTTTATGCCCTAAATAAAACTCATTTCAATATAATCAGATTTACTTTTCAATATAGATCAGAAATAACATTCATTGTTGCATGGTTCACATGATTTATTTCATGATTATATGTGCATAATATATGAATTCATCTGAAACCCTTTTCACATACTTGATCTTGTTTATTGTGTTGTCAACACATTGGAAAGTAAACATGACTATGTGAATAAAGTTTCCTAGATTTATCAGACATAGGGTTTTACTGATATGATAATCTACAACAGAGTTTACTTGCATTTGGAGAAGTGCTATGTTCTTTCCAGAGCATTGGTTAAAGTAAAGCTCAGGTTGGATGCATGGAGTATGCATCGGAAGGGACCGATATTGAATTTTGACTTAGATTTATTAAACTTACCGTAATATCTATTCAAGTCAATATCGCCTAGTTGATCCTAGATCAATTGATCTTAATCGTGTTACGATTAGGCTCAATCTCAAGAGGCTATTTGTGTTCTTTGATTTGTTAGTTAAGCCTACTTTTAGGTCAGGGTGATACGTACATTTTGGGAACACAAAAGTCCAATTGAGTGGGAGCGCTAACATAAACATGGAATCTATAGCTTCTATCTGGCAAATAGTAAGTAAAGGATGATCTCCTTCGAGCTTGACCAAACAAAAATAAATGGTGGAGATCTCATTTCACATAAGCTGAAATATTATTTATACGGGGTTAAGTGTTTTAAGGATTAAATACATTGTAGGGTGTAACGGTAATCTAATCCCTCTACAGTGTAGATCATTCATATAGAGGATCATTGATCAAATTAGGATTATAACAATGGATAACTAATGATGTGTCTATATGGTGGAACATATAGAGCATTCTATATACTGAGAGTGCAATTATAAGTTCTATGCGTGGATTCAACGAAGAATTAATAAGTCAGTGAATTTAGGTTATAAATTCTTGATCTGCTTATTGGAAGCTCGGTTATATAGACCCATGGTCCCCCCACTAGTTAAGATAATATTGCTTGTAAGACTCATGTAATTGATTTTGATTAATCAATTATAATTCTCAAATTAGACTATGTCTATTTATGAATTTTTCACTAAGTAAGGGCGAAATTGTAAAGAAAGAGTTTTAAGGGCATATTTGTTAATTATGATACTTTGTATGGTTCAATTAATAAATATGATAAATAAAAATGTTATTTAATAATTATTTATAGTTATTAAATAGTTAGAATTGACATTTAAATGGTTGAATTAGAAAATTGGCGTTTTTGAGAGAATCAGATGCAGAATTGAGAAAACTGCAAAATCCAAGTAAGGTCCATTACACTACATGGCCGGCCACTTGGAATGATTTTTTAAACTGATATTTTCATTATTTTAACGCCAAATAATTCAAACCTAACCCTAGTAGAATGCTATAAATAGATAGTGAAGGCTTCAGGAAAATTACACCTCTCTTCTGACTTTTCATTCAGAAAAAACTGAGCCTCTCTCTCTCCCTATCTTTGGCCGACCACACCCTCTCTCTCTTATTCCTAAAGATGTCGAAATTCTTAGTGTTAGAGTAGTGCCCACACACAGCAAGTGATACCTCAATCATAGTGAGGAAGATCGTAAAGAAAGACTTTCAACAAGAAGGAGTTTCAACACTAAAGAATTAGAGAAAGAGATCTAGGTTCAGATATTGATAATGCTCTGCTACAAAATGGAATCAAGGCTAGATATCTTAACAGAAGGAGTCATATTATTCCGCGGCACCCAATGTAAGGTTTACTAAGCTTTATATGTGTTTATTTCATCGTTTTAGAAAGTTCATATTTAGGGTGTTAATCAACATACTTGTGAGTAGATCTAAGATCCTTGTAAAATAATTTCCAACAACAGGGATCAGAGCCATGGTAATTGATTTGCTTGCAAGAAATTTGGACTTTAAAACGATTGTTTGATGTTTTGGATGGTATCATGTTGTATTGAGTGTTATTTGATGATTGATTGATGTTTGTGAATTTTTCGTGAAAAATAATTGAATATCTGTTTCTGGAATTATTTTTATTGGATATTATTGAAAAAATTAAGCAAGTTACTTTTTTACAGAACTCAATTTCGATTTAATTTGAATTAGTTATGATTTTTTGAAGTTTCGGAAAAAATCAGGAATCGTGCAACTATACACGCGCGCGCGCACGAGGCTTGTCCCTCGGACAGCACGCGCGCAGACAAGAATTTTGTCTGAAATCCTGGGTTCCGCTCATGCACTCCATGTTGCGCGCGCGGACAGTATGCAATGCATACTGTCCGTACAGCTTGCATTTTTTTCGTTTTTCTTCGATTTTTCATGCTTTTTCATGGATTTAACTTCCGATTTTTTGTGTAGTTCTGTATTTATACATTTACTATTCCTAATTCAATTCTAATTATCTTAATTAAATTAATTAATATTTTTTAAATTTAATTCATGATATTAGTGTAATTTGAATTTGAAAAATAGTAAATATCTATCTTTTTTGCTTAATTATCTATCTTATTTTTAAATTTGATTATATCTTATCTTATTTTTTAAATTTAAGGTCAGATTTTAAATTTTTTAAATTAAATTTTTATAAATAATTTGACCTTATTTAAATTTAAAATAAGATAACGATAATCATGTAATTTTAAATAGATGTAAGATATTTTGCTAACTTTTAAATTTTGTTATTTTATTTATTTAAATTACATTTAAAATCTGAAATAGATATTTATTTATCTTTTTTAATTTTTATTTATAAAATAACATTAAATTTTTAAAAGTAGTTAGCAAATTTTGAAATGATATTTAGGTTGGTTGAAATCTAATTTTTCAAAATTGTAGGTTTAATTTTAATTTTTTTTTTAAAATTTCGAAATTTTCAAAATTTTTTTTTTTAAATTTTTGAAAATAATTTTTTTTTATTTCATTAATTATTTTTCGAAATTATTTATTTAAAATTAAATAAATCCTACATCCAACTATCCAGCTAACCTTGTTGCAGGAGTATGTGTTTTAGCTTGTTTGTAAGTTTTTAAAACCTATTATTGCTTGATTGCAAATAGCCATGGTTAACTTGTTGACAGATCCAATGATCTGATTTTAAATCATGGCTCCCTTGGTGAAGTAAATAATTTGTAACAGGTATATTTACAATCTTCTTTTATCTGTGTATGACCTAGCAACATGATAGGACCCATCCAAAGTGTGCCTGTGTGAGCCTATGTGTTTAATTTTATTATAGATGCATATAGGTTGTTGTTGCTAAATAAAATATCATAGTTCTTGATAGATTTTATTTAGGCCCATTTAGTTTTTGGACCTATTCAATTAATAACAGTTGTTCATTTTAAGGTTAAATTCCTCTCTTTTGGGCCTTGCGTGAGAGTTGGGAGCCATAGAAGTGGGTACGACATACTGAACCCAGCACCCCCTCACATGAACCACCCCAATTGTGAAGGCGCATTTGCCTGATTTGAATAATTGTACTAGGTTAATTAAACTAGTTCAACCTAATAAAATTAATTAGCAGCAAAATTAATTTCATTTATTTTGAAATTAATTTAAGAAAATCATAGTTTAAAGAATTTTATTCTAAGCTAAACTATATGTATTTTCTTGTATTTAATTAAATATAGAATTATAACCATCTAGATTCTTTCTGAAGCTTAATTTAAATTTTTCATTAGATATTCCTATTTAAGTTTATATTTAGTTATCTATAACTAACTGTTGCTCCAAAATTTGCCCAAAATACGTGGACCAGTCAAGAGGGGACACGTGGATCAGATAACTTGGAAAGATTTGCTAAGTCTTTTTATGCCACCAGGAAGCGCTATTAGCATGGGTCCCGGAGGAGACATCCGGAGTACACGTTACTCTTGGAAGCTAGTATAGCGTGAAGGCCCTCCGGGATGTGTCAGGTCTCTCCCGAGAAATCAAGTCGCATTTAATGCTGCATGGGAGGAAGCGTGTTGGGACTGTAACACGCAATAAAGTCTGACGGCACAACCCCCGAACAGCAGCGCTACAGTAATGATCATTTAAGTCTAGCGACGGCTACTCTGCGAAGAGTCACGTCAATCATAAGACAAAAAGGACATTCTCCATAAAAACCCTACAGCACCTAGGGATTTGACCATGCATCACCCATGGTATATTCATCGGAAATGCCTAACTTTATGGATACTTACAGACACATGTGTAAGAACAATTCTAGGGATTACCCCACCAAAACACTATAAATACCCCCTCAAAGCTCATTTAAGGGGGTCGGAGAATCTTGGTTGCAAAAGAGCAAGAAGAGAAAAAACTCACCAAGAACATTCTCTGTATTTAAGAGGAAAACATTCTCTCAAGTGTAGGATCTGTATTAAATACATCCATTAATAGCAGTGGCTCGTGGACTAAGGCTCATTAACGCCCCAACCACGTAAAAAGTCTTCATCTTACTTTCTTACAGCTCATTATAATAATTATATTTTAATAGTTGCCGAAAACCTCGGTCAACACTAATCAACTTAAATCTGAATATCTTTTGGATTTAAAATTTCAAAATTAAGTTGAGGAATTTTAGGAATTGGCTATTAAGATTCTTTAGATATTTTTTAAGTTGATATCTTTTCGAATATTAACTTAAAATGGAATGTTTTCAAATTAAGTGGTTACAACTTAATTTTTGATATTTAATTAAATTTAAATTGAAAATATTTAAGTTCTAGATCTTTTCTAATATAACTTAAAATAGATATTTTTTTTCAAATTTTGTGGAAAAGATACTTAGTCAAATAAGATATTTTCTAGATAGTTATTTCTAGACTACTTATTATTTCTAATATTAAATAGGAAAAATATTATACATTGTGAAATTAATTATTTACATAATTAATTTTGGTACAATTTATTTTAAGTATATATTTTCCTAGTATTAAACTAGAGATTTATAATTAAGCCTTCTCTACACTTAATTATTTATTTCTTGAATTTAATACATTTAATTAATTTGAAAATTAAATATCTAAGATAATTTTCATCATGATACTTAAATAGTTCTTTTTCATGACACTTAATTAAATAGAAAATTATTTTTAGTTGAAATTTATTTTTTCAACTAAATTTAAATAATTTTTCAAAATATATTTTCTTTATTTTATTAATCAAATTTCGAAATTGCATTTCTTAAATGTTGGAATTTCGAATATTATTTGAAAAATAGATTAAAGTTGTAAATTATTTATTTTAATTTTCGACCAACTTAAATCAATGATTTTTTCATTTAATGATTAATTAAAATAAATGAAGTAAAATATATTTAATTAGAAATTGAATTAATTAGTCAAAGGAAAATCTAGATAGGTGATATTTTTGCTTCAAGTATTTTTCTAATGTATTTAATTAAATAGAAAATTAATATTTAAGTTGATTTTCATCATCATACTTAAATATTTGAAATTTTTCTGATATATTTAATTAAATAGGAAAATTATATTTTTTGTTGTAAATTAATTTTATTAATTAATTTTGGGCCAACATTAAATTAGAATAATTTTTCCAGGATTTATTTTTTATTTTAACATGCATTTTCGAAAATTGTATCCTTAAATACTTTAATTTTTCGAAATGCAATATATATTTATAGAAAATGAAATTTGAGTTGTAAATTAATTTAAATTAATTTTGTAACAAATTAAATTGAATATTTTTCTAAATATTTATTGGAAATTATTACTAAGATGGAAATAATTCATGTTATTTTCATATCCATCTAAGTAAAAGTTATAAATATTAAATTAAAATTTATATTTAGAATTTTTTATTCTAAATTGGAAATTTTAATTAAATAAATATATATTTAAAATAAATAGATTAAATAAAGAGAATCAAAGAAAATACAACTCTCTTTAAATAATGAGCTTTATTATTATTAAGACATTCGATCTCCATTGTCGGTCTTACAATAGTTAAATGTTTTCAATATAACCTTGAGACGCTAGACTTCGTCCCCCTATGGATGGTTATTCGTTGAACGCATTTAACACTGTAAGATCTCATTTGATAGGTGTTTTGTAAGTTTTCGTCTCTATTAGACTCTCCCCTACGGTGACTACATAGAGATAAACTTATGAAACATGAAACAATGGTGCAAGCTAATAAAATGAGATTAACCTTGACTCTCGCCTACCGGGACAACGTTGGATTCTTATTTTGATCGAATAAAAGGTTGCTAGAATGGTTTGCATTTTAGATGAGCTGACAACTCTATTCAATGAATGATACTTTGACTCTCGCCTACCGGGACACTGTATGAGTTTGTTGAAGACCTTGGAAATTATTTAGGATTGTATGTTTTAGTATTTTCACTTGTCATTCCTACTTGCTATATGTTTAATAATTTCTGAATTGTGTATGAATTTATATTGAACCATGTTATTTTCTGTTAGTAAATTGTAGTTCAATTTCGAATCTTCATTGTTGGCCTAACTTGGTTTGTTTATCTAATGAGATAAATCCCTAATAGATTTTCACCATTAGACATTCATAATAGTGTTAGATCTTGAAAGATAAATATTGTATATGCGACATCTAGCTGTTCATCAATTGATGACACCTTAGACTAGTATTTTTACGATATGAAATAAGAAGATTGTATAAATAAGATTACTTTGACTTTCGCTAATCGAAGCATCGTTGGATTCTTATTTAACAACGAAATTATCCTAATTTCTCTTAGCTTATTCATTTCGAATTAGCTCAATAACATATCATTGGATGAATGGTCTATAAATCATTTCATGTCATTCTATATTTTCTCTTAAGAAATTAAATGACGCATATGATTATAATCCCGAAATTCTATTCCCAATTAAGATAAATCCTCAATCTTAGAAATCTGCTACTTGAATGGGCAAATCTGACTTAGAGTTAAAATAGTAGTGGTGGTCCAAGATAGAATTACTCATAATATTTGGTATAAATTTAAGTCTTTGACTTTAATTTTAGAATCCAAACAAAAATTTTCTTATATTTCTATTTTCAGGAAGCAATACAGTTACACTTTCTCAAGTGTTTAATATCAATCTTCTATTAATGGATTCAAACTGTATGGAATATGAGTTTAGTATTCTGTGACCAGGATCCACTTGCACTATTCTAAGAACTCTTTGATGTAACTATACCTAAGTCATCAAAAGACTCAACCACATTTTTATATTAATCTATGGCAGATCATAGTGGTTTTGACAAGATCAATCTCTGCAAAATTTATGCCTATATCCACTGAAAGTAGTTCATCTCATTCGCAGATGGATGAACATTCAGGGGTGGATATGAGTTTTTTCGTTGTATTCTTAAAACGATCACTCTAGATTATACCTTATGCAAAGAAATTTGAAATGTTGAAAAATTTCATAAATTTCTAGCAATGGTTAAAACCATTAAGGTAAGTGGTTAAAGATCTTGCGAACTGATAGGGATGGAGAAATAGTTAATAGATATGCAATTCAAAGATCATTAAATTGATTTTTGAATTATATCAAAACTTACCACCCCAGAAATTTCGATTTGCATATTGATGATTAGTTACTAGTCGTTGCCTAAATCCATCTATGGTAATACAATTTCAGAATGATGTAATGGTTGTATACTTAATGTAAATCATTACTAGATTCATGGATGCCCTAATCAAAATCTTAAGAAAAGCTAGAACTGTTAACCATGGTTTGTTAGCTATTCTAAGTGATTAGGGGTGGACCATCCCATTGTCAATAGATAAGAAAGTGTTTGTTCAAACAAATACTACATTTCTAAGAAAATGACTAAGTCTGAAAATAAAGTAGCAAATAAAGGAGATATTTTTCTTGATTCCAAAAGTGTTCTATCATCTTATATGACATATGATGATCCCACTGCCTCTATTGTCTTGTCACAACCAAAGAGGTTAATACCATTTAGTTTTCTTAGGCATAATTCACGGTACCTTATCTTAGTGGGAGAGTTTCTAGGAACTCACCTTCTTAGGAGACACTAGTGATTAAAATCCATTGTGAGTTTAAACAAGTAATGGATTGTCAAGATAAGAAACTAAGAAGAAAGTCAAGAGAACTATACTTTGATCCATTCACATGGAGTAACCTAAAGTTTTCTATTACAAGGACATAAAAGGAAATTTCGTATATAAGTCTATTCAATGGACTTAACAAAACTTTTGGTTCCTAGTATTATAGGTTTGAGTTTATCTAAACCTATGGCTTGTGGTATACCTGGTACTTACTCTAATGCAAGCAACTTACTTTAGTAAGATGCTGAAGCATTTTCTTTCTAATGGCGATCT
Source organism: Cannabis sativa (assembly GCF_029168945.1). NCBI lineage: Eukaryota > Viridiplantae > Streptophyta > Magnoliopsida > Rosales > Cannabaceae > Cannabis > Cannabis sativa. The sequence goes on along the minus strand of NC_083605.1, from coordinate 42,144,734 downwards.
ATAGAAGCTTCACAACTTCTTAGGCATAGATTTTATTTATCTAAGGAAAAGTCTCAACTATGCCAGAAAAGATAAAGCCATGAAAGAATTTCTTATATCAACAGTGAGAGGTCTCAGATATGCTTTAGTATGCCTTAGACCAGACACCTGCTGTTGAGTGGGAGTAATGAGTAGGTATCAGATTAATCCAGGAGAGGAACATTGGAAGACAATAAAGTAAATCTTAAGATTAAGAAGAGGAACTATATGTTAGTCTATAAGGTTGTGTTTAAAACTCTTAGACTACACCACATCAGATTTCGAGATTTACCTTTATACTAGAAAATCTTTCTGATAAGATGGTGATTACTCTGGGGGTGGAATAGTGATTTTGGAGAAGTGTAAAAACCTATCTGAAGTCTCTAGGTCTACCAGAAAGGGACTGAATGTTAAAGTTGCAGGAAAGGTACTTATTCAGTCTAAGGAGAGTTCTATACATCTTTGGCACCATTCCAAATTGCCTAAACTACTAGTGTTAATTTCCTGATTAACCAAAAGTAGTTGCCAAAGACATAGAATCCAGTATCCCAAGAGAGTAGACATATAGAGGGGAATTTCACATTATCAATGATTTTGTGATTAAGGAAGAGTAATAGTAGAGGAAATGTTGTGTTTAATTCAACTTTTCAGATCCTATTACGAGGAGTTTACTACTACTGCACTTGATTTGTATATCAAGGTGTTGAGATTATTTGAAATGCACATTTTGTTTTATATTAGTGCAAGTGGGAGTTTGTTGGGTTTTATGCCCTAAATAAAACTCATTTCAATATAATCAGATTTACTTTTTAATATAGATCAGAAATAACATTTATTGTTGCATGGTTCCCATGATTTATTTCATGATTATATGTACATAATATATGAATTCATCTGAAACCCTTTTCACATACTTGATCCTGTTTATTGTGTTGTCAACACATTGGAAAGTAAACATGACTATGTGAATAAAGTTTCCTAGATTTATCAGACATAGGGTTTTACTGATATGATAATCTACAACAGAGTTTACTTGCATTTGGAGAAGTGCTATGTTTTTTCCAGAGCATTGGTTAAAGTAAAGCTCAGGTTGGATGCATGGAGTATGCATCGGAAGGGACCGATATTGAACTTTGACTTAGATTTATTAAACTTACCGTAATATCTATTCAAGTTAATATCGCCTAGTTGATCATAGATCAAATGATCTTAATCGTGTTATGATTAGGCTCAATCTCAAGAGGCTATTCGTGTTCTTTGATTTGTTAGTTAAGCCTACTTTTAGGTCAGGGTGATACTTACATTTTGGGAACACAGTAGTGCAATTGATTGGGAGCGCTAACATAAACATGGAATCTATAACTTCTACCTGGCAAATAGTAAGTAAAGGATGATCTCCTTCGAGCTTGACCAAACGAAAATAAATGGTGGAGATCTCATTTCACATAAGCTGAAATATCATTTATACGGGGTTAAGTGTTTTAAGGATTAAATACATTGTAGGGTGTAACGGTAATCTAATCCCTTTAGAGTGTAGATCATTTATATAGAGGATCATTGATCAAATTAGGATTGTAACAATGGATAATTAATGATGTCTCTATATGGTGGAACATATAGAGCATTCTATATACTGAGAGTGCAATTCTAAGTTCCATGCGTGAATTCAACGAAGAATTAATAAGTCAGTGAATTTAGGTTATAAATTCTTGATCTGCTTATTGGAAGCTCAGTTATATAGACCCATGGTCCCCCCACTAGTTGAGATAATATTGCTTGTAAGACTCATGTAATTGGTTTTGATTAATCAATTATAATTCTCAAATTAGACTATGTCTATTTGTGAATTTTTCACTAAGTAAGGGAGAAATTGTAAAGAAAGAGTTTTAGGGGCATATTTGTTAATTATGATACTTTGTATGGTTCAATTAATAAATATGATAAATGACTATATTATTTAATAATTATTTATAGTTATTAAATAGTTAGAATTGGCATTTAAATGGTTGAATTAGAAAATTGGCGTTTTTGAGAAAATAAGATGCAGAATTGAGAAAACTGTAAAATCCAAGTAAGGCCCATTACACTACATGGCCGGCCACTTGGAATGATTTTTTAAACTGATATTTTCATTATTTAATTCCAAATATTTCAAACCTAACCCTAGTGGAATGCTATAAATAGATAGTGAAGGCTTCAGGAAAATTGCACTTCTCTTCTGACTTTTCATTCAGAAAAAACTGAGCCTCTCTCTCTCCCTATCTTTGGCCGACCACTCCCTCTCTCTCTTCTTTCTAAAGATTTCGAAATTCTTAGTGTTAGAGTAGTGCGCACACACAGCAAGTGATACCTCAATCATAGTGAGGAAGATCGTAAGGAAAGACTTTCAGCAAGAAGGAGTTTCAGCACTAAAGAATCAGAGAAAGAGTTCCAGTTTCAGATATTGATAATGCTCTGCTACAGAAAGGAATCAAGGGCTAGATATTTGAACGGAAGGAGTCATATTATTCTGTTGCACCCAATGTAAGGTTTACTAAACTTTATATGTGTTTATTTCATCGTTTTAGAAAGTTCATATTTAGGGTGTTAATCAACATACTTGTGAGTAGATTTAAGATCCTGGTAAAATCATTTCCAACAGGCCGACCATGATATGGATAATGGGCCTCACTTTGCAATATTGCCATTTAGTCATTTCTGCATCTCATTTTCTCAAAAACGTCAATTTTTCAATTCAACCATTTAAATGCCAATTCTAATTATTTAATAACTAAAAATTAATTATTAAATAATATTGTCTTTTAATATATTTATTAATTTAGACATATAAAGTCTCTTAATTAGTAAATAAAACCTATAATCTCTTTTCTTCACAATTTTGCCCTTGCTTAGTGAAAACTCATAAAGTAGACATATAAAGTCTCTTAATTAGTAAATAAAACCTATAATTGATTAATTAAAATCAATTAACTGAGTCTTACAAGCAGTATGGTCTCAACTAGTATGGGGACCATGGGCCTATATAACCGAGCTTTCAATAAGTCGAACCGAATTTACTAAGTAAATTCTCTAACTTATTAATTCCTTATTGAATCCACACGTAGAACTTGGAATTGCACTCTCAGTCATATAGAACGCTCTATATGCTCCACGATATAGATACGCTATTAATTATCTATTGTTATAATCCTAATTTGATCAATGACCCTCTAATAGAAGATCTACATTGAATAGGCACTAAATTATCGTTACACCTTCAATGTATTTTATCCTAAAAACACTTAGCTCCGTGTAAATGATATTTCAGCGAAGTGAAATGAGATCACAACCATTTATCTCTGTTTAGCCAAGCTCCAAGGATATCATCGTTTCACTTCTAAATTCTTATAGAAGTTATAGACTCCATATTTATGTTAGGGCTCCCACTCAATTATACTATCATGTTCCCAAAATGTACGTATCACGTTGACCCAAAAGTAGGCTTAACTAACAAATCAAAGAACATGTATAATACTCTTGAGATCGAACCTAACCATATCAAGATTAAGATTATTTGATCTAGGATCAACGAGTGATATTGAATTGAATAGATATTACTGTAAACTTTAACACATCTAATCAAAGTTCAATATCGGTCCCTTCCGATGTATACTCCATACATCCGATACTGTTAAACTTTGTCAATGCCCTAGAAAGGACATAACACTTATCCAAGGTGTAAGAATACCTATCGCTGATTATATCATGCAAGTCTAAATCCAGTGAACTGACAAATCAGGGACTCCACACAAACTCTAGCGCCATCTCAATGCTTGCGCTCGGTCTTCTCAACCCTGCTGGCTACTTTGATGCATTCATTCCACAACTCCGCATCTCTATGGTTGCCTTTGTGTGACTTACGCCCTCTGGCGATTTGACAAGCCAACACATTCCACTCAACTGCCTCGGCGCTTCGATATGGATCAAATAAAAATCACATGCGAACACCTCCTAGTACAACCATCCTCTGACGATTGCGGCACCTACCCGCCTTAGTCTCCATGTGCGTCCCTCTGGACACACAATGTAGCAACTGAAGCATTCCATGTCTATCCCCATTTGAACAAACTCGGTTATCAACTCTTGACCTCTGTCGGGACTAACAAGAATCTGAAGGTCCCAGCACTACTTCCACACACATACTAACAAGCTTCCTTTTCAACAAAACTGCCTTCTACGGCTTACGATGTCACTTAGGCAAACTTGGCCTAGTGTACCGAGCATATAGTATGGTTTCAAACATCTGTCGCACCTCTCCACAATTGCATGTGGTAGTTGTCTTTCTAGAATCCTTCCTCACGCCTACATCCTCTCTAGGATAGGCCAACCAGGTTCACCTCCCACTGAGATGAACTTGGCTCTGATACCAACTGTCACCGGCTCACCTTTTCAGACAGCGAAACAGCCGTGCGGCACCTTGACTTCTCTAAGCCAAGGTCAGCCTTCCAACCATCTGAGTAACAATGGGCTCATTTTTCGCGCGACCGTGTGCCTCTTGCACACTTCCATCTCTCGAATGACTCCCGCCGAGTCATGCCCGCAAGCATCCATGTGTGCATCCATGCATCGAGACTCTCTAGCCAAGATACTCGTACTGTCCATAGGTTCCCACCATGGCAAGACCAATCCCAACACCGACGCTCACCTTGTCACCCGTGACCAAGGTAGCATGTGTGGGAAGATGCCAACACCAAGTCAACGTGCCAGCGCTTCTATCATCACCCATTCGATACTGTCAGAACAGTCTCCCTCATCGCACAAGGACTCCCATACGTACATGGACCAATCCTAAAGGCGCCATGCCTCCACACATATTGGCAGGCCATCGAGACAAGCCACCAAACTAGTTGCATACACTAGAACTCTGTCCCTTTCCAACATGGTGCATCCGTCCCATGCGCGTATGCAAACTAGCCCACGAATGACTACCCGTGTCATCTCATGTTGAGACTTATGGCCAAGGTGCACCACAACGTCTCTGGGAGGATCTAGGCCACTGTTGGGTTTTATGCCCTAAATAAAACTCATTTCAATATAATCAGATTTACTTATTAATATAGATCAGAAATAACATTTAATGTTGCATGGTTCACATGATTTATTTCATGATTATATGTACATAACGTATAAATTCATCTGAAACCCTTTTCACATACTTGATCCTGTTTATAGTGTCGTCAACCCATTGGAAAGTAAACATGACTATGTGAATAAAGTTTCCTAGATTTATTAGACATAGGGTTTTACGGATATGATAATCTACAACAGAGTTTACTTGCATTTGGAGAAGTGCTATGTTCTTTCCAGAGCATTGGTTAAAGTAATGCTCAGGTTGGATGCATGGAGTATGCATCAGAGGGGACCGATATTGAACTTTGACTTAGATTTATTAAACTTACCGTAATATCTATTCAAATCAATATCGCCTAGTTGATCCGAGATCAAATGTTCTTAATCCTGTTATGATTAGGCTCAATCTTGAAATGCTATTCGTGTTCTTTGATTAGTTAGTTAAGCCTACTTTTAGGTCACGGTGATACGTACATTTTAGGAACACGGTAGTGCAATTGAGTGGGAGCGCTAGCATAAACATGGAATCTATAGCTTCTATCTGGCGAATAGTAAGCAAAGGATGATCTCCTTCGAGCTTGACCAAACGAACATAAATGGTGGAGTACTCATTTCACATAAGCTCAAATATCATTTATACGGGGTCAAGTGTTTTAAGGATAAAATACATTGTAGGGTGTAACGGTAATCTAATCCCTTTACAGTGTAGATCATTCATATAGAGGATCGTTGATCACATTAGGATTATAACAATGGATAACTAATGATGCGTCTATATGGTGGAACATATAGAGCATTCTATATACTGAGAGTGCAATTCTAAGTTCTATGCGTGGATTCAACAAAGAATTAATAAGTTAGTGAATTTTAGTGCTAAATTCTTGATCTACTTATTTGAAGCTCGGTTATATAGACCCATGGTCCCCGCACTAGTTGAGATAATATTTCTTGTAAGACTCATGTAATTGGTTTTGATTAATCAATTATAATTCTCAAATTAGACTATGTCTATTTGTGAATTTTTTCACTAAGTAAGGGCGAAATTGTAAAGAAAGAGTTTTAGGGGCATATTTGTTAATTATGATACTTTGCATGGTTCAATTAATAAATATGATAAATGACAATATTATTTAATAATTATTTATAGTTATTAAATAGTTAGAATTGGGATTTAAATGGTTGAATTAGAAAATTGGCGTTTTTGAGAAAATCAGATACAGAAAAAGTAAAACTGCAAAATTGCAAAAAGTGAGGCCCAAATCCACTAAGCATGGCCGGCCACTTTTGTAGGCAATTTAAGCTGATATTTTTAATTATTTAATGCCAAATAATTCAATCCTAACCCTATCGGAATGCTATAAATAGATAGTGAAGGCTTCAGGAAAATTACACTTTTCTTCTGACACTTCTGATTAAGAAAAACCTGAGCCTTCTCTCTCCCTATCTGGCTGACCACTCCCTCTATCTTTCTTCCCTCTTGAATTTCGAAATTCTTAGTGTAAGAGTAGTGCCCACACACAGCAAGTGATACCTCAACCATATTGAGGAAGATCGTGATAAAAGACTTTCAGCAAGAAGGAGTTTAAGCATCAAAGATTCAGAGAAAGAGATCCAGGTTCAGATATTGATAATGCTCTGGTACAGAAAGGAATCAAGGGCTAGATATCTGAACGGAAGGAGTCATATTATTCCGCAACACCCAATGTAAGGTTTCCTAAACTTTATAAGTGTTTATTTCATCGTTTTAGAAAGTTCATATTTATGGTGTTAATCAACATACTTGTGAGTAGATCTAAGATCCTGGTAAAATAATTTCCAACAACTCGCCTCAGAGCCATGGTAATTGATTTTCTTGCAAGAAATTTGGGCTTTACAACGATTGTTTGATGTTTTTTGGATGGTATCATGTTGTATTGAGTGTTATTTGATGATTGATTGGTGTTTGTGAATTTTCGTGAATACTAATTGAATATCTGTTTCTGAAATTATTTTTATTGGATAGTATGGAAAAAATTAAGCAAGTTACTTTTTTACAGAATTCAATTTCGATTTAATTTGAATTAGTTATGATCTTTTGAAGTTTCGAAAAAATCGGGTTTGAGCAGCACCCACGTGCGCGCGTGGATTTCATGCAAATCCTGCATTCCGCCGAGGTTGCACGCCTAAGCACCCACCAGCGCGCCCATGGAAAGCATATTGTCCGTACAGCTTGCAATTTTTTCGTTTTTCTTTGTTTTTTCATGATTTTTCATGGAATTAACTTCCGATTTTTTGTGTAGTTCTGTATTTATACTATTCCTAATTCAATTCTAATTATCATAATGAATTAATTTAATATTTTTTAAATTTAATTCAAGATATAAGTATAATTTGAATTTAAAAATAGTTAGTATCTATCTTTTTTGCTTAATAATCTATCTTATTTTTAAATTTGATTATATCTTATCCTATTTTTAAATTTAAGGTGAGATGTTAAATTTTTAAATTAATTTTTTTTTTAAAAAAAATAATTTGACCTTATTTAAATTTAAAATAAGATAACAATAATCATGTAATTTTAAATAGATGTAAGATATTTTGCTAACTTTTAAATTTTTTTATTTTATTTATTTAAATTACATTTAAAATCGGAAAAAGATATTAATTTATCTTTTTTAATTTTTTATTTAATTTTAATTAATAAAATAACATTTAAATTTTAAAAGTAGTTGTCAAATTTTGAAATGATATTTAGGTTGGTTGAAACCTAATTTTTCAAAATTGTAGGTTTAATATTAAATTTAATTTTTTTTAATTTCAAATTTTTTAAAAAAATTTATTTAAATTTTCGAAAATATTTTTTTTATTTAATTATTTATTTCGAAATTAATTATTTAATTTAAAATTAAATAAATCCTACATCTAACTATCCAGCTAACCTTGTTGCAGGAGTATGTGTTTTAGCTTGTGTGTAAGTTTTCAAAACCTATTATTACTTGATTGCAAATAGCCATGGTTACTTTTTGCCAGATCTAATGATCTGATGGCTCCCTTGGTCAAGTAAATAATTTGTAACAGGTATATTTACAATCTTCTTTCATCTTTGTATGACCTAGCAACATGATAGGACCCATCCAAAGTGTGCCTGTGTGAGCCTATGTGTTTAATTTCATTATAGATGTATATAGGTTGTTGTTGCTAAATAAATTATCATAGTTCTTGATAGATTTTAACTAGGCCCATTTAGTTTTTTGGGCCTATTCAATTAATAACAGTTGTTCATTTTAAGGTTAAATTCCTCTCTTTTGGGCCTTGTGTGAGAGTTGGGAGCCATAGTAGTGGGTACGACATACTGAACCCAGCACCCCCTCACATGAACCACCCCAATTGTGAAGGCCCATTTGCCTGATCTGAATAACTGTACTAGGTTAATTACACTAGTTTAACCTAATAAAATTGATTAGCAACATAATTAATTTCATTTATTTTGAAATTAATTTAAGAAAACCATAGTTTAAAGAATTTTATATTCTAAGCTAAACTATATGTATTTTCTTGTATTTAATTAAATATAGAATTATAACCATCTACTTTCTTTCTGAAGCTTAATTTAAATTTTTCATTAAATATTCCTATTTAAGTTGATATTTAGTTATCTCTAACTAATCAACTTAAATCTGAATATCTTTTGGATTTAAAATTTCAAAATTAAGTTGAGGAATTTTAGGTATTGGTTATTAAGATTCTTTAAATATTTTTTAAGTTAATATCTTTTCGAATATTAACTTAAAATTGAATATTTTAGATATTTTTTAAGTTAATATCTTTTCGAATATTAACTTAAAATGGAATATTTTTAAATTAAGTTGTTACAACTTAATTTTTGATATTTAATTAAATTTAAATTTGAAAATATTTAAGTTCTAGATTTTTTCTAATACAACTTAAATTAGATATTTTCTAGATAGTGATTTCTAGACTACTTATTATTTCTAATATTAAATAGGAAAATATTATACATTGTGAAATTAATTATTTCAATAATTAATTTTGGTACAATTTATTTTAAGAATATTTTTCCTAGTATTAAACTCGAGATTAATAATTAAGCCTTCTCTACACTTAGTTATTTATTTCTTGAATTTAATACATTTAATTAATTTGAAAATTAAATATCTAAGTTCATTTTCATCATGATACTTAAACATTTCTTTTTCATGACACTTAATTAAATAGAAAATTATTTTTAGTTGAAATTTAATTTTTCAACTAAATTTAAATAATTTTCAAAATATTTTTTTTCTTTATTTTATTAATCAAATTTCGAAATTGCATTTCTTAATTGCTGGAATTTCGAATTTTATTTGAAAAATAGATTAAAGTTGTAAATTATTTATTTTAATTTTGGACCAACTTAAATCAATGATTTTTTCATTAATTGATTAATTTAAAATAAATGAATTAAAATAAATTATTAGAAATTGAATTAATTAGTCAAAGGAAAATCTAGATAGGTGATATTTTTGCTTATAGTATTTTTCTAGTGTATTTAATTAAATAGAAAAATAATATTTAAGTTGATTTTCATCATCATACTTAAATATTTTAAATTTTTCTTATATATTTAATTAAATAGGAAAATTATATTTTTTTTTTGTAAATTAATTTTGGGCCAATATTAAATTAGAATAATTTTTCGATTATTTATTTTTTATTTTAACATGCATTTTCGAAAATTGTATCCTTGAATACTTTAATTTTTCGAAATGCAATATATATTTATAGAAAATTAAATTTGAGTTGTAAATTAATTTAAATTAATTTTGTAACAACTTAAATTGAATATTTTTCTAAATATTTATTGGAAATTATTACTAAGATGGAAATAATTCATGTTATTTTCATATCCATCTAAGTAAAATTTATAAATATTAAATTAAAATTTATATTTAGAATTTTTCATTCTAAATTGGAAATTTTAATTAAATAAATATATATTTAAAAATAAAAAGATTAAATAAAGAGAATCAAAGAAAATACAACTCTCTTTAAAGAATGAACTTTATTATTAAGAAATTCGATCTCCATTGTTGGTTTTACATCGCGTTTGTTTTAGTGAGTAATCCTTCCTAATGGAGGAACGTTCATTAGCAATTTCGCACCGTTTAATCTCGAAAGATAAGTAGTTTGTAAGTGTTTTATATGGTATGGATCACCCTAATGGTGGCGACCATATTTGACTTGCAAATTGCGAAACAATGGTGGAAGCTCATAAGATAGAATTGCCTTGACTCTCGCCTAAACGGGACAACGCTGAATTCCAATCTTGATCGAATAAAAGTTTGCTAGAAAGTTTAACATTTTAGATGAGCTGACAACTCTATTCAATGGATGGTAGCTTTGACTCTTGCCTAAACGGGACACTGATATCAGTTTGTTGAAAACCTTGGAAATTATTTAGGATTGTAAGTTTTAGTATTTTCACTTGTCATTCCTACTTGCTATATGTTTATAATTTCTGAATTGTGTATGAATTTATATTGAACCATGTTATAATCTGTTATTAAGTTATAGTTTAATTTCAAATCTTCATTGTTGGTCTAACTTGGCTAGTTTATCTAATGAGATAAATCCCTAGTGGATTTTTACCATTAGACATACATAATAGTGTTAGATCTCGAAAGATAAATATTGTATACGCGACATCTAGCTGTTCATCAATTGATGACACCTTAGACTAGTATTTTTACGATATGAAACAAGAAGATTGTATAAATAAGATTACTTTGACTTTCGCTAATCTAAGCATCGTTGGATTCTTATTTTAAACGAAATTATCCTAATTCCTCTTAGCTTATTCATTTCGAATTAGCTCAATAACATATCATTGGATGAATGGTCTATAAATCATTTCATGTCATTCTATATTAAATGACGCATATGATTATAATCCCGAAATTCTATTCCCAATTGATATAAATCCTCAATCTTAGAAATCTCCTACTTGTATGGGCAAATTTGACTTAGAGTTTGTATTAGTAGTGGTGGTCCAAGATAGAATTACTAATTATATTTGGTATAAATTTAAGTCTTTTACTTTAATTTTAAATTCCAAATAGAAATTTTCTTATATTTCTAATTCCAGAATACAATACAGTTACAGTTTCTCAAGTGTTTAATGTCCATCTTCTATTAATGGATTAAAACTGTATGGAATATGAGTGAGGTATTCTGTGACCAAGATCCACTTGCAGTATTCTAAGAACTCTTTCATGTAACTAAACCTATGTCATCAAAAGACACTACCACATTTTTTTTAATCTATGGCATTTGTATCTTGTTCATAGTGGATTTGACAAGATCAATTTTTGAAAGAATTAATATGCCTATATCCACTAAAAGTAGTTCATCTCATTCGCAGATCAATGTACATTCAGGGGTGGATATGAGTTTTTCGTTGTATTCTTAAAACGATAACTCTAGATTACACCTTATGCAAAGAAATTTGAAATGTTTGAAAAATTTCATTAATTTCTAGCAATGGTTAATACCATTAAGGTAAGTGGTTAAAGATCTTGCGAACTGATAGGGGTGGAGAAATAGTTAGTTGATATGCAGTTCAAAGATCATTAATTTGATTTTTGAATTATATCCAAACAAATACTACTTTTCTAAGATAATGACTAAGTCTGAAAATAAAGTAGCAAATAAAGGAGATATTTAATTCTTGATTCCAAAAGTGTTCTATCATCTTATTTGACATATGATGATCCCACTGCCTCTGTTGTCTTGTCACAACCAAAGAGGTTAATGTTAGAAATTATTTTACCAGGATCTTAGATCTACTCACAAGTATGTTTATTAACATCCTGAATATGAACTTTCTAAAACGATGAAATTAAACACATATAAAGTTTAAGAAACCTTACATTGGGTGCAGCGGAATATAATGACTCCTTCCGTTCAGATATCTAGCCCTTGATTCCTTTACGTAGCGAGCATTATCAATATACGAACTGGATCTCTTTCTCTCGAGATCTTTGATCTTTGAAACTCCTTCTTGCTGAAAGTCTTTCTTCACGATCTTCCTCACTATGATTGAGGTATCACTTGCTGTGTGTGGGCACTACTCTCACACTAAGATTTTTGAAATTGAAGAGGGAAGGAGAAAGAGAAGGGTCAGCCAAAGATAGGGAGAGAGAAGGCTCAGTTTTTTCTGAATCGGAAGTGTAGAAATTTAAGTGTAAATTTCCTGAAGCCTTCACTATCTATTTATAGCATTCCACTAGGGTTAGGTTTGAATTATTTGGCATTAAAATAATGAAAAAATCAGTTTAAATTTCCTACAAAAGTGGCTGGCCCTATACAAGTGGATTTGGGCCTCACTTTTTGCAATTTTGCAGTTTTATCTTTTCTGCATCTGATTTTCTCAAAAACGCCAATTTTCTAACTCAACCATTTAAATGCCAATTCTAACTATTTAATAACTATAAATAATTATTAAATAATATTGTCATTTATCATATTTATTAATTGAACCATACAAAGTATCATAATTAACAAATATGCCCCTAAAACTCTTTCTTTACAATTTCGCCCTTACTTAGTGAAAAATTCACAAATAGACATAGTCTAATTTGAGAATTATAATTTATTAATCAAAACCAATTACATGAGTCTTACAAGCAATATTATCTCACTAGTGCGGGGACCATGGGTCTATATAACCGAGCTTCCAATAAGTAGATCAAGAATTTATTACTAAAATTCACTAACTTATTAATTCTTCGTTGAATCCACGCATAGAACTTAGAATTGCACTCTCAGTATATAGAATGCTCTATATGTTCCACCATATAGACACATCATTAGTTATCCATTGTTATAATCCTAATGTGATCACTAATCCTCTATATGAATGATCTACACTGTAAAGGGATTAAATTACCGTTACACCCTACAATGTATTTATTCCTTAAAACACTTGACCCCGTATAAATGATATTTCAGCTAATGTTAAATGAGTACTCCACCATTTATGTTCGTTTGGTCAAGCTCGAAGGAGATCATCCTTTGCTTACTATTCGCCAGATAGAAGCTATAGATTCCATGTTTATGCTAGCGCTCCCACTCAATTGCACTACCGTGTTCCCAAAATGTACGTATCACCCTGACCTAAAAGTAGGCTTAACTAACAAATCAAAGAACACGAATAACCTTTCAAGATTGAGCCTAATCATAACAGGATTAAGAACATTTGATCTAGGATCAACTAGGCGATATTGACTTGAATAGATATTACGGTAAGTAACAAATCTAAGTCAAAGTTCAATATCGGTCCCTTCCGATGCATACTCCATGCATCCAACCTGAGCTTTACTTTAACCAATGTTCTGGAAAGAACATAGTATTTCTCCAAATACAAGTAAACTCTTGTTGTAGATTATCATATCAGTAAAACCCTATGTCTGATAAATCTAGGAAACTTTATTCACATAGTCATGTTTACTTTCCAATTTGTTGACGGCACAATAAACATGATCAAGTATGTGAAAAGGGTTTCAGATGAATTTATACATTATGTACATATAATCATGAAATAAATCATGTGAACCATGCAACATTAAATGTTATTTCTGATCTATATTAATAAGTAAATCTGATTATATTGAAATGAGTTTTATTTAGGGCATAAAACCCAACAAACTCCCACTTGCACTAATATAAAACAAAAAAGTGCGTTTCAAATAATCTCAACACCTTGATATACAAATCAAGTGTAGTAGTAGTAAACTCCTCGTAATAGGATCTAAAAGGTTGAATTAACCACAACCTTTTCTCCACTATTACTCTTCCTTTAATCACAAAATCATTGATAATGTGAAATTCCTCTCTATATGTCTACTCTCTTGGGATACTGGATTCTATATCTTTGGCAACTACTTTTTGTTAATCAGGAAATTAACACTAGTAGTTTAAGGCAATTTGGAATGATGCCAAAAAATGTATAGAACTTTCCTTAGACTGAATAAGTACCTTTCCTGCAGCTTTAACATTCAGTCCCTTCCTGGTAGACCTAGAGACTTCGGATAGGTTTTTACACTTCTCCAAAATCACTATTCCACCCCCAGAGTAATCACCATCTTATCAGAAAGATTTACTAGCACAAAGGCAAATTTCGAAATCTGATATGGTGTAGTCTAAGAGTTTTAAACACACCCTTATAGACTAACATATAGTTCCTCTTCTTTATTTTAGGATTTACTTGATTGTCTTCCAATCTTCTTCTCCTGGATTAATCTGATACCTACTCATTACTCCCACTCAACAGCAGGTGTCTGGTCTAAGGCATATAAAAGCATATCTAAGACCTCTCACTGTTGATATAAGAAATTCTTTCATGGCTTTATCTTTTCTGGAATAGTTGAGACTTTTCCTTAGATAAATAAAATCTATACCTAAGAAGTTGTGAAGCTTCTATAGATTTCTATTAGAAAGAAAATGCTTCAGCATCTTACTAAAGTAAGTTGCTTGCATTAGAGTAAGTAATTACCAGGTATACCATAAGCCATAGGTTTAGATAAACTCAAACCTATAATACTAGGAACAGGAAGTTTTGTTAAGTCCATTGAATAGACTTATAAACGAAATTTCCTTTTATGTCCTTATAATAGAAAACTTTAGGTTGTTCCATGTGAATGGATTAAACCATAGTTCTATTGGCTTTCTTCTTAGTTTCTTATCTTGACAATCCATTACTTGTTTAAACTCACAATGGATTTTAATCACTAGTGTCTCCCAAGTCATAAGAAGGTGAGTTCCTAGAAACTCTCCCACTACGACAAGGTACCGTGAATTATGTCGAAGAAAACTAAATGGTATTGATCTCTTCGGTTGTGACAAGATAACAGAGGCAGTGGGATCATCATATGTCATATAAGATGATAGAACACTTTTGGAATCAAGAAAAATATCTCCTTTATTTGCTACTTTATTTTCAGACTTAGTCATTTTCTTAGAAATGTAGTATTTGTTTGAACAAACACTTTCTTATCTATTGACAATGGGATGGTCCACCCCTAATCACTTAGAATAGCTAACAAACCATGGTTAACAGTTCTAGCTTTTCTTAAGATTTTGATTAGGGCATCCATGAATCTAGTAATGATTTACATTAAGTATACAACCATTACATCATTCTGAAATTGTATTACCATAGAAGGATTTAGGCAACGACTAGTAACTAATCAACATGCAACTCGAAATTTCTGGGGAGGTAAGTTTGGATATAATTCAAAAATCAATTTAATGATCTTTGAACTGCATATCTACTAACTATTTCTCCACCCCTATCAGTTCGCAAGATCTTTAACCACTTACCTTAATGGTTTTAACCATTGCTAGAAATTAATGAAATTTTTCAAACATTTCAAATTTCTTTGCATAAGGTATAATCTAGAGTTATCGTTTTAAGGATACAACGAAAGACTCATCTCCACCTTTGAATGTGCATCCATCTGCGAATGAGATGAATTTACTTTCACTGGATATAGGCATATTAACTCTTTGCAGAGATTGATCTTGTCAAATCCACTATGAACAAGATACAAATGCCATAGATTAAAAAAAATGTGGTAGTGTCTTTTGATGACATAGGTTTAGTTACATCAAAGAGTTCTTAGAATACTGCAAGTGGATCTTGGTCACAGAATACCTAACTCATATTCCATACAGTTTAATCCATTAATAGAAGATGGATATTAAACACTTGAGAAAGTGTAACTGTATTGTATTCTTGAATTAGAAATATAAGAAAATTTCTATTTGGAATCTAAAATTAATGTTAAAGACTTAAATTTATACCAAATATTATGAGTAATTCTATCTTGGACCAGCACTACTAATACAAACTCTAAGTCAGATTTGCCCATACAAGTAGGAGATTTCTAAGATTGAGGTTTTATATCAATTGGGAATAGAATTTCGGGATTATAATCATATGCATCATTTAATTTCTTAAGAGAAAATATAGAATGACATGAAATGATTTATAGACCATTCATCCAATGATATATTTTTGAGCTAATTCGAAATGAATAAGCTAAGAGGAATTAGGATAATTTCGTTTATAAATAAGAATCCAACGATGCTTCGATTAGCGAAAGTCAAAGTAATCTTATTTATATAATCTTCTTGTTTCATATCGTAAAAATACTAGTCTAAGGTGTCACCAATTGATGAACAGCTAGATGTCGCATATACAATATTTATCTTTCGAGATCTAACGCTATTATGTATGTCTAATAGTGAAAATCCACTAGGGATTTATCTCATTAGATAAACAAGCCAAGTTAGACCAACAATGAAGATTCGAAATTAAACTACAACTTAATAGCAGAAAATAACATGGTTCAATATAAATTCATACACAATTCAGAAATTATAAACATATAGCAAGTAGGAATGACAAGTGAAAATACTAAAACTTACAATCCTAAATAATTTCCAAGTTTTTTCAACAATCTGATACAGTGTCCCGTTTAGGCGAGAGTCAAAGCATCATCCATTGAATAGAGTTGTCAGCTCATCTAAAATGATAACCATTCTAGCAACCTTTTATTCGATCAAGATTGGAATTCAGCGTTGTCCCGTTTAGGCGAGAGTCAAGGCAATTCTATCTTATGAGCTTCCACCATTGTTTCATAATTTGCAAGTCAAGTATGGTCGCCACAATTAGGGTGATCCATACGATACAAAACACTTACAAACTACTTATCATGCGAGGTTAAACGGTGCAAAATTGCTAATGAACGTTCCTCCATTAGGGAGGATTACTCACTAAAACAAACGCGGTGTAAAACCCACAATGGAGATCGAATATCTTAATAATAAAGCTCATTATTTAAAAAGAGTTGTATTTTCTTTGATTCTCTTTATTTATTCTATTTATTTTAAATATATATTTATATAATTAAAATTTCCAATTTAGAATGAAAAATTCTAAATATAAATTTTAATTTAATATTTATAAATTTTACTTAGATGGATATGAAAAGAACATGAATTATTTCCATCATAGTAATAATTTCCAATAAATATTTAGAAAAATATTCAATTTAAGTTGTTACAAAATTAATTTAAATTAATTTACAACTCAAATTTAATTTTCTATAAATATATATTGCATTTCGAAAAATTAAAGTATATAAGAATACAATTTTCGAAAAATGCATATTAAAATAAAAAATAAATCCTGGAAAAATTATTCTAATTTAATGTTGGCCCAAAATTAATTGATAAAATTAATTTACAACAAAAAATATAATTTTCCTATTTAATTAAATATATAAGAAAAATTTCAAATATTTAAGTATAATGATGAAAATCAACTTAAATATTAATTTTCTATTTAATTAAATACACTAGAAAAATACTTCAAGCAAAAATATCACCTATCTAGATTTTCCTTTGACTAATTAATTCAATTTCTAATAATATACTTTAATTCAATTTATTTTAAATTAATCAATAAATGAAAAAATCATTGATTTAAGTTGATCCAAGAATTAATTAAAATAAATAATTAATTTACAACTTAATCTATTTTTCAAGATAAAATTCGAAATTCTAGCATTTAAGAAATGCAATTTCGAAAATTGATTAATAAAATAAAGAAAAAATATATTTTGAAAATTATTTAAATTTAGTTGAAAAAATAAATTTCAACTAAAAATAATTTTCTATTTAATTAAATGTCATGAAAAAGAAATATTTAAGTATGATGATAAAAATCAACTTAGATATTTAATTTTCAAATTAATTAAATGTATTAAATTCAAGAAATAAATAATTAAGTGTATAGAAGGCTTAATTATTAATCTCTAGTTTAATACTAGGAAAAATATACTTAAAATAAATTGTACCAAAATTAATTAATAAATAATTAATTTCACAATGTATAATATTTCCTATTTAATATTAGAATTAATAAGTAGTCTAGAAATAACTATCTAGAAAATATCTTATTTGACTAAGTATCTTTTCCACAAAATTTGAAAAAATATCTAATTTAAGTTGTACTAGAAAAAATCTAGAACTTAAATATTTTCAAATTTAAATTTAATTAAATATCAAAAATTAAGTTGTAACCACTTAATTTGAAAATATTCCATTTTAAGTTAATATTCGAAAAGATATTAACTTAAAAAATATCTAAAGAATCTTAATAACCAATGCCTAAAATTCCTCAACTTAATTTTGAAATTTTAAATTCAAAAGATATTCAGATTTAAGTTGGTTAGTTGTAGATAACTAAATATCAACTTAAATAAGAATATTTAATGAAAAATTTAAATTAAGTTCCAGAAAGAATCTATATGGTTATAATTCTATATTTAATTAAATACAAGAAAATACATATAGTTTAGCTTAGAATATAAAATTCCTTAAACTATATTTTTCTTAAATTAATTTCAAAATAAATGAAATTAATTATGTTGCTAATCAATTTTATTAAGTTAAACTAGTTTAATTAACCTAGTACAGTTATTCAAATCAGGCAAATGGGCCTTCACAATTGGGGTGGTTTGTGTGAGGGGAAGTCTTTGGGTTCAGTATGTCGTACCCACTTCTATGGCTCCCAACTCTCACACAAGGCCCAAAAGAGAGGAATTTAACCTTAATAAGAACAACTGTTATTAATTGAGTAAGCCCAATAACTAAATGGGCCTAAATAAATTCTATCAAGAACTATGATAATTTATTTTAGCAACAACAACCTATATGTATCTATAATCAAATTAAACACATAGGCTCACACAGGCACACTTTGGATGGGTCCTATCATGTTGCTAGGTCATACACAGATGAAAGAAGATTGTAAATTATACCTGTTACAAATTATTATCTTGACCAAGGGAGCCATCAGGTCATTAGATCTGGCAAAAAGTAACCATGGCTATTTGCAATCAAGTAATAATAGGTTTTGAAAACTTACACATAAGCTAAAACACATACTCCTGCAACAACGTTAGCTGGATAGTTGGATGTAGGATTTATTTAATTTTAAATTAAATAATTAATTTCAAAATAATTAATTAAATAAATAAAATATTTATTTTTCGAAAATTTAAAAAAAAAATAAAATAAATTCGAAAATTTAAAAAAATTTAAATTTAAAATTAAACCTACAATTTTTGAAAAATTAGGTTTCAACCAACCTAAATTTCATTTCAAAAAAAAAATTGCTAACTACTTTTAAATTTTAAATGTTATTTTATAAATAAAAATTAGAAAAGATAAATGAAATATCTTTTCAGATTTTAAATTTAATTTAAATAAATAAAATAACAAAATTTAAAAGTTAGCAAAATATCTTACATCTATTTAAAATTACATGATTACAAATATCTTATTTTAAATTTAAATAAGGTCAAAATATCTAAAAAGATTTATTTTTAAAAAAAAATCTTAAAAGATAAGATATAATTAAAAATATCTTAAAAGATAAGATATTTTAAAAATATCTTAAAAGATTTTATAAATATCTTATAAAATCTGACCTTAAATTTTAAAAAAATAAGATATAATCAAATTTAAAAATAAGATAGATTTTTAAGCAAGAAGATAGATACTAATTCTATTCAAATTCAAATTACACTAATATCTTGAATTAAATTTAAAAAATATTAAATTAATTCAAAATGATAATTAGAATTGAATTAAGAATAATAATAGTATAAATACAAAACTATACAAAAAATTGGAAGTTAATTCTATGAAAAAGCATGAAAAATTGAAGAAAAACAAAAAAATTCGAAACTGTACGGACAGATTTGCGATCGCAGGAAAATATCAGCACAACCCCGATTTTTTCAAATCTTCAAAAAATCATAACTAATTCAAATAAAATCCAAATTGAGTTCTGTGAAAGGCTAACTTGCTTAATTTTTTCCATACTATCCAATAAAAATAATTCCAGAGATAAAATCGCAATTATTTTTCACGAAAATTTTACAAACATCAATCAATCAT
The DNA here is from genome assembly GCF_029168945.1 of Cannabis sativa. Lineage (NCBI taxonomy): Eukaryota > Viridiplantae > Streptophyta > Magnoliopsida > Rosales > Cannabaceae > Cannabis > Cannabis sativa. The sequence goes on along the minus strand of NC_083605.1, from coordinate 42,124,595 downwards.
CAAATAACACTCAATACAACATGATACCATCCAAAGAACATACAAACAATCGTTTTAAAGTCCAAATTTCTTTCAAGTAAATCAATTACAATGGCTCTGAGGCCAGTTATTGGAAATTATTTTACCAGGATCTTAGATCTACTCACAAGTATGTTTATTAACATCCTTAATATGAACTTTCTAAAACGATGAAATTAAACACATATAAAGTTTAAGAAACCTTACATTGGGTGCAGCGGAATATAATGACTCCTTCCGTTCAGATATCTAGCCCTTGATTCCTTTCTGTAGCAGAGCATTATCAATATCTGAACCTGGATCTCTTTCTCTGAATCTTTGATGCTGAAACTCCTTCTTGCTGAAAGTCTTTCTTCACGATCTTCCTCACTCTGATTGAGGTATCACTTGCTGTGTGTGGGCAGTACTCTCACACTAAGATTTTTTAAATTGAAGAGGGAAGGAGAAAGAGAAGGGTCAGCCAAAGATAGGGAGAGAGAAGGCTCAGTTTTTTCTGAATCAGAAGTGTAGAAATTTAAGTGTAAATTTCCTGAAGCCTTCACTATCTATTTATAGCATTCCAATAGGGTTAGGTTTGAATTATTTGGCATTAAAATAATGAAAAGTTCAGTTTAAATTTCCTACAAAAGTGGCTGGCCCTATACAAGTGGATTTGGGCCTCACTTTTTGCAATTTTGCAGTTTTATCTTTTCTGCATCTGATTTTCTCAAAAACGCCAATTTTCTAATTCAACCATTTAAATGCCAATTCTAACTATTTAATAACTATAAATAATTATTAAATAATATTGTCATTTATCATATTTATTAATTGAACCATACAAAGTATCATAATTAACAAATATGCCCCTAAAACTCTTTCTTTACAATTTCGCCCTTACTTAGTGAAAAATTCACAAATAGACATAGTCTAATTTGAGAATTATAATTGATTAATCAAAACCAATTACATGAGTCTTACAAGCAATATTATCTCAACTAGTGCGGGGACCATGGGTCTATATAACCGAGCTTCCAATAAGTAGATCCAGAATTTATTACTAAAATTCACTAACTTATTAATTCTTCGTTGAATCCACGCATAGAACTTAGAATTGCACTCTCAGTATATAGAATGCTCTATATGTTCCACCATATAGACACATCATTAGTTATCCATTGGTATAATCCTAATGTGATCACTGATCCTCTATATGAATGATCTACACTGTAAAGGGATTAAATTACCGTTACACCCTACAATGTATTTATTCCTTAAAACACTTGACCCCGTATAAATGATATTTCAGCTAATGTGAAATGAGTACTCCACCATTTATGTTCGTTTGGTCAAGCTCGAAGGAGATCATCCTTTGCTGACTATTCGCCAGATAGAAGCTATAGATTCCATGTTTATGCTAGCGCTCCCACTCAATTGCACTACCGTGTTCCCAAAATGTACGTATCACCCTGACCTAAAAGTAGGCTTAACTAACAAATCAAAGAACACGAATAGCCTTTCAAGATTGAGCCTAATCATAACAGGATTAAGAACATTTGATCTAGGATCAACTAGGCGATATTGACTTGAATAGATATTACGGTAAGTTTAACAAATCTAAGTCAAAGTTCAATATCGGTCCCTTCCGATGCATACTCCATGCATCCAACCTGAGCTTTACTTTAACCAATGTTCTGGAAAGAACATAGTATTTCTCCAAATACAAGTAAACTCTTGTTGTAGATTATCATATCAGTAAAACCCTATGTCTGATAAATCTAGGAAACTTTATTCACATAGTCATGTTTACTTTCCAATGTGTTGACGGCACAATAAACAGGATCAAGTATGTGAAAAGGGTTTCAGATGAATTTATACATTATGTACATATAATCATGAAATAAATCATGTGAACCATGCAACATTAAATGTTATTTCTGATCTATATTAATAAGTAAATCTGATTATATTGAAATGAGTTTTATTTAGGGCATAAAACCCAACAGTTAATACAATTTAGTTTTCTTAGACATAATTCACGGTACCTTGTCGTAGTGGGAGAGTTTCTAGGAAATCACCTTCTTATGACTTGGGAGACACTAGTGATTAAAGTCCATTGTGAGTTTAAACAAGTAATGGATTGTCAAGATAAGAAACTAAGAAGAAAAGCCAATAGAACTATGGTTTAATCCATTAACATGGAATAACCTAAAGTTTTCGAATATAAGGACATTAAAGAAAATTTTCGTTTATAAGTCTATTCAATGGACTTAACAAAACTTCCTGTTCCTAGTATTATAGGATTGAGTTCATCTAAACCTATGGCTTGTGGTATACCTGGTAATAGTTGGGTTTTATGCCCTAAATAAAACTCATTTCATATAATCAGATTTACTTATTAATAAAGATCAGAAATAACATTTTATGTTGCATTGTTCACATGATTTATTTCATGATTATAGGTATATAATGTATGAATTCTTTTTAAGTCCAGAACATATGAGTTGGTTAAAGATTATAGTGTTGTCAGCACAGTGGAATATAATCTTTATTATATGTTCAAAAGTTGATTCCCTGATTTCTCGAACAACTGGATTTAGACTGACATGGTATAATCAGCGATAGGTATTCTTACACCTTGGAAAAGTGTTATGTCCTTTCCAGGACATTGGCAAAGTTTACCAGTATCGGATGTATGGAGTATACATCGGAAGGGACCGATATTGAACTTTGATTAGATATGTTAAAATTTACCGTAATATCTATTCAATTTAATATCAACTGTTGATCCTAGATCACATGATCGAAATCCTGATATGGTTAGGCTCAATTTCAAGAGTGTTACTCGTGTTCTTTGATTTGTTAGTTAAGCCTAGTTTTGTATCAGGGTGATACGTACATTTTGGGAACACGGTAATGCAATTGAGTGGGAGCGCTAACATAAATATGGAATCTATAGCTTCTATTTGGCAAATAGAAGTAAAGGATGATTTCCTTCAAGCTTAACCAAACGAAGATAAATGGTGGAGATCTCATTTCACTTAGGTGAAATATCATTTATACAGGGTTAAGTGTTTTAAGGATAAAATACATTGTAGGGTGTTACGGTAATTTAATCCCTGTACAGTGTAAATCATCTATATAGAGGATCATTGATCACATTAGGGTTATAACAATGGATAACTGATGACGTGTCTATATCGTGGAACATATAGAGCGTTTCTATATGACTGAGAGTGCAATTCCAAGTTCTAAGTGTGGATTCAATGAGGAATTAATAAGTTAGAGAATTTACTTGGTAAATTCGGTTCGACTTATTGGAAGCTCGGTTATATAGATCCATGGTCCCCATACTAGTTGAGGCCATACTGCTTGTAAGACTCAGTTAATTGATTTTAATTAATCAATTAAAATTCTAAAAGTTAGACTATGTCTACTTTATGAATTTTCACTAAGCAATGGCGAAATTGTAAAGAAAAGAGATCTTAGGTTTATTTATTGATTAAGAGACTTTATATGTCTAAATTAATAAATATATTAAATGGCAATATTATTTGATAATTATTTCCAAGATATTAAATAATTAGAATTGGCATTTAAAAGGTTAAATTGGAAAATTGGCATTTTTGAGAAAATGGGAATGGAAAATAACAAAATGGGAAAGTTGCAAAGTGAGGCCCAATACCCTTTGTATGGCCGGCCCTATACATGAGAAATACCATTTGTAGTTTCCATTTTTTTAATGCCATACAATTCTAACCTAAACCTAGAGGGTTTTCTATAAATAGAAAGTGTTGGCTTGAGGAAACTAAGACACACATCTTTGATCACTTTGTTTCTCTCAGAAAAGCCTCACACGCCACCTTCTCTCTCTCTTTTCTTCTTTGTAATTTTGAAACTTTGAGTGAATGAGTAGTGCCCACACACATCAAGTGGTATCTCAATCATAGTATGGAAGACTATGGAATTTCTGCATCAAAGAAGGAGAAAAGAAGATCCAGGTTCAGATCTTGGTGATGCTCTGCTACAGAAAGGAATCAAGGGCTAGAGATCTGAACAGAATGAGTCATATTATTCCGCTGCACCCACTGTAAGGTTTTCTAACTTTATATGTGTTTATTTTCATTGTTTTAGAATTCATATTAGGTTGTTAATCGAACATACTTGTTAGTAAATCTAGATCCTGGTAAAATAATTTCCAACAACTGGCACAAGAGCCATGGTAATGATTTACTTTCATGTAATATGAATTAAAACGATGATTGCATGTTTCTGTGTTGATTTGGATGGCTTCATGTTGGTTTATGTGTTGTTTGATGAATGTATATGTTGTACAGTTTCGTTTTCCATGAAAAATATTTTTCAATTTTTGAAAATATTTTATTTGGATTCTTTGTGAAAAATTAAGCAATTTTGTCTTTTACGAAACTCGATTCCGATAAAAATTGAGAAAGTTATGAATTTTGGAAAATAGGGATTTCGGGTATGCAGGGTGCTTAATCGCACGCGCGTGACACGTCCGAGTGCACCCTGCCAGCGCCCGTAAGCCTTGCCCGTGTCTCCCCTGCGTGCGCCAAGGTTACCCACTCATGCACCCTGCTGACGCCGAGAAACCTCGGCTGGGTGCCTTGTCTCCGCGCGCGTAGGAGGCTGCGTGCAACCTTCCTGGGCTGCACGTGTAGCCTCCTGGGCAGTTTCCCAAAAAGTTGTGATTTTTGGAGTTTTTCCCCAAAAATCCAATTTTTTCATGGGATTGTTTCCCAAAATTCATTTTTCAAATTTAAATATTTCTAAATTGAAATGTTTCCAATTTTAAATATTTTCAATTTGGAATTTTTCCAATTTTAAATATTTCTATTTTGGATTGTTTTCAATTTTAAATATTTCCTATTATGGTCAGATTTAAAAATTTGTTAACTTCTTTAATATTTATTTGTTATTTAATTATAAGATTGGATATTTTGATATTTAAGATATTTTAAATTAAAAGATAGCTTTGTCTTTTTATTTAAAATATTATAATAAAATTATCTTATATGACAAATTAAATAATTAATAAATTTGAAATTAACATAGATATTTTTATAGATATACTTAACATAATGTTTTCAAATTCCAAAATTTGTTATTTTGTTAAATATTTAATTATTTATAAATTATAAGTTTAAAAATGATATTTTTTCTATATATATCATTTTTTTCCTTATTAGAAATTTATAAATCATATCTTAAATATTAAAATAACATAGATATTTTTGTAGAGATTTGAATATTGCTTAATTTGAGATATTTTGACATATAATTATGGTAATTATTTTTTATTTATTATTTTATTCCTAAAATAATAAATATCTAACCAAATCTATTTTAAAATTGGTTTATTTTATTAAATTATAAGATCAGAAAGTGATATTGAAGATTCTTTCCTTTTAAATCATTGATCTTATTAGATATTTAATTTTACTTGATTCAAATAAACCTAGATATTTTAAAATTAGTTTCCTTTATTTGGTTAGTTTAAGAATAATAATTTAATTATATTAATATCTTGATTCACATCTGTTACATGGACAATGTTTGTTTATTTATATTGTTTATTCAAAACTTTTTAACAAACCTATTATTTATCTGATCTAAATTGCTATGATTAACTTGTTGACAGATCCAATGATCTGATTTTAATCATAGTCCAATTGACGATAAATCTTATAAATAATTTGTAACAGGTAAATTTTGTACTTCTTTCATCTGTGTAAACCTAGTAACATGATAGGGTCCATCAAAATCATTTGACCTGTGTGAGCCTATATGTTTGCTTTTGGGCTTAGATGCATATAGGAAGCCCATTTAAGTTTTTACTAAGTAAATGGACTAGGTTGCTAAAATAAATTTTGACATAAGGAAATTTATTTAGGCCCAATTAGATTTGGGCTTATTCAATGAATAACAATTATTTATTTAAAGGTTAAATTCCTCTCTTTTGGGCCTTGTGTGAGAGTTGGGGGCCATAGAAGTGCGTACGACATACTGAACCCAGCTCCCCCTCACATGAACTACCCCAATTGTGAAGGCTCATTTGCCTTATTTAAATAATTGTATTAGGTTAATTATATTAGTCTAACCTAATTAAAATTGAATTAGCAACATAATTAACTTTTAAAATATATAAAATTTATTTTTTATTGTAATATTTTAAAGTTAATTTTAGAAAAACACTTAGTCAATGATATATTCTAGATAGTTATTTCTAGTACTAGTTATTATTTCTAATATTAAATAGGAAAATATCATTGATTGTGAAATTAATTGTCTCATAATTAATTTTGGTACAATCTAAGTTTAGAATATTTTCCTAGTATTAAACTAGAATTAATAATTAAGTTTCCTCTTTATTTAATTATTTATTTCTTGAATTTAATACATTTAATTAAATTGAAAATTTCAATATCTAAGTTGATTTTCATCATGATACTTTAATATTGTTATTTTCATGTTATTTAATTAAAGTTGAAAATTATTTTAAGTTTGGAATCTTATTTCAGAATAACTTAAGTTTGAATAATTTTCAAAATATATTTTATTTTATTTTATTATTCATTTCCCAAAATTTCGAAATTGCATTTCTTTAATGCAGAAATTTCAAATTTTATTTGAAAAATAGATTAAAGTTGAAAGTTATTTATTTAATTTTGGACCAACTTAAATCAGTGACTTTTTCATTTAATGGTTAATTAAAATAAATGAACTAAAATATATTATAATTAGAAATTGGATTAATTAGTCTATGAAAGTCTAGATAGATATTATCTGTTTTGCTTGAAATATTTTTCTAGTGTATTTAATTAAATAGAAAATTAATATTTAAGTTGATTTTTTAATCATGATACTTAAATATTTGAAATTTTTCTTAGATATTTAATTAAATAGGGAAATTATATTTTTTTTTTGTTGAACCAACATAAAATTAGAGTAATTTTCCAGGATTTATTTTATTTTATTTTAAAGCATTTTCGAAAACGCAATATATATTTATAGAAAATTAAATTTGAGTTGTAAATTAATTTAAATTAATTTTGAAACAACTTAAATTGAATAATTTTCTAAATATTTATGGAAATTATTACTAAGATGGAAATAATTCACGTTATTTTCATATCCATCTAAGTATAATTTATAAATATTAAATTAAAATTTATATTTGGAATTTTTCATTCTAAATTGGAAATTTTAATTAAATAAATATATATATTTAAAATAAATGGATTAAAATAAATATTAGAAGAAAATACAACCCTTCATTAAATAATGAGCTCTATTATTATAAGGATATTCGATCTCCATTGTTGGTTTTACATAGCTATTGTTTTAGTGAGTAATCCTCCCTAATGGAGGAACGTTCATTAGCAAGTTAGCACTGTTTAATCTCGAAAGATAAGTAATCGTGTAAGTTTTTTTTTTTTATAGTTTATGATCACCCTAATGGTGGCGACTATATAAGACTTGCAAGAATATGAAACAATGGTGGAAGCTCATAAGATAGAATAGCCTTGACTCTCGCCTAAACGGGACAACGCGGATTCACATCTTGATCGAATAAAAGGTTGCTAGAATGTTGATCATTTTAGATGAGCTGACAACTCTATTCAATGGATGGTAGCTTTGACTCTCGCCTAAACGGGACACTGATATCATTTTGTTGAAAACCTTGGAAATTATTTAGGATTGTATGTTTTAGTATTTTCACTTGTCATTCCTACTTGCTATGTGCTTCATAATTTCTGAATTGTGTATGAATTTGTATTGAACCATGTTATTTTCTGTTATTAAATTGTAGTTTAATTTCGAATCTTCATTGTTGGTCTAACTTGATTTGTTTTTCTAATGAGATAAATCCCTAATGGATTTTCACCATTAGACTAACATAATAGTGTTAGATCTCGAAAGATAAATATTGTATATGCAACATCTAGTTGTTCATCAATTGATGACACCTTAGACTAGTGTTTTACAATATGAAACAAGAAGATTGTATAAATAAGATTACTTTGACTCTCGCTAATCGGAGCATCGTTGGATTCTTATTTAAAACAAAATTATCCTAATTCCTCTTAGCTTATTCATTTCGAATTAGCTTAATGACATACCATTGGATGAATGGTCTATAAATCATATAAAGTCTTATTTTCTCTTAAGAAATTAGATGACGCATATGATTATATTCCCGGAATTCTATCCCTAAATGATATAAATCCTCAATCTTAGATATCTCCTACTTGTATAGGCAAATCATAGAGTTAGATTAGTAGTGGTGGTCCAAGAATGAATTACTAATTATACAGTTACACTTTCACAAGTGTTTCATAACCATTTTCTATCAATGGTTAAACTGTATGAGTTTAGTATGAGTTTAGTATTCTGTGACCAGAATCCACTTGCACTATTCTAAGAACTCTTTGATGTAAGTAAACTTAAGTCATCAAAAGATACAACCACATATTTTATAAATCTAAGGCATTTGTATCTTGTTCATAGTGGTTTTGACAAGATCATTCTCTGCAAAGAGTTAACATGCCTATATCCACTGAAAGTAATTTCATCTCATTCGAAGATGGATGTACATTCAGGGGTGGATATGAGTTTTTGTTGTATTCTTAAAACGATCACTCTAGATTTTACCTTATGCAAAGGAAATTTGAAATGTTTAAAAAATTTCATGAATTTCTAGCAATGGTGAAGGTAAGTGGTTAAAGATCTTGCGAACTGATAGGGGTGGAGAAAAAGTTAGTAGATATGCAGTTCAAAGATCATTAATTTGTTTTTTGAATTATATCCAAACTTACCTCCCAAGAAATTCGAGTTGCATATTGATGATTAGTTACTAGTCGTTGCCTAAATCCTTATATGGAAATAAAATTTCAGAATGATGCAATGGTTGTATACTTTATGTAAATCATTACTAGATTCATGGATGACCTAATCGAAATCTTAAGAAAAGCTAGAACTGCTAACCTTGGTTTGCATGTTTGTTAGCTATTCTAAGTGATTAGGAGTGGAGCATCCCATAGTCATTAGACAAGAAAGTGTTTGTTTAAACAAATACTACTTTTCTAAGAAAATAACTAAGTCTGAAAGTAAAGTAGCAAATAAAGGAGATATTTTTTTGATTCCATAAGTGTTCTATCATCTTATTCGTTACAAGATGATCCCACTGCCTCTGTTGTCTTAACACAACTGAAGAGGTCTATACCATTTAGTTTTCTTTGACATAGTTCACGGTACCTTGTTGTAGTGGGAGAGTTTCTAGGAACTCACCTTCTTGTAACTTGGAAGAAACTAGTGATTAAAATCCATTGTGAGTTTAAAAAAGTAATGGATTGTCAAGATAAGAAACTAAGAAGAAAGCCAAGAGAACTATGGTTTGATCCATTCACATGGAGTAACCTAAAGTTTTGTGTTACAAGGACATGAAAGGAAATTTTCGTTAATAAGTCTATTCAATGGACTTAACAAAACTTCCTGTTCCTAGTATTATAGGTTTGAGTTTATCTAAACCTATGGCTTGTGGTATACCTGGAAATTACTTACTCTAATGCAAGCATGAGATGCTGATGCATTTTCTTTCTAATGGAAATCTATAGAAGCTTCACAACTTCTTAGATATAGATTTGATTTATCTAAGGAAAAGTCTCAACTATTCCAGAGAAGATAAAGCCATGAAAGAATTTCTTAAATCAACAGCGAGAGGTCTCAGATATGCTTTAGTATGCCTTAGACCAGACACCTGCTGTTGAGTGGGAGTAATGAGTAAGTATCAGATTAATCCAGGAGAGAAACATTGGAAGACAATCAAGTAAATTTTAAGATTAAGAAGAGGAACTATATGTTAGTCAACAAGGGTGGTTTTGAAACTCTTAGACTACACCACATCAGTTTTCAAGACTTGCCTGTGTGCTAGAAAATCTGCTGATGAGATGGTGATTACTTTGGGGGTGGAGTAGTGATTTTGGAGAAGTGTAAAAACCTATCTGAAATCTCTTATTCTACCAGAGAGAGACTGAATGTTAAAAGTTGCAGGAAAGATACTTATTCAGTCTAAGGAAAGTTCTATACTTTTGTGGCAGTGTTCCAACTTGCCTTAACTACTAGGGTTACTTCTTGAATAACAAAAGAGTAGTTGCCCAAAAGTATAGAATCCAGTATCCCAAAAGAGTAGACATATAGAGAGGAATTTCACATTATCAAGGATTTTGTGATTAAGGAAGAGTAATGGTGGAGAAGAGGTTGTGTTTAATTCAACCTGTCAGATCCCATTACGAGGAGTTTACTACTATTACACTTGATTGGTATATCAAGGTGTTAATGATTATTTGAAATGCAGTTTTTGTTTTATATTAGTGTAAGTGGGAGTTTGTTGGGTTTTATGCCCTAAATAAAACTCATTTCATATAATCAGATTTACTTATTAATAAAGATCAGAAATAACATTTTATGTTGCATGGTTCACATGATTTATTTCATGATTATAGGTATATAATGTATGAATTCTTTTTAAGTCCAGAACATATGAGTTGGTTAAAGATTATAGTGTTGTCAGCACAGTGGAATATAATCTTTATTATATGTTCAAAAGTTGATTCCCTGATTTGTCAGAACACTGGATTTAGACTGACATGGTATAATCAGCGATAGGTATTCTTACACCTTGGAAAAGTGTTATGTCCTTTCCAGGACATTGGCAAAGTTTACCAGTATCGGATGTATGGAGTATACATCGGAAGGGACCGGTATTCTTACAAGTATGTTTATTAACATCCTAAATATGAACTTTCTAAAACGATGAAATAAACACATATAAAGTTAAAGAAACCTTACATTGGGTGCAGCGGAATTAAATGACTCCTTCCGTTCAGATATCTAGCCCTTGATTCCTTTTACGTAGCGAGAGCATTATCAATATACGAACTGGATCTCTTTCTCTGAATCCTTGATGCTGAATCTCCTTTGCTGATGATCTTTCTTCACGATCTTCCTCACTATGATTGAGGTATTGCTTGATGTGTGTGGGCACTACTCATACACTAAGGAGTTCGAAATTATCAAGAGGGAAGAGAAAGAAGAAGTGGCAACTAAAGATAGGGAGAGAGAAGGCTCAGGTTTTTCTCTAAAGGAAAAATAGAAAATTTAAGTGTAATTTTCCTGAAGCCTTCACTATCTATTTATAGCATTCCACTAGGGTTAGGTTTGAATTATTTGGCATTAAAATAATTAAAATATCAGTTTAAATTGCCTACAAAAGTGGCTGGGCCATGCTTAGTGGATTTGGGCCTCACTTTTTGCAATTTTTGCAGTTTTATCTTTTCTGCATCTGATTTTCTCAAAAACGCCAATTTTCTAATTCAACCATTTAAATGCCAATTCTAACTATTTATTAACTATAAATAATTATTAAATAATATTATCATTTATCATATTTATTAATTGAACCATACAAAGTATCATAATTAACAAATATGCCCCTAAAACTCTTTCTTTACAATTTCGCCCTTACTTAGTGAAAAATTCACAAATAGACATAGTCTAAATTGAGAATTATAATTGATTAATCAAAACCAATTACATGAGTCTTACAAGCAATATTATCTCAACTAGTGGGGGGACCATGGGTCTATATAACCGAGCTTCCAATAAGTAGATCAAGAATTTAGCACTAAAATTCACTAACTTATTAATTCTTCGTTGAATCCACGCATAGAACTTAGAATTGCACTCTCAGTATATAAAATGCTCTATATGTTCCACCATATAGACACATCATTAGTTATCCATTGTTATAATCCTAATTTGATCAATGATCCTCTATATGAATGATCTACACTGTAAAGGGATTAAATTACCGTTACACCCTACAATGTATTTATTCCTTAAAACACTTGACCCCGTATAAATGATATTTCAGCTAATGTGAAATGAGTACTCCACCATTTATGTTCGTTTGGTCAAGCTTGAAGGAGATCATCCTTTGCTTACTATTCGCCAGACAGAAGCTATAGATTCCATGTTTATGCTAGCGCTCCCACTCAATTGCACTACCGTGTTCCCAAAAAGTACGTATCACCCTGACCAAAAGGTAGGCTTAACTAACAATTCAAGGAACACAAATAGCCTTTCAAGAATGAGCCTAATCATAACAGGATTAAGACTAAGATCATTTGAAAAGCCTCACACGCCACCTTCTCTCTCTCTTTTCTTCTTTGTAATTTTGAAACTTTGAGTGAATGAGTAGTGCCCACACACATCAAGTGGTATCTCAATCATAGTATGGAAGACTATGGAATTTCTGCATCAAAGAAGGAGAAAAGAAGATCCAGGTTCAGATCTTGGTGATGCTTTCTGCCTTTCTGAGAAAGGAATCAAGGGCTAGAGATCTGAACGGAAGGAGTCATATTATTCCGCTGCACCCACTGTAAGGTTTTCTAACTTTATATGTGTTTATTTTCATTGTTTTAGAATTCATATTAGATTGTTAATCTAACATACTTGTTAGTAAATCTAGATCCTGGTAAAATAATTTCCAACAGTAATTACTTACTCTAATGCAAGCAACTTACTTTAGTAAGATGTTGAAGCATTTTCTTTCTAATGGCAATCTATAGAAGCTTCACAACTTCTTAAACATAGATTTTTATTAATCTAAGGGAAAGTTTCAACTATTCCAAAAAATATAAAGCCATGAAAGAATTTCTTAAATCAACAGTGAGAGGTCTTAGATATGCTTTTGTATGCCTTAGACCAGACACCTGCTGTTGAGTGGGAGTAATGAGTAGGTATCAAATTAATCCAGGAGAAGAACATGTTGGAAGTTATTTTACCAGGAACTTAGATCTACTCACAAGTATGTTGATTTAACAACCTTAATATGAACTTCTAAAATGATAGGAAATTAAACACATAAGAGTATCAGAAATCTTACAGTGATTGCAGCGGAATATATGTCTCCTCCCACTCAGATCTCTAACCCTTGATTCCTTTCTGTAGCAGAGTATAATCAAGATCTGAGCCCGATAGTCCTTCTTTGTTGTTTCTGAATTCTACACAGCCTTCCTCATTATGATTGAGGGATTACTTGATGTGTGTGGGCACTACTCTAGCACTTATACTTTTCGAAACAGTGAAGGAAGAGAGAGAGAGAGGGTGGCGGCTCAGAGAGAATTTTCAGAGAGAAAATTCTGTCAGAATAATGTTGTGAAAAGGTTGTACAGTTGTGTTCAACTCTGAAGCCTTTGCCTTCTATTTATAGAAGACCACCCAGGACTATGATTGACCTTTGGAATTGAAAAAATCAAAGAGAAAAGGAAGCTAAGTGGTCGGCCTAGGCATTGTGGAAACAAGGCTTGCCACTTTTCCAACTTTCCTTTTCTTACACTGATAGTTTCCAGTTTTGTCGAAAACTGCCAATTCCTTTGTTCAACCACATAAATGTCGAATCTTATTATTTAATAATTAAAATTAATTATCAAATAATATATTGTCATTTATTTTATTAATAATGAAACTAATTAAAGTTTCCTAATTAATAAATATGCCCTTCAAAATCTTTATTTACTGTTTTGCCCTTAATAAGTGATAAATTCTCAAATAGACAAGTCTATCTTGAGAATTTTTAATTGATTAATTAAAATCAATTAAATGAGTCTTACAAGTAATATCATCTCAACTAGTGAGGGGACCATGGGTCTATATATCCGAGCTTCCAATAAGCAGATCTAGAATTTACCACTTAAATTCACTGACTTATTAATTCTTCGTTGAATCCACACATAGAACTCAGAATTGCACTCTCAGTATATAGAATGCTCTATATGTTCCACCATATAGACACATTATTAGTTATCCATTGTTATAATCCTAATGTTATCAATGATCCTCTATATGGATGATTTACACTGTAAAGGGACTAAATTACCGTAACACCCTACAATGTATTTTATCCTTAAAACACTTAACCCTATATAAATGTTCAACTAAGTGAAATGAGTACTCAATCATTTATCTCGTTTGGTTAAGCTCGAAGGAAATCACCCTTTGCTTACTATTCGCCAGATAGAAGCTATAGATTCCATATTTATGTTAGCGCTCCCACTCAATCGCACTACCGTGTTCCCAAAATGTATGTATTGCCCAGACTAAAGATTAGGCTTAACTAACAAATCAAAGAACACGAATAATACTCTTGAAATTGAGCCTAACCATATCAGGATTTTGATCATGTGATCTAGGATCAACTTATGATATTGAATTGAATAGATGTTTACGGTAAGTTTCAAAAATCTAATTCAAAGTTCAATATCGGTCCATTCCAATGCATACTCCATGCATCCAACCTGAGCTTTACTTTAACCTATGTTCTGGAAAGAACATAACATTTCTCCAAATGTAAGTAAACTCTGTTGTAGATTGTCATATCAGTAAAACCCAGTGTTCTGATAAATCTAGGAATACTTTATTCACATAGTCATGTTTATTTTCCACTGTGTTGATAACACAATAAACATGATCAAGTATGTGAAAAGGGGTTTGGATGAATTTATAAATCAAATAGACAAGCAATTGATTAAGTGAACCAAAACATACACAAGTGAATGAAAAATTACTTCTGTTACTTTATTGATATTGAATAATCTGGATTACATTGAAACAGAGTTTTATTTAGGGCATAAAACCCAAAAAACTCCCACTTGCACTAATATAAAACAAATCAGTACATTTCAATTAATCCTTAATTCTGACGGTGCTTTTCGAATGAAGTTACTGCCAAGACTTTGGTGAATGGATCAAGCTAAGTTATCCTGCGTATCCACTTTTTCCACCAGTACATCCCCTCTTGCCACATATTCTCTGATAATATGATACTTTCTTTCTATATGCTTACTTCTCTTGTGGCTCCGAGGTTCCTTACTGTGGGCTATAGCTCCAGTGTTATCACAAAGTAGGACTAAAGGCCTTTCCATTCCAGGAACTACACCGAGACTGGTGAAGAACTTCCTAAGCCAGACAACCTCTTTAGCTGCTTCAGCCGCAACTATGTATCCTGCCTCCATGGTAGAATCCGAAATCGCAGTTTGTTAACGCACTTCTCCAAACCACTGCTCCACCCCCAAGAGTAAACACCATCCCAGATGTCGATTTCCTGTCTTCAAGACATCCCTGGAAATCTGAGTCTGTATAGCCTAAGGGATTTAAAGCACCACCCTTGTAGACTAATACATAATCTCTTGTACTCTTTAAGTATTTCAAAATATACTTAACAGCATTCCAATGTACCCGTCCTGGATTTGACTGATACCTGCTCACGATTCCAACTGCATAGCAGATGTCACGTCTAGTGCATAGCATAGCATACATTAGACTTCCAACTGCAGAAGCATAAGGAATTTTTGCCATGTCTTCTATCTCTTGAGGATCAGTAGGACACTGTTCCTTAGATAGACGGATACCATGTCTAGAGGGCATGTTTGCCCCATTGGTATTGGTCATGGAAAATCTCTCTAGAACTTTGTCAATGTAAGCTGTTTGAGAGAGAGCAAGGGATCTCTTCTTTCGGTTTCTGACAATCTGAATACCAAGAACATAGGCTGCCTCACCCAAGTCTTTCATGTCGAATTGAGTGTCAAGCCATTCCTTGATGTGAGTCATTTTCTTGACATTGTTTCTAATGATCAAAATGTCATCAACATAAAGGACCAGGAATACTACTACTTGGTTTTCCTTGAGTTGGTAAACACAAGGTTCATCTTCATTCTGATGAAAGCCGTAGGTTTTGATGATCTCATCAAACCTTTTATTCCATGAGCGAGAAGCTTGCTTAAGTCCATATATGGTTGCTCCAGGAAGAACATAACCTTCTGGTTGCTCCATATAGATGGTTTCTTCAAGAAGCCCATTAAGAAAAGCTGTCTTGACATCCATTTGCCAAATTTCATAATCTAAAGCGGCAGCTATGGAGAGAAGAATTCGGATGGATTTGAGCATGGCAACTGGACTAAAAGTTTCCTCATAGTCCACACCTTCTCTTTGGGTATAACCCTTGGCGACTAGTCTAGCTTTGAAAGTTTCGACTTCGCCTCCAGCACCTCTTTTCTTCTTGTAGACCCATTTACATCCAATTGGACGAAAATCATCAGGTGGTTCTACATATTCCCAGACTTTGTTCTTTTTCATTGAATCCATTTCTGAATCCATACCGGCTGACCATCGCTTCCGTTGCGGACTTGCCATTGCCTGTTTATAGGTTAATGGGTCGTCATCAATACCGTCACCAACGACCATATTGATTTCACCATCCAAGCCATAACGAGATGGTTTTGTAGAAACCCTCCCACTACGACGAGGAGCGGTGACCTTCTGAACAGGAGCTTTAGTAGTAGTTTTCTCAGTTGCTACAGCTGAGGGAGTGGGATGTTCCTCTTCTTGAGTAGAAGAAGATGGTACATTTAAAGGAATAGTATCTGTGAGCATTTCCTCTAATACAACTTCACTTTTCGGTTTGTTGTCTTTCATATAGTTATCTTCAAGGAAAGTAGCATTTGTAGAAACAAATACTTTGTTATCCTTGTGACTATAGAATAGTCCACCCCTAGTCTCTTTAGAATTTCTGACAAACATGCAAACTTCAGTTCGCGATTCCAGTTTTCCTTCTTTCTTTCTTAAGACGTGAGCAGGGCACCCCCAAATCCTATAATGGCGCAAACTAGGTGTGCGACCATTCCATAGTTCAACGGGTGTCTTAGGGACTGCTTTAGATGGAACAACATTTAAAATGTCGTTTGCCATTTGAATAGCATATCCCTAGAAGGACGTAGACAGAGTTGAATAACTCAGCATAGACCTAACCATTTCTAAGAGAGTGCGATTTCTTCTTTCTGCAACTCCATTCTGCTGTGGAGTGCTTGGGGCAGTATATTGGGATTCAATTCCAAGTTCAATTAAATGATCTTTGAACTGCATATCCATATATTCTCCACCCCTATCAGTTCGCAAGATTTTTAATGTTTTACCTAATTGGTTTTGAGCCAAAGCATGAAATTCCTGAAACTTTTCAAATGTTTCAGATTTCTTTTGCATTAGGTAAAGAAAACTGTATCTAGAGAAATCATCAATGAAAGTGACGAAATACTCATAACCTCCTCTGGCTTTTACATTCAGCGGTCCGCAAACATCTGAATGTACTAACCCTAGGGGTTCTTTGGCACGCTCTCCCTTCGCAGAGAAAGAACGTTTGGTCATTTTTCCTTCTAGGCAAGACTCGCAGACTGGCAGTTCTAATAAGACGACATTTTTCAATGGACCGTCTTTGGTTAGCCTATTGAGTCTATCAAAACCTATATGACCTAAACGTAAATGCCATAGATAAGTTTGATCATCATTATCAATCTCTTTTCTCTTAAGGCTTCTAGGTTTAGCTACATTGAAAAGTTCAGTATTTAGTGTGATTTGAGTATCAGGTCTTAAAACATAAAGCCCTTGTTCCATGTTTGCAACACATATATGAAATCCATTACGAGAAATTGAACAATTTGAACTCGAAAAATTCAATATATAATAAAGTGTTTGTAAACATGAAACACTAATCAAGTTTCTACTAAAATTGGGAATATATAAAACATTCTCTAAAAGTAAAAACTTCTTAGAATTAAACTTGATTCGGGCTATTCCTCTTGCTTTAACTGATACCAACTCGCCATTTCCAACTTTAAGCTTTAACTCATCTGGGTGAAGATTCTCCCAAGTTTCAAGTTTGTAATGAAGAACATACATGGTTAGTAGATCCAGAATCAACAATCAAGGAGGATTTGTCGTTCTCTAAAACACATGATTCAAATACAAAAGCATCACCTTCGTTTGAATTGTCTAGAAGCCTGGGACATTGTTCTTCTTCATGTCCCTTTCCATTACAATTCGCACATAGAACATGATGTCTGATAATTGTACTTGAAGAAGCAGCTTTGTTAGAGCCCTCATGCTTAATCTTCTTCCTCTGATTAAAGCTTGCAATACCAGGAGGTCTCATTGCAATCAGATTCCGCTCATGGGCCCTTAACTCAGACTCGAGTTTGTCCATGTCGGAGGAGTTAGGATTGTTTAATAAGTAATATAGAACAAAACTGTTATACTCCTGAGGAAGACTATAAAGTATGAGTTTTACCCATTGTTCCTTTGATAAATCAATTCCTAGTAGATTTGCCTTTTGGAATTTCAGATTCATCAACAATAGGTGCGAGTTAATGCAACTACCAGGATGCATTTTCACACTATTGAGTTCTTTTGCAAAGATACTAACTAGGAGTGGATCGGGATGAGGGTTATTCATATTGGCACTACAACATATCAATAAACAGAAGTAAGGTTTTGGTTCTATAAATTCATACACAGGTTCAGAAAACAAATAATCACATATGTTATAAAAATACTAAATCTAACATAGTTTATTTTCCAAGGTTTCCAACGAACTGATACAGTGTCCCGTTTAGGCGAGAGTCAAAGCATCATCCATTGAATAGAGTTGTCAATTCATCTAAAATGTCAAACATTCTAGCAACCTTTTATTCGATCAAGATTGGAATTCAGCATTGTCCGTTTAGGCGAGAGTCAAGGCAATTTTATCTTATGAGCTTCTACCATTGTTTCGCATTCTTGTAAGTCTTATACAGTCGCCACCATTAGGGTGGTCATGAACCATATAAAAATAAACTTATAAGAATACTTATCTTTCGAGATTAAACGACGCTAACTTGCTAATGAACGTTCCTCCATTAGGGAAGATTACTCACTAAAACAATAGCTATGTAAAACCAACAATGGAGATCTAATTTCTCTTGATTAAAGCTCATTATTTAAAATGTATTTTGTTTAATCATTTATATTCCATATCTCAATAATGAAATATTACAAATTAAAGTAAAAACTTTAATTAAATTTCAAAAAATGGAATAATTTTGAAAAATATCTTATTTAAGTTGTTTAGAAAAAATCTAAATACCCAACTTAAAATATTCTTCAATCAATGACTTAATTAAATATTACCAATTAAGTAGTAACCACTTAATTTAGAAGATATTCCATTTTAAGTTCCCATATTTATAAAATATCAACTTAAAAAATATCTAAAGAATCTTAATAACCAATTCCCAAAATTCCTCAACTTAATTTATAATAGGAAATTCAAAAATATTCAAATCTAAGTTGATTTGATAGATATAACTAAATCTCAACTTAAATAGGAATATTTAATGAAATTATAAAATTAAGATTCAGAAAGAATTTATATGGTTATAATTCCATATTTAATTAAAAACAAGAAAAATACATATAGCTTTCCAGAATATAACTATTCAAACTATGTTTTTCTTAAATTAATTTCAAGGAAGAATGAAATTAATTATGTTGCTAATCAATTTTTTATTAGGTCAAACTAATATAATTAACCTAGCACAGTTATCCAAATCAGGCAAATGGGCCTTCACAATTTGGGTTGTTCATGTGAGGGGGGGCTGGGTCCAGTATGTCGTACCCACTTCTAAGGCTCCCAACTCTCACACAAGACCCAAAAGAGAGGAATTTAACCTTAAAATGAATAACTGTTATTAATTGAATAGGCTCACTACTAAATGAGCCTAAATAAAATCTATCAGTTATGATATTTTATTTAGCAACAACAACCTATATGTATCTATAATAGAAATTAAACATATAGGCTCACACAGGCATACACATTTGGATGGATCCTATCATGTTGCTAGGTCATACACAGATGAAAGAAGTTTGTAAAAATTACCTGTTACAAATTATTTACTTGATCTATCATCAATTGAACCTTTGGTTAAAATTAGATCATAGGATCTATCATCAAGTTAACCAAGGCAATTTAGATCAAGCAATAATAGGTTTTAGAAAACTTACAAACAATCTAAAACACATACTCATGTAACAAGGTTAGATTTGGATAGTTGGATGTAGGATTTATTTAATTTTAAACATTTATTTCGAAAATAAAATTAAAATTAAACCTACCATTTTGAAAAATTAGGTTTTGGGTAACCTAAATGTCATTTCAAAATTAAATTGCTAACTTTCCTTTTAAATTTCATGTTATTTAATAAATTAAATAATAAAATAGAAAATGGTAAATACATACCCTTTTCTTGTTTTACAATTTAATTTAATTAAAAAATAATAAAATTTAAAAGTTAACAAAAATACCTTATTTCCTCTTTTAAAATTATCATGATTATTTTGATCTTATTTTAATTAAGGTCAAGTTACCAAAAAAAATTAATATCTGACCTTAAAAAAAATAAAATAATCAAATTTTAAAGGAAATAAGAAAAGAGGTAAGCAAAACTTGATTTTTCCTATTTTCAAAATCAAATTACACTAATATCTAAAATTAATTTTAAAAATTAAAATTAATTTATTTCTGATAATTAGATTTGAAATTTGAAAAACAAAAATCAACATACAAAACTACACAAAAAATCGGAATTTAATTCCATGAAATAGCATGAAAAATCGAAAAAATTGAAAAATTGGACGAACTGTACAGATGGCATGCCATGCATGCCCATCCGCGCGCGTTTCTGGGGTGCATGGCCGAGAAATCACGGCGCAGGAAGGCTGCAGGCAGCCATTCCGCGCGCGTGATGAGGTTGCTCATCACCCCGATTTTTCCAATTTTCAAAAATTCATAACTAATTCAAATTATATCGAAATTGAGTTCTGTAAAAAAGTAAATTGCTTAGAATTTTCCAAACTATCCAACAAAAATAATTACAGAATCAGAACAGTAACTATTTTTCCCAGAATTCGCAAACAACAATCAAACATCAATATGACACTCAAAGCAACATGATACCATCCAACAAGCAAGCAAATCGTTTTAAGTCCAAATTTCTTGCAAGCAAATCAATTACCATGGCTCTGGTGCAAGTTGTTGGAAGTTATTTTACCAGGAACTTAGATCTACTCACAAGTATGTTGATTTAACAACCTAAATATGAACTTCTAAAATGATAGGAAATTAAACACATAAGAGTATCAGAAATCTTACAGTGATTGCAGCGGAATATATGTCTCCTCCCACTCAGATCTCTAACCCTTTATTCCTTTCTGTAGCAGAGTATAATCAAGATCTGAGCCCGATAGTCCTTCTTTGTTGTTTCTGAATTCTACACAGCCTTCCTCACTATGATTGAGGTATTACTTGATGTGTGTGGGCACTACTCTAGCACTTATACTTTTCGAAACAGTGAAGGAAGAGAGAGAGAGAGGGTGGCGGCTCAGAGAGAATTTTCAGAGAGAAAATTCTGTCAGAATAATGTTGTGAAAAGGTTGTACAGTTGTGTTCAACTCTGAAGCCTTTGCCTTCTATTTATAGAAGACCACCCAGGGCTATGATTGACATTTGGAATTGAAAAAATCAAAGAGAAAAGGAAGCTAAGTGGCCGGCCTAGGCATTGTGGAAACAAGGCTTGCCACTTTTCCAACTTTCCTTTTCTTACACTGATAGTTTCCTGTTTTGTCAAAAACTGCCAATTCCTTTGTTCAACCACATAAATATCAAATCTAATTATTTAATAATTAAAATTAATTATCAAATAATATATTGTCATTTATTTTATTAATAATGAAACTAATTAAAGTTTCCTAATTAATAAATATGCCCTTCAAAATCTCTATTTACTGTTTTGCCCTTAATAAGTGATAAATTCTCAAATAGACAAGTCTATCTTGAGAATTTTTAATTGATTAATTAAAATCAATTAAATGAGTCTTACAAGTAATATCATCTCAACTAGTGAGGGGACCATGGGTCTATATATCCGAGCTTCCAATAAGCAGATCTAGAATTTACCACTTAAATTCACTGACTTATTAATTCTTCGTTGAATCTACACATAGAACTCAGAATTGCACTCTCAGTATATAGAATGCTCTATATGTTCCACCATATAGACACATTATTAGTTCTCCATTGTTATAATCCTAATGTGATCAATGATCCTCTATATGGATGATTTACACTGTAAAGGGACTAAATTACCGTAACACCCTACAATGTATTTTATCCTTAAAACACTTAACCTTGTATAAATGATATTTCAACTAAGTGAAATGAGTACTCAATCATTTATCTCGTTTGGTTAAGCTCGAAGGAAATCACCCTTTGCTTACTATTCGCCAGATAGAAGCTATAGATTCCATATTTATGTTAGCGCTCCCACTCAATCGCACTACCGTGTTCCCAAAATGTATGTATTGCCCAGACTAAAGATTAAGCTTAACTAACAAATCAAAGAACACGAATAATACTCTTGAAATTGAGCCTAACCATATCAGGATTTTGATCATGTGATCTAGGATCAACTTATGATATTGAATTGAATAGATGTTTACGGTAAGTTTCAAAAATCTAATTCAAAGTTCAATATCGGTCCATTCCAATGCATACTACATGCATCCAATCTGAGCTTTACTTGAACTTATGTTCTGGAAAGAACATAACATTTCTCCAAATGTAAGTAAACTCTGTTGTAGATTGTCATATCAGTAAAACCCAGTGTTCTGATAAATCTAGGAATACTTTATTCACATAGTCATGTTTATTTTCCACTGTGTTGACAACACAATAAACATGATCAAGTATGTGAAAAGGGGTTTGGATGAATTTATAAATCAAATAGACAAGCAATTGATTAAGTGAACCAAAACATACACAAGTGAATGAAAAATTACTTCTGTTACTTTATTGATATTGAATAATCTGGATTACATTGAAACAGAGTTTTATTTAGGGCATAAAACCCAACAAAACATTGGAAGACAATCAAGTAAATCTTAAGATAAAGAAGAGGAACTATATGTTTGTAACGTCCCCGCTTCAAGCCTCCATTGGGCCCTTACACCCACGGACTAATGGCTCTTATACACGAGTTCGTCACTTTGGTTGCTTTCTGGATTGATGACTGACCCTACAGATCAACACAAGTGTTTTTAGCGTGCTTTGTCCTCACTCACACGCATCCTGGGAAAACTTCCCAGGAGGTCACCCATCCTTGAAATTACTCCAGGCCAAGCACGCTTAACAGTGGAGTTCTTTCGAGATGGGCTACCGAAAAACAAGATGCACCTTGTTGACATAGGTAGTACCAATCAATCCATTTAAGCCCTCTTTAACTGTGTAGTCCCATACCTACCCAGTCTCAGAATCATCCCACTTGACCTTCCCCAGGCGGTGTGGGATTGCACAGCTTACCCGGTATTTCCCCTTACGGATCACGGGACTACTGACTGTCACAATCACCCCCCCTTACGGGGTCCGACGTCCTCGTCGACCACACTTCTGGCTGGGTCAAGGCTCTGATACCATTTGTAACGTCCCCGCTTCAAGCCTCCATTGGGCCCTTACACCCACGGACTAATGGCTCTTATACACGAGTTCGTCACTTTGGTTGCTTTCTGGATTGATGACTGACCCTACAGATCAACACAAGTGTTTTCAGCGTGCTTTGTCCTCACTCACACGCATCCTGGGAAAACTTCCCAGGAGGTCACCCATCCTTGAAATTACTCTAGGCCAAGCACGCTTAACTGTGGAGTTCTTTCGAGATCGGCTACCGAAAAACAAGATGCACCTTGTTGACATAGGTAGTACCAATCAATCCATTTAAGCCCTCTTTAACTGTGTAGTCCCATACCTACCCAGTCTCAGAATCATCCCACTTGACCTTCCCCAGGCGGTGTGGGATTGCACAACTTACCCGGTATTTCCCCTTACGGATCACGGGACTACTGACTGTCACAATGTTAGTCTATAAGGGTGTGTTTAAAACTCTTAGACTACACCACATCAGATTTCGAAATTCGCCTTTGTGCTAGAAAATCTTTCTGATAAGATGGTGATTACTCTGGGGTGGAATAGTGATTTTGGAGAAGTGTATTAACCTATCTGAAGTCTCTAGGTCTACCA
Organism: Cannabis sativa; assembly: GCF_029168945.1. Lineage (NCBI taxonomy): Eukaryota > Viridiplantae > Streptophyta > Magnoliopsida > Rosales > Cannabaceae > Cannabis > Cannabis sativa. Next base: position 42,100,576 of record NC_083605.1, on the reverse strand, counting down.
GGAAGGGCCTGAATGTTAAAGTTACAGGAAAGGTACTTATTCAGTCTAAGGAAAGTTCTATACATTTTTGGCACCATTCCAAATTGCCTAAACTACTAGTGTTATTTCCCTATTAACCAAAAGTAGTTGCCAAAAGTATAGAATCTAGTATCCCAAGAGAGTAGACATATAGAGAGGAATTTCACATTATCAATGATTTTGTGATTAAGGAAGAGTAATAGTGGAGGAAAGGTTGTGGTTAATTCAACCTTTCAGATCCTATTACAAGGAGTTTACTACTACACTTGATTTGTATATCGAGGTGTTGAGATTATTTGAAACGCACTTTTTGTTTTATATTAGTGCAAGTGGGAGTTTGTTGGGTTTTATGCCCTAAATAAAACTCATTTCAATATAATCAGATTTACTTATTAATATAGATCAGAAATAACATTTAATGTTGCATAGTTCACATGATTTATTTCATGATTATACGTACATAATGTATAAATTCATCTAAAACCCTTTTCACATACTTGATCCTGTTTATTGTGCCGTCAACACATTGGAAAGTAAACATGACTATGTGAATAAAGTTTCCTAGATTTATCAAACATAGGGTTTTACTGATATGATAATCTACAACAGAGTTTACTTGGATTTGGAGAAGTGCTATGTTCTTTCCAGAGCATTGGTTAAAGTAAAGCTCAGGTTGGATGCATGGAGTATGCATCGGAAGGGACCGATATTGAACTTTGACTTAGATTTATTAAACTTACCGTAATATCTATTCAAGTCAATATCGCCTAGTAGATCCTAGATCAAATGTTCTTAATCGTGTTATGATTAGGCTCAATCTTGAAAGCTATTCGTGTTCTTTGATTTGTTAGTTAAGCCTACTTTTAGGTCAGGGTGATACGTACATTTTGGGAACACGGTAGTGAAATTGAGTGGGAGCGCTAGCATAAACATGGAATCTATAGCTTCTATCTGGCGAATAGTAAGCAAAGGATGATCTCCTTCGAGCTTGACCAAACGAACATAAATGGTGGAGTACTCATTTCACATAAGCTGAAATATCATTTATACGGGGTCAAGTGTTTTAAGGATAAAATATATTGTAGGGTGTAACGTTAATCTAATCCCTTTACAGTGTAGATCATTCATATAGAGGATCATTGATCACTTTAGGATTATAACAATGGATAACTAATGATGCGTCTATATGGTTGAACATATAGAGCATTCTATATACTGAGAGTGTAATTCTAAGTTCTTGATCAACTTATTGGAAGCTCGGTTATATAGACCCATGGTCCCCGCACTAGTTGAGATAATATTGCTTGTAAGACTCATGTAATTGGTTTTGATTAATCAATTATAATTCTCAAATTAGACTATGTCTATTTGTGAATTTTTTCACTAAGTAAGGGCGAAATTGTAAAGAAAGAGTTTTAGGGGCATATTTTTTAATTATGATACTTTGTATGGTTCAATTAATAAATATGATAAATGAAAATATTATTTAATAATTATTTATAGTTATTAAATAGTTAGAATTGGCATTTAAATGGTTGAATTAGAAAATTGGCGTTTTTGAGAAAATCAGATGCAGAAAAGGTAAAACTGCAAAATTGCAAAAAGTGAGGCCAAATCCACTAAGCATGGCCGGCCACTTTTGTAGGCAATTTAAACTGATATTTTCATTATTTTAATGTCAAATAATTCAAACCTAACCCTAGTGGAATGCTATAAATAGATAGTGAAGGCTTCAGGAAAATTACACTTTTCTTCTGACACTTTTGATTCACAAAAACCTGAGCCTTCTCTCTCCCTATCTGGCTGACCACTCCCTCTCTCTTTCTTCCCACTTGAATTTCGAAATTCTTAGTGTAAGAGTAGTGCCCACACAGAGCAAGTGATACCTCAACCATAGTGAGGAAGATCGTGAAGAAAGACTTTCAGCAAGAAGGAGTTTCAGCATCAAAGATTCAGAGAAAGAGATCCAGGTTCAGATATTGATAATGCTCTGCTACAGAAAGGAATCAAGGGCTAGATATCTGAACGGAAGGAGTCATATTATCCCGCAGCACCCAATGTAAGGTTTCCTAAACTTTATACGTGTTTATTTCATCGTTTTAGAAAGTTCATATTTAGGGTGTTAATCAACATACTTGTGAGTAGATCTAAGATCCTGGTAAAATAATTTCCAACAGCCACAACCCATTCAAGCGGCATACCGGCACGCCAAGGGAAACGTAACAGTGAACCTCTGGCAGCATTCTTCGATGCACTACCGGGTCGGCCCGATAATGTCCATGAGTACTCCAACTCATGGAGACATATGAGTCCCCTCGTGGTCCTCATACGCCCGCCCAACTAGTCCCACTGACTAGTAGTAGCTCCCTTAGCACCAAGGTACAAGGGGTGGTGGAGAGCTGACACCAGGGTACCCCCTTGAATAGCATTCTGAGCTTTTAGCCTTCTACCAGGAACATACATAATTTTGGCTCTGTAGACATACGGTCAAACCGTAAACCAAATCACATAGTTTTGTGAAACTGATTGCACCATTCTATTTGTAGACCCAAAAAAATGGCGAATACCAAGTCCCCTCCCGATCCGGACAATGTTGAAGATATTTACGAAAATGCCACTGCATACAAACTATGCATCAGCATGCCACCAACATGCGCCACAACAGGCGCCACTACTTGACCACCACTTGGCCAACTTGTGGGCATCACTTAGCTTGTAACGTGCCATCTTGGAATGCATGTAACACTCTCCCCCACTTCAACATGTCGATGCCCTGATCGACGGACCACAGGCAAATCTTCCTGATCTCGACTCCTAAGCTTACCCCAAGCTTCTCTTGAATCCTAAGTCTGCACTTGTCCCTCTACCTCCGTAGAACCACCCTCTTGGTGACGATCTCGCTCGCCCACTCTTGGACTCGATCAAAGAACTTGTGCCACTGTCGCTATTTAGAAACACCCATGGAGTAGTACCACCGCACTAGAATACTTTCCCCAACATGAACTCCTCTGAGTCCATCACAACGTCCCTCCAGTCAACCAAGTAGCCCTTGCAACATTGACCTTGAAGCTACCACATCCTCTGATAGTAGCTCACTCGCCAATCGTCTAATGCATACTCCTTCTGACAAGTACTAAGTATGGTACACCCCTTGGGGTGAGGTTCGCAAACCAACCGTTCCCAACGACACCTACAGAAGACGCTTCCACTGAAGTTAAGTCCCTCTGGACATGTCCCTCCAAAAACTTCACACGCAAACTCTATTGCGCACCATCCTCCTGATGTCAATCGAGCAAGACACTCTCATGCAGGATAAAGTTTAGTGTGTCCCACCTGGACGAGGCTCGCAGGCCAACTGCACCCAATGCAGCACCAAGTGCACTCTTGCACAGATTCTCTTCATAATGTTCATAACATTGGCCCTCCAACCCTACCTTACACCCACGGCTTCATGCAAAAGGCCCCACTGAACCACTGCATATGCTCCTCTGAGCTCCTGCTTGTGTCGGCTCTCCAAACTGTGTCACAAGTCCATCTCCCAAAATTAACCCTGCATCCTCTGATGACTCGCTAACTTTTGAAAATCTTAATAACACGAAGTCTTACTCTTAAGACTTGAAATCATCCCAATCCCTTATCTCCCATCAGCATATGCTCTCTGAACCATTTGGCTTACAGTGTCTCATACAACACCAGTGTCCCCATAAACACAAAACATGCCCATAATATGCTGCAGACTAGCTCAGTCTTGATCTTAGTCTACGCCCTTGCATATTGTCTATCTGCAGCTTGCAGCAATCATGCAAGTCTTCGCACTAAACAAACCATCTGTTGTAGTGTTTCCCTCTGGATTCATACACCAAAATTGAACAAGTACCCTGATTCTTCAAACACATGAATTAGTGGGCTCCCCCACTTCAACTTGGGAAAGACTTCTCTCTTAGAGAAATACCCCTTAAGATATAGCTCACAAGCTAACCGCATACTCTCATACGGTTCCTCCATTCTGCATTTCACTTTAAAGAAGATGCTGAACTAATGCCTCGGTCATTTTGACTCTTTGCCCCTCGACATTTCAATGTTGCCTTAGTACCACAGTCCTGCTGACTTTCACCTTAGGCCAACATTGCCACGATGTTATCTTAGTACCTGAGTCCTGGAGACTTTCACCCTATATAACTGGCACTGCCTGTGTCCCGAGTCTTCTTTACTTTACATCCTGAACAACAATCGATCTCCATGATACCCATCTTGATGCTTGTAATCAATAACTATTCTGTTGAGTGAACCGTGAAGGTCTCTCCCCAACTTCAATTGATGGCGTCCTCGACAACATGCCCACATGCAAATGTCTGACCGCCCCAACTCTTCATGCGCACCATCTAAAGTGCATCCTGCAGGATGTTCTCGAGTCAACTAACTCATATAGCACCCCTGTTGATTTCCATATGCATGCATTATCTGCTTAACCTTCTAACTGATTCACACTTGCATCACGCCCTTCTGGCTCCCACGATGCACTAAGTTCCAATGATGTAGCCCTCTGGCCTTCATGCAAACTCTAGCACCCTTCTTGACCTTTGCAGGCAAACATGACTACTAAGTCTCGCTGGCACGGCCCTCTGGCCTCCACACAAACTCTGGCGCCATCTCAACGCTTGCGCTCGGTCTTCTCAGCCGTGCTGGCTACTTTGATGCATTCATTGCACAACTCCGCATCTCTATCGTTGCCTTTGTGTGACTTACGCCCTCTGGGGATTTGACAAGCCAACACATTCCACTCAACCGCCTCAGCGCTTCCATATGGATCAAATAAAAATCACATCTAAACACCTCCAAGTACAATCATCCTCTGACGATTGCGGCACCTAACCGCCTTAGTCTCCATGTGCGTCCCTCTTGACACACAATGTAGCAACTGAAGCATTCCATGTCTATCCCTATTTGAACCAACTCGGTTATCAACTCTCGACCTCTGTCGTTACTAACAAGAATCTAAAGGTCCCTGTCCTACTTCCTCACACATGCCAACAAGCTTCCTTTTCAACAAAAACGCCTTCTGCGGCTTACGATGTCACTAAGGCAAACTTGGCCTAGTTTCCCAAGCATACAATACGGATTGTCCCCCCAATCTTGTATCATGCAAACAAGTTTCAAACATCTGATGCGCCTCTCCACAATTGCATGTTGTAGTTGTCTTTCTAGCATCCTTCCTCACGCCTACATCCTCTCTAGGATAGGCCAACTAGGTTCACCTCCCACTGAGATGAACTTGGCTCTAATACCAATTGTCACGGGCTCACCTTTTCAGGCAGCGGAACACCCGTGCGGCACCTTGACTTCTATAAGCCAAGGTCAGCCTTCCAACCATCCGAGTAACAATGGGCTCATTTTTTGCGCGACCGTGTGCCTTGTGCACACTTCCGTCTCTTGAACGACTCCTGCCGAGTCCTGCTCGCAAGCATCCATGAGTGCATCTATGCATCGAGACTCTCTAGCCAAGATACTCGCATTGTCCATAGGTTCCCACCATGGTAAGACAAATCCCAACACCGACGCTCACCTTGTCACTCGTGACCAAGGTAGCATGTGTGGCAAGATGTTAACACCAAGTCAATGTGCCAACGCTTCTATCATGCCCCATTCGATACTGTCCGAACAGTCTCCCTCATCGCCCAAGGACTTCTATACGTCCATGGACCAATCCTCAAGGCGCCATGCCTCCACGCATGTTGGCAGGCGCTCGAGATAAGCCACCAAACTAGTTGCATACACTAGACCTCTGTCCCTTTCCAACATCGTGCATCCGTCCCATGCGCGTATGCAAACTAGCCCACGAATGACTACCCGTGTCATCTCGTGTTGAGACTCATGGCCTAGGCGCACCACAACGTCTCTTGGAGGATCTAGGCCACGTCCCGTGCAAGCGGCATACCGGCAAGCCAAGGGAAACGTACCAGTGAACCTCTAGTGGCATTCTTTGACGCACTACCGGGTCGGCCTGATAATGTCCGTGAGTACTCCAACTCATGGAGACATATGAGTCCCCTCATGGTCCTCATATGCCCGCCATACTAGTCTCACTGACTAGTAGTAGCTCACTTAGCACCAAGGTGCAAGGGGTGGGGGAGAGCTGACACTAGGGTACCCCCTCAAAGAGCATTCTGAGCTTTTACCCTTCTACCAGGAACATACATGAATTTGACTTTGTAGACATACAGCCAAACAGTAAACCAAATCACAAAGTTTTTCCAAACCGATTGCACCATTCTAATTGTAGACCCAAATAAATGGCGAATACCAAGTCCCCTCCCGATCCGGACAATATTGAAAATATTTACAAAAAATGCCACTGCATACAAACAAAGCACCAGCATGCCACCAGCATGCGCCACTACTTGACCACCACTTGGCAAACTTGTGAGCATCACTTAGCTTGTAACGTGCCATCTTGGCATGCACGTAACACTCAACTTTGGACTAAACCTGAATCAAAAACAACATCAAGGTCAATGTTGATGCTGCCCTTTTTGCACAAGAAAACTCATACAACTTTGGAATTGTGGCTCGCGATAGTCAAGGCAAGCTAATTGAGGCAAAAACTTGTTACCAAGGAGGTGATTTTTCTGCTGAAACTATTGAAGCCATTGGTATCAAGCAAGCTCTCAGTTGGGTGAAAAATAGAAAATGGCAGAATATACAGATTGAGACAGATAGCATGGTCACTGTCCAAAGTATTCGCAACAATCAAAAGATGAACTCTACCTTTGGACTTGTTAATCAAGATTGTCAAATTCTGTTATCCTCTTTACACAATGTAAATCTCTTTTTTATTAGACGATCAGCAAATCGAGTTGCTCATGTTGTTGCAAGGCACTCTCGATTTTTTCCTAGTTGTAGTATTTTTGAGCATAATGCTTGGGCTGATTTAAAAGCCTTCTTATACTTTGAATGCTAACATTTCAATGAAGTTGTTATTTCATCTTAAAAAAAAAAAACAGTATTATTAAACAAAATATAACCAAACGCAAAACCCAGCTTTGTTTCCTAGTTTATAAATAAAGTAAAAATAGTTCATGGTCCTCTTTCACTACCAAACTGCAACCAATATTAATTACACATTCGGTCCCCCAATTAAGCTTTTTTTTTAATATCTTTCCTCATCTTTCTTTTTTAAAATTCTTTTCCTATGTTTCATTAAAAGAAACATAAATTCCTTTTGCTCTAAAATTCGTCAAGAGTGAAACTAATTTATAATTTATTAATTTACCCTGCGAATACTTGTAGTACGCATAAGATTTTTTTTTTTTTTTTCACAATGGTCCCCTCATATACAGCCCAAAAGGAAAACAAACATATGGTCCCCCTCCCTCTACAATTAAGTATTTGTATATACATGGCTCCACTTTTCGTATTTCATTGATTATATCAAACTTTTTTTAATATCTTTTCTTTTGTGTTTCATTAAAAGAAACAATGTAGCTTCGTGCTTCCCATTCTCAAGTCTTTAGCTCGATAGTTGCCACCTCTGTTCACATAGAGATAGAGTATCGGGTTAGAGATATGGGAAACCAAAGCCTTTTCTTTATGTACACGTGGAAAACACCCACTGTACAAGTATGAAGTCGGAGTTTCCTCCCTACCTATCCATACGAATTATTCAACAAATTTTCCTGCAAACTCATTAATTAATTATTTTGTTAAAGAAAAAACAACAAATATTGGAACAGAGAAAAGAAATACACTTCTGTATATGTACTTGAAACATATCTGTTACTCAGTGTCAGTGAAAGCACAGTAAGGATCGTTTACGTGGCGCAATCAGATTGCAGAGACGTGTGATCCGTTCTGTTACTTTCGATACCCCGCCCAATAATATTTATATATTGTCCTTTCAGCCAAAACCACCTATTATTTAGAGAATTATAACCTTAAATATTTTTCATTTCAAAATAAAAAAATGTCAAATATTTTGATGTACAATCCTTTGAAAAATAAACATTTCCTGAAATATATAGTATGTTAAAAAATTTTGTTAAAATATAATAGTTATATAATTGTTACTCTTATTAGGTTCTATTTTTTTTTTTACAGTTAAAAATTAGTATTTTTACTCTCTAAACTTTAATTAAGATAAAATTTGGTCTCTTTTATCAAAAAAAAAAATAATTTTAAAAATTATTATATTCTATTCATTCTAAGAAAATTAATAATATTCTATTAATTCTAAGAAAATTAATAAAAATTATTAAAAAAACTTATTAAAATATTGAATTATTTATAAAGCATCTAATTTATTTTAAAAAAACCTAAATTATTTTTTAATAAAATCTTTTCAAATTTTATTTTATTTAAAAATAGGTATCTTATAAAATCAAACTAAAATTATTGACAATCCAATAAATAGTTTAAACAAACTAAATTTTTTAAAAAATAATTAAATTTATTCATATTTATAAACTCATGTCTTAAAAAATAATCGAAAATTCAATAAAAATATAAAATTATTTTATAAAAAATCTAGAAATTAAACTAGAAAAAGATTATGTTTAGTTAAACAAATTTAGATTTTCGGAGGAAAAAAATAGACTCAATTTGTTCTTGTAAAATTTAATTTTTACAAAAATAAAATTTTAATATATTTTTTTATATCTAAATGAATTTTTTCATAATAAATAAAAAAATTTAAATTACTTAATTAGTTTAAAAATTTTAATTTCTTTATTAATTTTCTTAATTATTGAAATTATTTTTTTTAAGATCTAAATTAATTTTTTAAGATTTATTAAGAGAAATAATATTAAATCTTTTTCAATTTTATTCTTAGAATATATGATTTGATAGTTGTCAAATAAGTTTAGGGGATAAAATATCTAATTAACAAAAATACGTCATCACTTAAGTAAAATAATATGACGGAAGCTAACACAATGACTAAATATGTAACAGTTCACAAGATTCTTAACAAATTGTATATTTTAGAGTATAAAATCTGTATTATTAAAAATTTAAAGGACAAAATTACTAATTATTCAAAAATAAAACATAAAAATCATTTATAAATCATAGAAATAGAACTTGTGCAATAATTTAGCTTAGCTACAATACATAAACTCATAAAACCATATGTCTAATATCTGACAACTTGACAAGTTCAATCAAAATATTTGCAGGCAACTAAACTGTGCTTCTTTTATAAAGAGCACATAATGCTCGTTAAAAGTTACCCTCTTCAATTCCTATATATTACGGCATGATCCTTTTTCTTCTTTTTATTCGTAAAATCTGGATTGTTCCTTTAATACAGTATTTACAAGTTACAACGATCCAAATTGATCGTTTTGCGTTATCAAAAAAAAAATATATTGATCGTTTTGATCTTATCATGATAAAAAAAAAAAGAGGATAAGAGAGTACTATATTATACGCTTGTTATACCATAAAAAATCTGTCAGTCAGTCTTTCTTGTAATATATATAGGCCATCGATTTAATTACTCACCACTTTTTTTATTTTTTTTTTCGAGACTGGTCAGTCACTAAATAAAATTCATTTATTTACTACATTTAAACTTTCAGGAATTAACTTATATGTATGTAGAACAATATATTCACAGAAGGAGTAATAATTTATATCCAAAGTAAATATTATATACTCACGTACTAATATTTTATAGTTAAGTTAGACATCGTCTTATTATATACTATCACTGCAATAAAATTTATCAATAACCGCAATATTATTAGCGATGGGCAAAATTCGCCCCTAATAGCAGTAGCATCAGTGGCGGAACCAAAATTCGCCATAATTCTACTTATTTATTTTTTTTTTTTTAAAAAAAAAAAAAACTATTAGCAGTAGACTCCGCCGCTAATAGTATTAGCGGCGAGCCCCACTGCTAATAATATTAAAAAAATTAAAAAAAAATAATCGTTAGAATTATTAGCGGCAGGGCATTAATAGCGGTCCTGCTGCTAATAATTGTATATAAGCCCAACCCCGACTTTCGGTACTTATTTCAAAATTTATTTTAAAATTAACTAAAATTATAAAAATAAAAAATAAAATATTTAAAAAATATTATAAATTTTGAAATAATTTTTTATAATTTTTAAATAATAATATTAGGTGTACTAATATAAATGTGCTACCTGTACAAGAGTGTACACATATGTAGTCTATGTTGGCAGTTAATTGTAAAAAATAGATGACACATTAAATTTACTAACAGTTCAGTCATTTGGAAGGTTTTATTTACCACCAAAATTTAAGCTTGGAAGATTAAGTACAAATACAAATAGATTAATAATTGAAAATACTAAGAAAAAAAATACCTCTTTCAACTTACTCCTCTCTTTCTTTCTTATTTATTTATTTATTTTTTTTTGATGAAAAAATAACTAATTCATCTTAAAAAAATGAATATTAACTTGGGAACAAAAAATATTATATTTAGCTCAATCCCTCACCACTTTAAAAAAAAAAATACAGGACCAGTCACGCATGCGTGACTGCATCCCTGTCCATATATATATATAATATATATATAGAAGAAATTACACTTACTATGGGATTTTAAAAGTTCTTATGATAAATATGGCACATTTAAGTTTGACCAATTTATATGGTATTTTTTTTGTTTTTAGGTCTTTTTATGGTATTTGATATGCCATATATATGTAATTAGGTTTTCAAATCCCATATTTAATGTTTTTATTTGTTTAGAAAGTTTTATTTGTTATTGATGCCGGAAATGTCACAGGAGTTTGCTGCCGGTGCCAGAAAAATCGTCGGAGTAGCGGGTAGTGCCGGAAAAGTCACCGGAGTTGTTGCCGGCGCCGGAAAATTCGTCGGAATTGGCATTGTCGCCAGAAAAATCACTGAAGAAATCACCAAGAAACCGGTTTTTTGTAGAAGAAACCGGTTTCTTAGTGATTTTTCCGTTGACAATGCCAATTCTGACGACTTTTCTGACGCTACCAGCTACTCCGGCGACTTTTCTGGCGCCGACAGCAAACTTCGGAAAAGTCATCAGAATTGGCATAGTTGCTAGAAAAATTACTAAGAAACTTGTTTCTGGTTTCTTGATGAAGAAACCAGATTTTTGGTATTTTTCCAGTGATTTCTTTGACGATAATGGCAATTTTGATGACTTTTCTATCGTTGGTAGCAACTGTGACGACTAATACACTGACAGCTACTCCGATGACTTTTTCAGTACCAACAGTAAACTCTGGGAAATTCGTCGGAATTGGCATTGTTGGTGAAAAAATTACCGAAAAACTGGTTTTTTTTATTCATAAAGAAACGAATTTCTTGATGAAGAAACCAGTTTCTTGGTAATTTTTTTTGTATTTTTTTTTCTCTATTTGGTTGATTAATGAAACTAGTTTCAATTATTTTCAGTGTATATCATTTTTATTTTGTTTTCATAATCTTTATTATTGTTGTGTAACAAAATTAGTTTCTTGATGAAGAAACCACTTTTTTGGTGAAGAAACCGGTTTCTTGATGAAAAAGCCACTTTCTTGGTGATTTTGCTGGCGTCAATACCAATTCTGATGACTTTTTTGACGCCGGCAACAACTCCGGCGACTTTTCAGCACCGGCGGCTACTCCGACGACTTTTCCGGTGCCGACAGTAAACTCCGGTGACTTTTTCGGCACGAGTGACAACTTCGGTGATCACTATAGTTTTATTTGTTTTATTTTTTTAAAAAAATAAATATGAAGGGAATTTTAATATTTTTTATGGTAATTTAATTAAGTATTTATTTTTTATGAATTTTAAATTCAGATTTTTTTTAATGTCTTATATGGTTTTTCTTCTAAAAAAACCACATTTTTAGTTTGATTGGTTAGATAATGTCATATTTAGTGGCATTTACTTTTTATGCCATATTTATCATAACCTTAATAATTTTTCCTATATTTTTGAAAATAGCCCTAATATATATGGGTGCACTTGATGTCGCCCAATTAGTTACACTGCGGTCGCGGTAGTAAACGGGCTATATGTCGTATCCACAGGGAGGAAAAATACACTCAAAAGGACAGTTAGTAATTTTACGAGAATAAAATATGAACCTTGAATGTGATGAGAATATTGAGAAAATGTTTTTTAAAAATTAAACAAGTAATTAAAACAAGAAGTGATCAGAAAATGATTATGGAAGAAACAAGCTTTGTACATGCAATTATATTTTCCTAATAAAATTGATTCTTTAACCTCAACTATAATTCTACACCATTAATTATAGTTGGAAAGTGTGTATGATTAAGCTTACTACAAAAATATGTTCCCTAATTAAATTAATACTACTTCTAAAAATACTATCATATTATATAATTTAAATCGACAAAATACCACCGGCAGAATGCAGTAAAAATCATATAATATAATAAACACTCTAATAATTAATAGTCTAACTTACATAAGAAAAGCATGACTGAACTTATATAAAAGGTACTATTAAATTTAAAGTGTAATTAAGAAGAAGATAAATTTAATATAACAAATGTGAAAATGAAGAACAAAGAGAATCAATATATTAGAAGAATAAAAATTGCATGAACTTACACTTGAGTCTTGCCAAAGAAATTAGCCTAGAAAAGACATTGTCTTTACACCAAAATTAATAAAACAAAATAAAGAAGAAAGAAAGAAAAGACACAATTTTGGTATAATAACTCTAGGTAAAATCTGATGCTTTTGCTCTCCTAACTAGTCTTATTTATAAAGTTAAAATGCTCCCCAAAATTGATATTTTCGTGTACAGTATAATGGGGAAAGTGGCACAAAATTCTGAGAGAAAATAGCTATAATGAACAATTTTCAATCAGCACTAGGAGACAAAAGGCAACATGGGGATACGTGGCTTTGTTGGAGAGACATGTGCGTTAGAATTGTTGGGGAAGTGGCTTGTGCGCATCAGTGATGGGGAGTGGTCCCACGTACTTGGTTTAGGCCTTAGATGAGAGTGGTTGATATTGGTTGATTGGTAAGAGAAAATTTGGAGTGGTGCTTGGGCTTGGACTCACATGAACAATATTTTTCCAACAAATATTATTGATGATGACATGAAGAGAAGGCCTTGATTAGGTCATGTATTGGACTTCTTCCTTGATCTCATTCATTTACAATTTTATCACCTCATAAAATTTCTGGAAAAATAACACAAAATGAATATAAATTAAATATTTCCAATTAAAATAAATTTACCATAAAAACTAAAGAATATTTAATTTATATTAATTATATATGTATAAATAAAGGCTTAAAATGTACCAATATGAGTCTTAATCAGCACTCTTAATGGGTATTACCCATTGTTGACCGAGATTTTCGGCAACTATTAAAATATGATTATAATGAAGAGCTGTAAGAAAGTGAGATGAAGATTTTTTACGTGGTTGGGGCGTTAATGAGCCTTAGTCCACGAGTCTCTGTTATTAATGGATGTATTTAATACAGATTCTACACTTGAGAGAATGTCTTTCTCTTAAATACAGAGAATGTTCTTGGTGAGTATTTTCTCTTCTTGCTCTTTTGCAAACCAAGATTCTCGACCTCATTAAATGAGCTTTGAGGGGGTATTTATAGTGTTTTGGTGGGGTAATCCCTAGAATTGTTCTTACACATGTATCTGTAAGTATCCATAAAGTTGGGCATTTCCAATGAATATACCATGGGTGATGCATGGTCAAATCCCTAGGTGCTGTAGGGCTTTTATGAAGAATGTCCTTTTTGCCTTGTGATTGACGTGACTCTTCGCAGAGTAGCCGTCGCTAGACTTAAATGATCATTCTTGTAGCGGCTTTGTTTGGGGGTTGTGCCGTCGTCGGACTTTATTGCGTGTTACAGTCCCAACACGCTTCCTCCCATGCAGCATTAAATGCGACTTGATTGCTCGGGAGAGACCTGACATATCCCGGAGAGCTTTCACGCCATACTAGCTTCCTGGAGTACCTTGTACTCCGGGTGCCTCCTCCGGGACCCATGCTAACAGCGCTTCCTTGTGGCGCACAAAGACTTAGCAAATGTTTACAAGTTATCTGATCCACGTGTCCCCTCTCGACTGGTCCACGTATTTTGGGCGAATTCTGGAGCAACATTTACCCCCCAAGCCTTGTTTACTTAGTAAAAATAAACCAACGCTTGTTCAAGTGTCTCCGGTCGACTCCTCGTTTCCCTAGCTCAAGCCTCGAGCGCGTGGGGGCAAGTTTAATGATGTCATTTAACGCAACGATTTGCTTTTTGCAGGAATGTCTCCAGCCGCCTCCTCGGTCTTCTGATACGAACTTGGGGCGCGTGGAGGTGCGTCTGATAATGGCATTAAATGCAGCGATTCGCTTTTGCAGAGGTCGATTCGTTTCACGCCCCATGATTGATGCAGCGCATTAATGGTGTCAGACGGATACTCAAACGTTTCCACCGCCTTAATGGTAGATTGATCTGATTCGTTGATTTTCGGGAATTCGAATCGTGCGTCTCCCCCACCGTGCGATTGGTAGGTGATGACGCCTGTTCCTCATGCGTTTTTGCCTATAAAAGCCACCACCTTTCCTTCCTTTCGGTTACTTTCCATTCCTTGCCATTTCTGCTCGAATTTCCCAGAGAGAAAATTCCTCAAAGTAGCACGAACTGTCTTAATACTTAGACACTTCTTTCAGTTTTTCAGTGTTTGACTTCGCCAGTTCTTCTCAACTTTCACTCCACCACATTCAGTACCCCCAGTTCAACGATCGACTGTAAGTTTCTTGCATCCTTAGATAATAACATGCTTATATTTACTTCGTTCGTTTTCTGGGTTCGTACTTAGAGGCTTCTCGGTGTGTGAGTGTTTAAGTTCTTCGAGTTCTGCTTTATGTTTACTGCGTTAGTTGTAGAATCGCCATTATCATGCCCCTGTTGTAGTCATACAGCTTTGTTTGAAGAGGGCCATGCATTCTTCATTTAACAGTTGCTTAGGGCATAGGATGGCTTTTCTCTTTTCTTTTTCTTTTTGCAAAACCACTTTCTGCGATTTCACTGCACCCGACATTTGTTCAGGGATTCTGTAACGCCCTAATCTATAGGGACGCCACGTGTGTGATTTTATAAACTAGTTTAATACTAATAGAATAATTAATTATTAAAAACCGCGATAATATTAAAAACTTGACTAAAATAAAACACTAAAAATGGACATTATAACGGCATAAAAAGTGTGTTCCGGGAATCCCTGTTGTAAAAAGTTTTGCTAAAGAAATATGTACGACAACCATTTAAACATAAAATCAAAATACACAGCAGATACAACCAGTCTAAAACAACTCCTGGCAACTCGGCACGCAGGCCGGCGAGGTCAATATGTACATTGCTGGAGAAGACTGCCACCTCATGGTTGATCTAGCTTTTCTTTGCCTTTACCTGCACCACATAGAACCCGTGAGTCACAAGGACTCAGCAAGAAAAGTAATAATAACAATCATATAGCTTATTATTCGAATATTGTCATTTATACACAATAAAAATCAAACCATCACACTTTGTTCATAAGATGAAATCCAAATCACTACCGGGCATACGCCACGAATAAACATTAGTATACAGATATTTGGTAATACAAAACCATTATACCAATAATGGAATTCATATTCATTTAATCATATAAATAATATATATGTTACCTCATAAAGCAACCATCTTCATGACATCATGTTGCCTAATTAGGCAAGTCGATGCTTTAATCTGATGATCTTGTATTGTATCGCCTAATCAGGCAAGCCCATGCCATAGCCTGGCACCCATATGTCGCATAACTGCATCACCTAATCAGGTGAGCCTATGCCCAAAAATCTGCACCCATATATCATACAATTGCATCACCTAATCAGGTGAGCCCGTGCCACAATCTGGCACCAATATATCGCATCGTCTAACTAGACGAGCTCGTACCTACGCCCGGTACTTATCATGTCACTGACGCCTGTACTTACGCCCAGTATGTCGCCAGGAAAATCGCATCACCTAATCAGGTGAGCCCGTACCTACACTCGGTACTCATCATATATCACTAACGCCCGTACTTACGCCCAGTACGTTACCAGGAAAATTGCATCACCTAATCAGGTGAGCCAACATATCACATGCATAATATTATCACATTATCAATACTCAACCAATCAATCTTTTCAATATATAACAATATTAACTATATCTCAATATTAATCAATTCATAACAATACTAATTGTTTACATACAATGTACTATGCAGTACAATATACTTTTCAATATATAACAATATTAACTATATCTCAATATTGATCAATTCATAACAATACTAATGGTATTACATACAACGTACTATGCAGTACAATATACTTTTCTATATATAACAATATTAACTATATCTCAATATTGATCAATTCATAACAATACTAACGGTATTACATACAACGTACTATGCAGTACAATATACTTTTCTTACCTTTAATCCAAGTTCATACATTTCAATCAATCCAAGTGGAGAACTATCCTCGATGATCCCGGCCCTATGTCACAACAACGATAAACTAATAAGTGTTTATCCTAAAACACTGCTTATATTCACATAAGACAATCTAGGGTTTTCTACCAAACCCCGCGGTATAAATACACTAAAATAAAACTTATATTTCAGCTCTAAAACATACACCATATTGTAGAGCTCGTCTCAAGCTTCGAAACGGTATATAGAATATCCAAAACGGACACTCGAGTCAAAAGTTATGACAAAAATACGATTTCTGATCTCTTAGGAATTTCTATAAACTGTGAAATACGAAAATTTCAATTTTCGCACTCACCGAAACACTACCAAAACTTATCCAAATCACTCCAAACTTCACAGGGTGCATGTATGCCATAAATACTACCATCCTTACGTAACAGAAATAAAAATCGACCCCTTAAATGAAAAACGCCATTAACGTTCGGACTAAGCTTTAAAAAGTTCCAAACTCGATTTCTAACTCAAAAATCACTTCTAATTCAACAAGAAAATATCGAAACTAGTCCCATGACTACCCGAGAACAATTCTATAAGGTCAGAACCTTCATAACTATTCTAATTCACAAAACCCCTATACGAAACCAATTGTTTTTAAACTTAAAACGAAATTAAACCATACCTTAAGCTTCCCTCTTCAAAGATTTGCTATCCTGCTACTACCAGAGCTTAGATCGCTAAGTTTTGGATTGAAAATTGAAGAAAATAGATATAAGGGGAGAAGGTTTTATCGAAGGAGGGAGAACGAGGGTTTCGTTCGTCGTTCGTTACGTTACATTTCACTGATAACTTAATATATATATATATAAAAGTTAACTTACGTTAACTTATATATAAATAATATTATAATAATATAATAATAATAATAATAATAATAATATAATATAATATATTAATAATATAATATAATATATTAATAATAATAATATAATAATATTAATAAAAACTTTATTATTAATAATTATCTTATTATTTCTTAGCCACTAAGAAATTTCTATTTTTAGGGTATTTGGTCAACTTCGAGTACCCTAAAATACCCCAATATTTCTAAAATCAACTTATCCCAATAATCTCATCAATATTTCTAACTAAAACTGTTGTGACATTTTTGGCCTCCAATCGGGTCTCCAGGGTCGCCAAACTTGAAAATATTTTTATTTCACAAATAACTCATATTATATCCACGTATTTCAAATAAATCCCCGTAATTAACAAATTACGCTTATATATCCACTTATTGAGTCTCCGGGGTCGCCGAACCTGAAATATTTTTATTCCACATATAGCTCATATTACATTCACACATGTTATATAAATCTCCGTAATTAACAAATTACGATTATTTACTCACTTATAGCAAAATTTAAATTTTATGCTGAAATAAATTAGTAGGATCATAATCCCACTTATTACCTGATTAATTCATAATATTAATATAAACCCTAATTATTTACCATTTAACTTATCGGGATATTACAGATTCTCTCCAGAGTTTCTCATGTGACGCGTGTCCGGAGGGGGCCTCTTTCCAGCGGTTAGGGGACCCCCACTCCCTTTTTCTTGATTTAGGGTTTGGTATGGGACCTAACTGCTGGACTTATCTTTTTCCCTTTTTGTCTTTCTCAGAACACAAAATGTCTGCTTCTGGCTCAAAATCTTCGAAGAAGAAAGGGAAAGGTATGGCCACGTTGGAGGAGGTTTCTCTGGGACCCGTTGCCCAGGAGGGGTATAAATCCCGTGCGACTGGTTGGGAAGCGGCCGAGCTTCGATCCACCCTGACTTGTCCTCACCAGCTGGAGAACATTATTAATGTTGCTGGGATCAAACCCTCCACCTCAGGGACCTTTCACCGGCCTCCTCGTGACTCGGAGACGCCTAATCATAACTATAACGGCTTCGGGGCTTGGAGTCAGACCCATTTGATGACCGGTGCCATGCTCCCGCTCCAAGATTACTTTGTTAATTTTCTTGTATTTGTCGGCCTTGCGCCATACCAACTTATTCCTCAAGCTTACCGCCTGCTCTCAGGCTTATTTATTTTTTACACTGCCCGTGGCTGGGGGTCTCCTAGCCCGGCGGAAATTTTATATTTTTATGAACTTGTATCCGTCCCCAAGAAAGGGGACAAATTTAAGGATGGTTTTTATGGATTCCGGATCCACCCTGCTAACGAGGGGGTGGTTCCGTATAATAGGCAGACTCACGTTAAGGAGTACCGCCACCGCTTTTTCTTTTCTTCTGGGTTCAGGGCCGTGGACCACCCGGAGCTTCTCATGGAGTGGGTGCGGATCCCACCTTACCAGCGGACGCTTCCCACTCAGGCTTTCCTTCGAAGGGCCCAAGCCTTCGCCTCCTATGACCACGCCGATCTTGATGTCGGGGGCCTGGTTACCACGGAGAATTGCAGAAAGGCCAAACTTATCTTTTCTCATCAATCCGTGGATGACTCCAACCTCTCACGGGTCATTTGCCCCAATGTGAGGGCGCCGGTTGCGGAGAAGGCCTTCCGGGACGAGCTCATTGCCACGGCAGAGAAGAAATACCAAGATTATCTCTACCGGAAGGCCTAGGAGAAAGCGTACTCTAAGGCCCAGGCTGCCTCGGGGAGAGGACTTCGCGTGGGGAGTCCGGTGGAGCGAAGGAGCCAAGCCATTGCTGGGAAGTCCGAAGCTAAATTTTTTGACAAGATACTTCAAGAAGAGATTGGGGATCGTTACGCAGGGCGGCCCCTTCGTATTGAAGATTCTTCCGAGAAGCAAACTTCCGGCCACGGCCTTCGGCCCCGAACCAAACTCGGGTGCTCCGGTGCTAGCACCTCCGTGCGGCGGTAAGTCTCCCTTGATAATTCGCTATGTTCCTTCCGTTGATGAATACACCAGTCATAGGCCCGTAGGGTTCGACGAGCGTCTTCGTAGATTTAAGATGCCGTTGACCCGGTGGGGGGATCATTTGAAGGAGTTTTACTTTTCGAACTTAGGAGATTACCTAGGTCGGTCCGGATGGGCTCCGGCCCTCCGGAACCTATTCCCTTAGGTCCATCGGCTTACATAACGTCCGAGTGGTTTCGGCCCTCGGACGGTTATGCGGGAGATGACGCCGCCAAAGCATTAAAGTACGGGACTTTGCTAGGGCCGAATTAGGAAGTTTGGGTAGGAGTAGCTTATTTCGTATCTTGTATAAGCGGTTCCTTGCGGACTTCTAACACTTGCTTATTTTTTGAAACGAGATATCTCCATGGATGCCATCCTGGAACGGCTTGCGGGGTTCATACTCCCGTGGCTCCTCGGCCTTCACCTCTTCTCCCCCGGCCTCTTCCTTGAAGGTTTCTTCCGGCGCTCCCCCGACACTATTGACTTAGTGGATGACGAGGAGGTGCTTCGGGAGAAGGCCAAGGGAAAGGGTGGGACTTCTCGGAGGAAGCCGTTGAGGGTGCGGGGAGAGCCTCAAGCCCTTCCGGAGGTAGCGAGAGGAGGACGAGGAGGAGCACGAAGTGGCTCGATTCGCAAGCGTAAGGGCAAGATGGTTGCCCAGGATGAGCCGAAGAGGCCTCGGAGAGCCGACACTCCTGCCCATGGCCTAGACGGCGGGGTCTCCCCGATGGAGGAAAATCCTGCTCCCCCCCACATCGAGCTTACCCCGATTCCGGGGGACGAGGTGAGGCAGGAGCTTCGCATAGCCAAACACAACTATGCTATGGATGAGTACTCCCGGGGGCATGCCGAAGTGGAGGCCCTTAGGAGGATTCTGCGAGCCGAGGTTGAGGCGAGCATCAACCACCGGAATACCGGGATCCGTGGAACCTTAATGCGGACCCCTACGGACTGGTTCTGTCGCTCCCTAGGGCCTACCTTGGCTCCCTTTGCCGCGGAGATGACCGGCGAGTTCGCTTCTCAGCTCACACGTTGCGCGCCCAAGCGGTTTGCCACTTGCGCTTACCTGTACTCCATCTTCCGTGTCCGGGACCTCGGCCATTCTCTCACGGTGGTAAGTACTTTGCAATTTTTGCGTTTCCTTTTGTTGTTTGTATTTTGTTTTCCTCTTTTGAGAAATTTTTTCTTATACTTTGTTATGGCTCGGCTTGCCGCCGAGGCCGGCCGCCTCTCCAAGAACATCATAAACCATGGCTTCACTCGTCCGACTTTGGAGACATGAATGACGTCGGGAAGGTCCTCCAAGACCTCACGGCGGAGCGGATCTACCGGGAGGCTGCCGAGCGCCGGGGAGGCGGCGGCCAAGGCCAAGGAAGAGGAGGCCAAACGGAGGGAGGCTCAGGCGGAGGCCATGATCCGGGACGAGGCTCAGCGGAGAGACAGGATGGAGGCCCAGCACCAGGAGGAACTAAGGGCTCAAACCGAGGCTGCTGAGAAGGCCAGGCGAGATCTCCGGAGGCCGGGGAGGCTTTGGATGAAATGGTCGCCAAGGTGAGATCTCTAGAGGAGACTCACCGGTCGGACATTGAATCCAAGGCCGCTCTAGGCTGCGGAGTTGAAGGAGCTTAGGGATTTCAAAGAACAAATCCACCGGGAAGGCCAAGAGGGCCGAGCTCCTTTCTCTCGTTTCCTGCGCCGGTGCCCGAAGCGCTTTGATGATGGTGTCTATATGGCTTGGGCCACCAATGATCGTAGTATCAAGCTTACTTTTTATCCCAAACCCGAGGAGATGATTGCCGGATTTCGGGAAAAGAAGAAGAAGCTTGATGCCGCGCTTGAGGCACGGATTGGACCTCGTCTTCCTCCGGTGGCGACCGAGCTGCCGTATTATTGACCCAGATTCTACCCGTTTCTTTTATAACTCTTTTTTTTTTGTTTGTACATATTTGCTGCTACCTTAGAACAATTTACATATAGGCGGCAGCTTTCATTTGAAGGGGAGACAGTTATATTTTAAGGCACGTCCACAGGGCCATTTATATGTATATGACCGCCCTTTGGGCCGGGATATTTTTATGCGATCTTTATTCGTCACACTTATATATTTTAACCTGTCCTTTGGCTCAGGGTTTTTATACTTATGCTTTTTATTTTTGTGCATACTTTTTGACCTGCCCTTTGGGTCAGGATATTTTACTTAGTTTGTTTTTGTTTGTCCGTGCGGTATACCCTAGTACCCCCCTGAGTGGCATAGAAACTTTGTTTTTAAGGCACTCAGTTTTATTTAGTATAGAGGAGGTATACATTTGGACGGTACAAACCCTTTGAACAAAATCTAAGTTTAATTCGCTACTGGTAATATTTTCTGAGGTGATCGGCGTTCCAGGCTCTTGGGACGGTGGTTCCGTCCATTCTTTTTAGTTTGTAAGTGCCGGAACCGATTTCGTCCTCGATCTCATATGGTCCTTCCCAATTTGGTCCAAGTACCCCCACTCCGGGTTCTTGGGTGGCTGGAAAAACCCTTCTTAGGACCATATCTCCAATAGCGAACTTTCTGCTTTTAACCTTGGAGTTAAAATACTTGGTCACCTTCTTTTGATAAGCAGCCATCCGTATTTGAGACTCATCCCGGAGTTCTTCGACTTGATCCAAAGCCTCTTGGAGCAAAGGCTCCTCGATTGGTGGCCGGATCATAAGTCGTCCTCCTGTGGGATGGGAATAATGTTTCCACCGGGACCATTGCTTCACAACCGTACGCCATTGAGAACGGCGAGTGACTAGTTATGGTTCTGGGGGTCGTCCGGTAGGCCCACAATACCCTTGGCAATTCTTCAGGCCAGTTATTTTTTACAGGCCAGTAGCTTCTTTTTCAAGGTGACCTTTAGGATTTTATTGACTGCTTCCGCCTGGCCGTTTGTTTGAGGCCGGGCTACCGCGGAGAAGCTTTTTACCACTCCGTGTCGGTTGCAAAAGTCAGTAAATTCCTCGCAATAAAATTGCTTTCCATTGTCTGAGACTATTTTGTGAGGCAAGCCGTATCGACACACTATGTTTTTGATAACAAAGTCCAATGCCTTCTTAGCAGTTATTGTCTTCATAGGTTCAAATTTCTGTCCACTTGGTGAAGTAGTCCACTGCCACTATTGCATACTTTACCCCTCCTTTTCCCGTAGGTAGAGACCCGATGAGATCTATTCCCCAGACCGCGAAGGGCCAGGGGCTGGTCATCAAAGTGATCTCATTTGGAGGAGCTCTCGGTATGTTCGCGTACCTTTGGCACGAGTCACACTTTTGGACATAGTCTATACAATGTCTTTTCATTGTTGGCCAGAAGTACCCTTGCCTCAATATTTTCTTTGAGAGGCTGGGTCCTCCCGTATGATCTCCACAGAACCCTTCATGGACCTCTAGCATGATTTGTCTAGCTTCAGGGTCCGATACACACCTTAAATAAGGCATGCTGAGTCCTCTCCGATAGAGAATGTGGTCCATCATTACATAACGATGAGCTTGATACTTAATCTTTCGAGACAGTGCCCTCTCTTGGGGCAACTCACCTGTGGTTATGTACTTTATGATGGGGACCATCCAGCTGGGTTCTTGCCCAACCGTTTGTGTGGTCTCTTTTATTTTGATGCTTGGCTCTGCCAAGCGTTTCACTGGTACTACCCCCAGTTCTTCGATTTCACTGTCCGAGGCTAACTTAGCCAGACAGTCCGCATGAGCATTCTTCTCTCGAGGGATTCTTTCTACTTTGTAGTCCGTGAACTCGTGGAGCAGTTCTCGGACTATTGCTACGTACGCGGCCATCCGTTCGCCGCGAGTTTGGTATTCTCCGGAAACTTGGTTTACGACCAGCTGAGAATCACTGTAGACTTCCACTCTCTTGGCTCCTACAGCTTTAGCCAATTTTAGCCCTGCTATCAGGGCCTCATATTCGGCTTCATTATTCGAAGTTGTGAAGTTGAATCGGAGTGCCGCCTAGAGCCGCAATCCAGTAGGTGATATCATAGCCACTCCGGCTCCTGAACCGTTCTCATTAGAAGCTCCGTCCACAAATACTCTCCAAGTGGGGATTGGTGGTTCCGGTGTATTGGCGGTTGCCTCAGCTTCATTGCATTCGGTGATGAAGTCTGCCAAGGCTTGGCCTTTTATGGTAATCCGGGGCACGTAATGTAAGTGGAACTGACTCAGCTCCATCGCCCACTTGAGGAGTCTTCCGGATGCTTCGAGCTTGGAGAACTTGCGGAGCGGATGATTGGTCAAGATTCTGATCGGATGGGCTTGGAAGTATGGTCTCAACTTCCTTGATGCCATCAGGAGGCAGAATACTAATTTTTCAATGACCGGGTACCTTGTCTCGGCCCCTACCATGCGCTTACTAACATAGTACACGGGGTGCTGAATTTTTTCTTCCTCCCGGACCAGTGCAGCGCTGACCGCATGCTCGGAGACGGCCAAGTAAAGGAACAAGTCTTCTCCAAGGACGGGTTTTGATAGGATAGGAGGTTTGGCCATGTGGTCTTTTAACCTTTTGAATGCCTCCTCGCATTCATCTGACCATTCGAACTTTTGGCATTTCTTCAGTATGTTGAAGAAGGGTATGCACTTGTCCGTGGATCGTGAGATAAAGCGGCTCAGTGCGGCTACCTTCCGGTCAAGCTGCGCACGTCCTTATGTTTCTTGGGGGATGGCATGTCCGGGAGAGCTTGGATTTTCTCCGGGTTCGCTTCGATCCCCCTTTGGCTGACTATGAAGCCTAGGAATTTTCCCGACTTGACCCCGAAGGTGCATTTTTTCGGATTGAGCTTCATGCCGTATCTCCGGACGACTTCGAAACATTCTTCTAAGTTGCTTGCATGGCTGTTGCATGCTTTGGATTTGACGAGCATGTCGTCTACATATACCTCCATGTTTCGTCCCAGGAGGCTTTTAAACATCCGGTTAACCATTCTTTGGTAGGTTGCTCCGGCGTTTTCGGTCCGAAAGGCATG
Organism: Cannabis sativa; assembly: GCF_029168945.1. NCBI lineage: Eukaryota > Viridiplantae > Streptophyta > Magnoliopsida > Rosales > Cannabaceae > Cannabis > Cannabis sativa. The sequence goes on along the minus strand of NC_083605.1, from coordinate 42,076,162 downwards.
ACTAGGTAACGGTATACCCCCTTATCGGTCCCGAAGCTAGTGCACTCACAGTCCGCCGTATGCATTTTTATTTGGTTGTACCCGGCATAGGCATCCATAAAAGACGGCGGCTTAAATCCGGACGTGGCGTCTACCATCCGAGTCGATCTGGGCAGCGGAAAGCAGTCCTTTGGGCAGGCTTTGTTTAGATCTGTGAAATCTATACAAACCCGCCAACTCCCGTTCGGCTTGGGCACCAGGACCGGATTGGCCAGCCATTCCGGATAATACGCGTCGGGGATCATGCCATTGGACAAGAGTTTGTCCACCTCTTTCTCTAAGGCCTCGGCTTTCACCGAGTCGAGCGGGCGTCTCTTTTGCTGTATAGGGGGCATGTCCGGGTTGACATTGAGTACATGGGTGATGACATGAGGGCTGATGCCGATCATGTCTTCTTAGCGCCTTGCAAAGATGTCGATGGCGTCCTTCAGTGTTTTTATTATTTTATCTTTTTCCTCCGGATCCAGGCTCTTCCCTATCCGGAGTACTTTGGTGGAGTCGTCGTCGCACACTGGTATTTCTTCGACGTCCTCCATTGGTTCCACGACCCTTTCGGACCCTATGCGAGGATCCAACTCATCCTCTTCAGCCTTCTCTATCTCAGGGGGCCCCCGGACCATGAGTACTGGTAAGTGGGTGGCAACATTGTAACATTGCCTGGCCTCTCCCTGATTTCCCCTCACCGTTCCGACTCCGGCTTCCTGGGTAGGGAATTTCAAGCATAGATGTCGGATTGAAGTAATCGCACCAAAGTCGACGAGGGCCGGTCGGCCTAGGATTGCGTTGTAGGCTGTTGGACAGTCTACCACCACGAAGGTGCAATACTTAAATGTGCTCTGGGGGGTATCCGGGCATAGGGTAACTGGGAGCCTGACTTTTCCCATTGGGATTAGCGTCGTCCCGTTAAACCCTGTGAGCTGTGATCCACTAGGCGAGAGGTCCCGGTCGGTCAACCCTATCGCAGTGAAGGCTTCTTTGAAGAGCAAGTTCACGGAACTCCCATTGTCAATCAGGACCCTAGCCACCACCTTATTTGCGATGGGGGTCTCTATGACCAGCGGGTCGTGGTGAGGAAAACGTACCGTCTTGGCGTCTTCCTCTGTGAACGTTATGGGCTGGTCCAATAGCCGGGGCCTTTGAGCCGGGAGTTGAGTAACCTCCCACACCTCACTGTGTCTTGCGGCCTCGGCATATCTTTTTCGCTCCTTGCGAGTGTTTCCTCCGATATGGGGACCTCCGGAGATCATGGCTACCCGTCCATTAGGTCGGGGCGGTAGTCCGGGGATATGCTGGGTGTCACCTGCGGGAGCAGCTGGAGGCAATACTCCTGCTGTACCTCCTGGCGTTCCCGGAGGCATACCCCCGGCCACCTGCCCTGGATTAAGGTGGGGCAACCTATTTTTGATCCACTCATAGAGGTGGCCCAAACGGATCAAATTTTCAATCTCGTCTTTGAGATTTTTACACTCATTGGTGCTATGACCAATGTCGTTGTGGTACTCGCATCTTTTACTCGGATCTCTCCGGGAGCTATCTTTGTACAACGGCTGGGGCCTCCGGTAGTGCGTATTTTTCCTAGTGGCAAAATATACACGTTCCTGAGAGTTCGTGAGCTACGTATGCGAGTATATTGGGGTGTGTACCCCTTCTTTTGGCGCTTCTCTCCCGTTCGGGTCTTGCCCTTGGAGGACCTTTTGCTCCTCGACCCACAGGTAAGGCTGTTAAGCTAGCAGTCGGGGCAGCCTGTGAAGGAGTTCGTCCATTCACCCCGGACGGGTTGCCGTAATGGGAAGATGCCGGTGCCAAAGCTTGACCCTGGCTGTATCCGGGAGTAGCGGAGAACTGTATGCCACTTACTGGTGGAGTTGCGGTCGGGACAGTACCCGAGGGCGACACTCCTGGCATGTATCCTACTATCTCGGTGGGATAGTAGCCTCCGTAAGCCACGATCTGGGCTTCTTCGAGGTTAATATATTTTTGGACTCGCTTCTGGAAGTCCTGAAGGCTAGCAGTGCCTTCTTGCTGCAACTCGTTCCAGAAGGGAGTCCTAGTGCGGATTCCTGCTTGGAGAAGCGCAAGCTGTTGTCCGTCGTCGACCTTCTTCTCGGAACCTCTTGATGTAATTCTTCAAGGTCTCGGTGGGCAGTTGCTTGATGTTGGTCAAGGCACTAACCTCCAAGTTGACCTTCCTGGCAGCGACAAATTGTCTCCGGAAGTTGGTTTGGAGTTTGTTCCAGCAACCCACCGATCCTGGTTCCCGTTTTTTGAACCATTCCTCTGCTGATCCGCTCAGAGTGAGGGGGAAGCACAAGCATTTGGCGTCATTGCTGACCCGCATGACTGTCATGACACGGTTGAACCGTGACAAGTGATCACTGGGGTCGGAGTTCCCAGTATAGGCCGCCATTTCGGGCATCTTGAAGTTTTTAGGGAGCTCCGCCTCTAGGATATGTTTGGCACAAGGCTCCCGATCCTCACTGTCCGAGTCGGAGTCGTCTCCCTTCTTCCTCCGGGAGACTCGAGCAATATCTTTTCGAAGTATGGCAAGTTCCGCCATAATCCCTTCGTTTACAGTGCCCGAGGAGACTACGGGCCTGTATCTTTTTTGGTCAAGGTGATCCCGGAGGTCACCTTGATTCCCGTTGATTTGATTTCTCAGATCAATGGGAGGACGTCTCTGTCCTCTTCTTCCTCTACCCCCTGGTTCCTGGTGCACGGAAACGCTTTTCCGGTCCCCTCGATCCTGAGGGCCAAGACTCCCTCTTTGGGGCTTGCCCCTCTGCGGACCTTTCCCTTTAGGGAAATCTGAGCGGACCCTTCGCGGATCCTGCACCTTTTTCTTTCGCCCAGGGGTAGAAGTAGGGTTTTTTGTTTGGTTTTCCTCAGCAGGGTGCCTTATAGGGCTAGGTTCCCTAGGTCTTTGCTGCTGGGAGTTAGGCGAAGACGCCGCTGGCTCCCCGTCGAGCCCAGCTGCCATCGCCTTGGGATGCACGTGAATACCAGCTGCCTCCATGGCTTTCTGCATGGCTAGCATCACTTCCTGCATTTTTTGATTTTGCACTTTCTGAGCTTCGATCTCAGTTTCATGATCGATAGCTTTTTGTCTAAGGAGCACCAACTCCGAGTAGCTTCCTCCGTCATAGGCATACTCGTCGAGGTGTTCCTCGTAGTTCTCTTCGGGAACTATCTCTTCTTCTTCTTCCTCGGACTCCTCTGCTGCTCTTGAGGCTACATCTTCCTCATTGGGATCTTGAGCGTCTTCTAGAGGGCGAGGATGACGTGTAGCTCTTGTCTCCACCATTGTTGTGAAGTCAAATGCTCGTTATGTAGCGGCTTTCCTCAGCTCTCAATGAAAGCACCAAAATGTTGACCGAGATTTTCGGCAACTATTAAAATATGATTATAATGAAGAGCTGTAAGAAAGTGAGATGAAGATTTTTTACGTGGTTGGGGCGTTAATGAGCCTTAGTCCACGAGTCTCTGTTATTAATGGATGTATTTAATACAGATTCTACACTTGAGAGAATGTCTTTCTCTTAAATACAGAGAATGTTCTTGGTGAGTATTTTCTCTTCTTGCTCTTTTGCAAACCAAGATTCTCGACCCCATTAAATGAGCTTTGAGGGGGTATTTATAGTGTTTTGGTGGGGTAATCCCTAGAATTGTTCTTACACATGTATCTGTAAGTATCCATAAAGTTGGGCATTTCCAATGAATATACCATGGGTGATGCATGGTCAAATCCCTAGGTGCTGTAGGGCTTTTATGAAGAATGTCCTTTTTGCCTTGTGATTGACGTGACTCTTCACAGAGTAGCCGTCGCTAGACTTAAATGATCATTACTGTAGCGCTGCTGTTTGGGGGTTGTGCCGTCAGACTTTATTGCGTGTTACAGTCCCAACACGCTTCCTCCCATGCAGCATTAAATGCGACTTGATTGCTCGGGAGAGACCTGACATATCCCGGAGAGCTTTCACGCTATACTAGCTTCCTGGAGTACCTTGTACTCCGGGTGCCTCCTCCGGGACCCATGCTAACAGCGCTTCCTTGTGGCGCACAAAGACTTAGCAAATGTTTACAAGTTATCTGATCCACGTGTCCCCTCTCGACTGGTCCACGTATTTTGGGCGAATTCTGGAGCAACACCCATGAATGAGTAAAATTAGAAAATTTTGAGTTTTTATGCTTAATTTTTCTATCTAATTAAAAAATTCTCTCATTTTTAAATTATATGGGCTGAGATTGTTCTATCGGTAAAAAAAAAATTAGCAAGAAAAATAAGAAAAGAAAAAGTTGAGTTTGAGTTAAATATTTTTGTATGAACATATTTTTGATATAGTGTAAAAAGAAATATTTTTTTATATTTTTTTTATTAAGTAGTTAAATTAAGCATAGAAATTCAAATTTATGATTTCATTATTCGTTATTAGATCAAAATTCGATGGTTTGATATTTTTAAAATTAATATTTATAGTTAAATTTGTTTAGTAACCATGCATGGGTAATACCCATTAAGAAAATTATCCATATATTTATATACATTGTTCCAAAAAATACAGTTCTCTGTTACTAATTGTTTTTGCCTCAACTTTTTATCTCATTACAGTAAATTAAATCATATAGAGAGTCAATAAACATGATTAATCACTACAAGAAAAAAGGATATAGCCACGACTAAATTAGTGCCTACAAATGCAGCTTTTAGTGCCCATAGTTATTTTGGCACGACTTGTCGTGCTTATAAGTTCGTGCCTAAAACAAGCAACAGGCACCACAAATAATGGCGTGACTGATCTAATGGCACGACTAATGTGGTGCCAAGTTAAAAACGTAAACTTTATTTATCGTATATTTAGGCACTACAAAGTCGTGCCAATTAAGTTTTATTTAAAGTAAAAAAAATTCAAAACCAATATATATTTAAATTTAAATATAAATTATGAAACTAATAAAAAATAATTAATAAAAGTGTCTTCTACCTCATAAATTAATATTCAAACTACAATAAAAGTATTCAAATAACAAATTACAATAAAAAAAAATAACTATTTAAATAAACAATACTTATATCGTCATATTTATACCATCACAAATAATAATACTATAATCGGATTCCTCATCGTCGTCATCATTATTCTCTCCAGAATGTTGTTCTGGAATATGCGACATTTGGGGATAGTAAGGCTGCTGTGATACTTCTGGCATTTGAGGATAGTACACTTGCTGTATGTGAGACATCTGCTGCATTGGTGACAATTGCTACATCTGAGTTGTTGGTACCATATGCTACATCAATGGCATCGAAGGCGTATGCGGTGTCTACTGCATTAAAGGCATCTGCTGCAAATGTGACATCTGATGCATATGTGTCATCTGCTGCATTTGTGGTGTGTGTTGCATGGAAGGTGATTGCATATGTTGTGTCTGCATGGAAGGTTACTGCATCTGTGGTGTTTGCTGCATCGATGACATATGTTGCATGGAAGTCTACTGCATTTGTGGAGCATGTTGCATCGATGCCATCTGTTGCATGGAAGGCTGCTACATTTGTGATGTCTACTGCATCGATGGCATCTACTGCATTTGTGGTGGATGTTGTTGCATCTGTTGTGTTTGTGGTGTCTGCTGCATATTTATCACTTGCATTTGCGACATCGACGATGACATCCAAGGAAAAGAGGACATTTACAGAGGTGATGACAAAGGATACATAAAAGGAAGCAGACTCTGCTAGGCTTGGGGATATTGGGAAGTCACAAGCTGTGAAGATGAAGCAGACCCTCCTCCAGACATCTGAGGCATTGCCATTCCGAACAACTCCTCACCAGTAGGTAGACGAACATCAGGTCCCAACCTTTGAGACATGTACAACATTAGTCTTGTCAATTTTTCAAATTTTTGCTCCACTCTTGGATCCACAGGCATATCTTGAGTAGGAGTAGGTTGTGTGTTCCGCGACGAAGATTGCCCCTTTAATTTTTGCCCCATTCCACGATTATGACCAAGCCTTTCACCAAGTACCTCACTAAGTACACTCATTCCAATCTCATAAGCAGGTCTAACGTCAGGAGTATTGGCTCGTTTTTCATAAGCTGAAACGGGCTCACCCTATTCTAAGAATATAATTTAGAAAGCATTAAACATACATAAAATAGTATTTTACTTTGAACTTATGAGTAAATACTTACATATTTATGAGCAACCAATTGATTAACAAATGTATTTGGCAATTTCTTGGTGAGAACTTCCTTCCAAGTTGTTGGAAATATTTTACCAGGATCTAGATTTACTAACAAGTATGTTTCATTAACATCCTAACATAAATTCTAAAACAATGAAATAAACACATATATAAAGTTTAGTAAACCTTACATTGGGTGGAGCGGAATATAATGACTCCTTCCATTCAGATCTCTAGCCCTTGATTCCTTTCTGTAGCAGAGCATAATCAAGATCTTAATCTGGATCTCTTTCTCTCCTTCCTTTGATGTTGATTCTCCTTCTTGTTGTTTGTTAGGATTCTTCACAGTCTTACACAATATGATTGAGATACCACTTGATGTGTGTAGGCACTACTCTATCACTCAAGGCATTTCGAAATTGAAGAGAAGAAAAGAGGAGAGAGTGGTGGCTAGAAAGTTTTCTCTGAAAGGAATGAGATGCTTGTGCATAGTTTCCTGAAACCATCACTTTCTATTTATAGAATGCCATCTAGGTTTAGGTTAGAATTGTATGGCACTAAAATAATAAAAAATATAAATGGTAAACCCTATACAAAGTGGGCGGCCATATCAGGGATAATGGGCCTCACTTTGTAATTTTTCCATTTTGTCATTTTTCAATCCCATTTTCTCAAAAATGCCAATTTTCCAATTTAACCATTTAAATGCCAATTCTAATTATTTAATAACTAAAAATTAATTATTAAATAATATTGTCATTTAATATATTTATTAATTAGACATATATAGTCTCTTAATTAATAAATAAACCTAGAATCTCTTTTCTTTACAATTTCACCCTTGCTTAGTGAAAATTCATAAAGTAGACATAGTCTAACTTTAGAATTATAATTGATTAATTAAAATCAATTAACTGAGTCTTACAAGCAGTATGGTCTCAACTAGTATGGGGACCATGGGTCTATGTAACCGAGCTTCCAATAAGTCGAACCGAATTTACCAAGTAAATTCCCTAACTTATTAATTCCTTATTGAATCCACACTTAGAACTTGGAATTGCACTCTCAGTCATATAGAACCCTCTATATGTTCCACGATATAGATACGCTATTATTGTTATAATCCTAATTTGATCAATGACCCTCTAATAGATGATCTACATTGAATAGGAACTAAATTACTGTTACACCTTCAATGTAGTTTATCCTTAAAACACTTAGCTCCGTATAAATGATATTTCAGCGAAGTGAAATGAGATCTCAACCATTTATCTCTGTTTAGCCAAGCTCGAAGGATATCATCGTTTCACTTCTAAATTCCTATAGAAGTTATAGAATCCACATTTATGTTAGCGCTCCCACTCAATTATACTATCATGTTCCCAAAATGTACGTATCACCCTGACCCAAAAGTAGGCTTAACTAACAAATCAAAGAGCATGTATAATACTCTTGAGATCGAACCTAATCATATCAGGAGTAAGATCATTTGATCAAGGATCAACAAGTGATATTGAATTAAATAGATATTACGATAAATTTTAATATAGCTAATCAAAGTTCAATATCGGTCCCTTCCGATGTATACTCCATAAATCCGATACTGGTAAACTTTGCCAATGCCCTGGAAAGGACATAACACTTATCCAAGGTGTAAGAATACCTATCGCTGATTATATCATGCCAGTCTAAATCTAGTGAACTGACAAATAAGGGAATAAACTTTCGAACATATAATTAAGATTATATTCCACTGTTTTGACAACACTATAATCATTAACAAATTCATATGTTCTGGACTTACATAGAATTCATACATTATATATACAATCTGTTAGCCCAAGATATGTTTCCAAGAGGGGGGGTGAATTGGAAATTTAAACTAATTTCGGAAAATTAAAACTTTTAACACAAAATTATGCAATTAGTCAATTAATCAAGTAAAAGCAAGTAGTATGGCAAGCAATATATTAAGACAAATAATTAAACTTGTAAAGTAAAGAGTTTAAGGATTAGAAAATGCAAACTTTCGATTTTTACAAGGTTCGGTAGAGCTATGCCACCTACGTCCTTGGTCTTCAAAGCTATGGACCTAGCTTTGAGTTCAAATATCGAGCCAATTTAACGGGCTTGACTAACCCTTACAACCGGGAAATTTTCACCAAGGTATTTCCAAACCTCTTACAATAGTTTCGCACCCCCGAGGACTATTAACCTCTTTCTCGGATTGTTGAAGTGCCAATCTCACTATTACCGGGTTGTTTACAATACCGGTGCCAACCTCACCTCAATCACAATATGGAAATGTGTTTGATATACAAGCTAAAATGACTATAGAAATATGATGATACAATGGAAACCTAGAGTGAAAAGCAAGCACACTTAAGATAAATAAAATCAAATTTTGGCTCAAAGTGTGTGAAAAGTGTTTGTTTGGATTTCAAACTTGGAAGCTCCTTAATCTCACTTAGATAGGTTAGATGTTTGTAATAAATGCTCAACCAACTTATTTTTTGAAAGAAAAATCGAGTTTATATAGTGTTGGAAAGAAAACTAGCCGTTTATAGCCGTTAGCACGTTTCCCGAGGTGAGGTCAGTCGTGAACCGGAAGTCCGGATGGGAACCGGAATTCTGGATTGATTACAACCAGAATTCCGGTTGCCAACTGGAATTCTGGATGACTGACCAGAGGCAAAAATGCCATTTTTCGGGACTTAAACGCGCATACCTTCTTACTTGATTATCCGATTTCAGAAATTCCAACTTTGTTCTCTTAGTTAAACAAAATGTGATTTAGAAATTCTATCAAAAAATTTTTTTGAACTATAGTGTGAGAAAACTTGTTGCACAAGTTTGTGAATGGGCCAAAATTCAAATTTATCAAAACTTAGTGTGCTATGCAAATCACTTTAACAAGACTAAAGTAAATTTATACCATTTGATTTTAAGTAGTCTTGATGTAGATGAGCCTCCTAGCTTGATTTGCATGTTTTTGATCCCATGTTGACTTTTCCCGAGAGTTGACCTTGACTTTGACTTTGACTTTGACTTTCGGGTTGACTTTTTGACTTTGGGCTTTTGAAGACCTCTTTTGAATAGGGTCTTGAGTTGTTGATCCCTTGATGAATCTTTTGCTCTTGATATGCTTGTTGAATCCGTTTAGTGTTGCTTTCAAAAGTTTGGTAAAATTACCAAAATATTTATTTTCTCTTTTAAATTTGCTACAAAATCAATAAATCATTAGTAACAAATAATAATCAAATATTTGTTAATCATCAAAACAAGGAGATCTAAAAGTTTGAGTTAACAATCTCCTCCTTTTTGATCATATCAAATATTTAATTATTTTGAAAGGGAAAGAAAAATTTAAACAAAGTAAATTGGATTAGCTCCCCCTTAATGTGTGCAAGAAAAAAAATTTACCTTTTAATTTTACCTTGCATGAATTTGTAAACTCCCCCTCAATTTTTACTTATGATAAATAGATTAGATACCAAAAAAATTTGAGGTGATGCCAAAAATTAATCAATAGTTGTTCTCCCCCTTTTGATTCATCAAAAAGGGTGGCAAGGAATTCACAAAATATAAAAGAAAAGAGAGAAAAAATAATAAAAATAAAAACAAAGCAACATTCCAATGCATTAAAAAAAATCATAACATCCAAAATAACATTCAACACACAAAAAAAAAAAAAAAACAAATAAAAGGACCAACTAACACAAAGTCAAGAGGCATGAAGCCTTCGCACACAACCAAAAACAAAATAAAAAGAAACTAAACATGCAAAAAAAAATTTTATGCAAGAACTAGTTTGGTGGGGGGCCAAAGCGATCCATGTATGCCCTCCATTTTTGCCATCTCCTCTTGAACATTTGCAAACCCATGAACCATGTCACTCCTCATGGTGTTGATATCATTATTAAGGTTGGTGAGTTGTGAGTTGAGATCATTCCTCAAGGTTTGAAATTGATTGTCAACCGAAGTGTGAAGACGAGTAAAAGCTTTCTCAAGGTTGAATTGGGGAAAGGTAGGCATGGGAGGAGCTTGAGGAGACATCTCTTCTTCTTCTTCTTCTTCTTCTTCTTCTTCACTTTCACTTGCGGGCAAATTAATTTCTTCATCATCACTCTCCAAATCAATTTGCATTCTTTGCCCTCTTTTTGGTGTGAACACCCATTCATTGTTAAGGAATTTGTAACCCATAGCCTTGAAAGTTTTGGATCCTAGAATGTCACTAGAGGTAGGATCATTTTTCTTTTCATGTAGGGTAGGGATTCCTAAGAGAGGAAAAAGGTAGCTAAGAAGAAAACCAAAAGGAAGTGCCTTAATCATATTAGGCTTGTCCACATCAATTATGAATTTTAAAATAAGATAGCCTAGGTTGATTGGTGTCGTTTTGGCTATGATGAGATGCAAGAGTAATTGATCAATGGAATTTATCTCATCTTGGTGTCCACTTCTAGGATCAAGATTTACAACAATGAATTTGTGGAGAATTTTAGCCTCTAAAGTGAGTTGGTGTCTTTTTGGTCTCATAATAAAAGGGCCATCACCACAAATATTCCTAGAACATTCATCAAAGTTAAAAAAGGCATCATTTTTGAGAGAAAGTTTGGGTTCAAGTAATATGCCACTATTTGGTGCTCCTAACATGTCATTGAGAGATGCTACATTGAGTTCAAAAGCTACTCCTCTAAGGGTTCCTTTAACCCCTAAAGGTTCTAAGGTAGGTTTAATGCAAGCATAAAAACCTTGGACTAGTCTAGGATACAATGTAGTATTAATTTGAATGAAAGATGTCCATCCTAGGGTATCAAAGTGATGACTAAAATAAACATAATCAAGGCTAGAGAGATCACAAATTTTACCTTTGAGAATCTTCCTAGAAGAGAAATCATTGACAAATTTGTTGTGATCCTCATCATTGAAGAATAGAGTGAGCTCTTGCCTTGCTTTTGCCCTTATTTCCCTTTGTTGAATTGCACTAGCCATTCTCTTGTGAGCTCTTGAGGAGGGATTAGATGAGGAAGCCATTGAAGAACACACCTTTTTTTTTTTAATTATTGGAAGATGAAGGTAAGGTTTTGAAAGAGAGAATTTGAGAGAAAAGGGAGGAGTGGCTGCTGCTTTAGGTTAGAAAATCTGAATGGGGAATGAGAATTTCGGTGGTAGGGTTTTTAAAGGGGAAAAATCGCACTAAAAAGACGAATTTGACCTTATTTTCTGGTCCTGCGCCATCCGGAATTCCGGATGGTACAACCGGAATTCCGGTTGGTGCAGCAGACCAGAAAAAATCCCCCTAAAATCGTCCTAAAAATTCCAATTTTAACCCAAATGACCCCAAACCAATTCTAATACCTTTAATATGATAAACTAAAATTTCTCAAACAAGAAAAACTGAAAAATAATGAAAAATGACGATTTACGGTAAGTTTTTCGAAAATTGCCAAGAAAACTAGAAACTTACCGAAATTGAGTTTTAAACAACGAAACTGAAAAATTCTTTTTCCGGCAGTTTGATAAAATAAAATGTGAGGTGTACAAACTTACGGAATCGGAAAATGTTGAAAAATGACAAAGTTTGGCGAAAAACACTCTTTTAGGCCTAAAAATCTATAAATTCAACAAGTGAGGTACCAAAAATTTGTTCCATGCAAATTTCAATCAAGATAAACCTATAGGCACACTAAATACATTCTATTTCACATATTCAAGCATATAGACACATAAGAAAATCAAATATGCAAAAATTCACATGTTCACTTGTTTAAAAACAAGTCCAAAGTTCACCAAAAATCCACATTTTGACCTATAATTTTGAGTTTTTCAACAAGTATAGTTCATATAGGTCAAGTATCAATAAATTTTCTCATATATGCATATAAATCTCATTAATATCATATTTGGAATAATTATGCATAAATAAGTAAGTAAGGAGATATGAAATTTTTCATAGCTAACAAACCTTATATTTCATTTAAGTTGGTCATGCCGAGCTCTCTTCTAATGAAACTAAATCTCTCATCACTAAGAGGCTTGGTGAATATATCCGCTAATTGGAATTCGGTGCTTACAAAGTCTAGCATAATGTCACCTCTTTGGATATGATCTCTAAGGAATGTTAGCCCAAGATATGTTTCCAAGAGGGGGGGTGAATTGGAAATTTATACTAATTTCGGTAAATCAAAACTTTTAACACAAAATTAAGCAATTAGCCACTTAATCAAATAAAAGCAAGTAATATGGCAAGCAATATATTATGACAAATAATCAAACTTGTAAAGTAAAGAGTTTAAGGATTAGAAAATGCAAACTCTCGATTTTTACAAGGTTCGGTAGAACTATGCCACCTACGTCCTTGGTCTTCAAAGCTATGGACCTAGCTTTGAGTTCCAATATCGAGCCAAGTTAACGGGCTTGACTAACCCTTACAACCGGGGAATTTTTCACCAAGGTTTTTCCCAAACCTCTCACAATAGTTTTCTTCCAAGGACTATCAACCTCGCCGGATTGTTGAAGTGCCAATCTCACTTTTCTCGGGTTGTTTACTAAATCGGTGTCAACCTCACCTACAACCGAGTTGTTTTTTCTACCGGTGCCAACCTCACCTCTCAATACAATGAATATGTAATTTTGAAATACAAAGCAAACTCTCTCTAATAAGATGGAAAACAAAGTAAAATCCTAGAGAGAATTGCAAGCACACTAGAGAAGATAAGAACAAGTTTGGCTCAAGTGTGTGTGGTTGGTGTGTTTATGAAAAGATGATAACTCTTTAGTTTAGAACACTTAGAATGATGTTATATGATGAATAGAAGCTCAACCAACCTCCATTTTTGAGTGAAAAACGAGTTTATATAGTGTAGGAATGAAAACTAGCCGTTTATAGCCGTTAGCACATTTTTCGAGGCCACTTCAGCCATGATCCGGAATTCCGGATTGGTTACAACTGGAATTCCGGTTGGCAACCGGAATTCCAGATGGGAACCGGAATTCCAATTGCAAAAGGTTCATTTTTTCGAACTAAAACGTGCATAACTTTTTACTCGTTTATCCGATTTCAAAAATTCCAGTTGCGTTCTCTTAGTTAAATGATATGTGATCTTAAAAATCAATTTAGAAAATTTAGATATCATTTTTTGTGAAATAACTTGTCGCACAAGTTAGTGAGCCAAACTTTTGAACTTATAAATCCTAGTGTACTATGCAAATCACTTTAACAAGACTAAAGCAAATTTATACCATTTGATTGTTTGTAGTCTTGATATAGATGAGCTTCCTAGCTTGATTTGCATGTTTTGATCCAAAGTTGACTTTTTCCGAGAGTTGACTTTGACTTTGACTTTGACTTTGGGTTGACTTTTGACTTTGGACTTTTGAAGACCTCTTTTGAATAGGGTCTTGAGTTGTTGATCCCTTGATGAATATTTTGCTCTTATGAAGTATGAAGTAGTTTATATACTTGTTGAATCTATTTCTTTGATTATGTTTGACTTTTCCGAGCAAATATAGATACTCTGTGAACTTGCTTGCAAAATGATCAAGAAAAGATTAGTAACAAATAATAATCAAATATTTATTTATCATCAAAATAAATGAGTGAATGACTTTTGGTAAACAAGGAAGTGGTGCCTTATGTCAATATGCTTGGCTCTAGAATGCAATATTGGATTCTTAGAGAGGTTAATGGCACTAGTGTTATCACACTTTATGGGTGTACATTCAAAATCAATATCAAAATCCTTAAGAGTTTGTTTCATCCAAAGTATTTGTGCACAACAACTACCCGCGGCTATATATTCGGCTTCGGTTGTGGATAGAGCTACCGAGTTTTGTTTCTTGCTAAACCATGACACTAAGGAATTTCCTAGAAAGTGACAAGTTCCACTAGTACTTTTTCTATCTGTCTTACAACCGGCAAAGTCGGCATCCGAGTAGCTAACTATTTCAAAGTTTGAGTTCTTGGGGTACCAAAGTCCTAGATTCATTGTGCCTATCAAGTATCTAAATATTCTCTTAACGACACTCAAGTGGGATTCTTTAGGACAAGATTGGTACCTAGCACAAAGACCAACACTAAACAAAATATCCGGTCTACTAGCGGTTAAATATAATAAAGAGCCAATCATACCTCGATACTTGGTGATGTCCACATTCTTACCGCTTTCATCTTTGTCCATCTTTATAGATGTGCTCATGGGTGTATTCATGGACTTTGCATTTGCCAAGTCAAACTTTTGAAGAAGATCCTCGATGTACTTAGTTTGACCTATGAATATGCCATCCTTTTGTTGCTTGATTTGAAGTCTAAGGAAAAAGTTTAGTTCTCCCATCATGCTCATCTCAAACTCACTATGCATACACTTAGAAAATTCTTCACAAAGAGCATCATTAGTAGCACCAAAGATAATATCATCAACATAAATTTGTACTATAATAATGTCTTTCGATTTTCTTTTTATAAAAAGTGTATTATCCGCTTTACCCATTGAAAAACCATTTGAAATAAGAAAAGTGCTTAATCTTTCATACCAAGCTCTAGGAGCTTGCTTTAAACCATATAACGCCTTTTTCAATTTGTAAACATGGTTAGGGTATTTATGATTTTGAAAACCGGGTGGTTGAGAGACATAAACCTCTTCCATAATGTACCCATTTAAGAATGCGCTTTTTACATCCATTTGGTACAAGATAAAATTCTTGTGGCATGCAAAAGCTAACAACATTCTAATGGACTCAAGTCTTGCTACCGGGGCAAAGGTTTTCTCATAATCAATTCCTTCTTCTTTATTGTAACCTTGGGCCACTAATCTAGCCTTGTTACGCACAATGACCCCATGCTCATCTACCTTATTTCTATAGACCCATTTTGTTCCAATCACCGATTGATGTGACGGTCTTGGAACTAACTCCCAAACATTATTTCGTATAAATTGATTTATTTCTTCTTGCATAGCTAGAAGCCAAAATTCATCAACTTCGGCCTCTTTAAAATTCTTTGGTTCAATTTGAGAAATAAAAGCAATGAAATTACACAAGTTTCTAAGGGAGTTTCTAGTAGTGACACCTTGAGAAGGATCACCTAGAATTTGGTCTATAGGATGAGCACTTTTGAATTTCCACTCATGTGGAAGGTTAGAGTTCGTACCTTGGCTTTCATTTACCTTTTCCACGGGTGGTTCCTCTTTGGGAGTTTGTGAAGGAGCATTGGAAGTCTCTCCAATTTCGAGATTTTGAACCTCATCTCCCAAACCTACAACATCATCATCTAAACTTTTGCTTGTAGGCGGGTTAGTCTCATCAAAGGCAACATGAATAGATTCTTCAACAACATTAGTTCTTTTGTTATAAATTCTATAAGCTTTACTATGTGTTGAATATCCCATAAAAATTCCAACATCGGATTGCATCAAATTTTCCAAGGTTGTCCTTGGTGTTTAAAATGTAACATTTGCATCCAAAAACTTTAAAATAGCCAATGTTGGGTTTTCTTCCTTTCCAAAGCTCATAAGGGGTTTTATTCATGTTGGGCCTAATGGAAACACGATTCAAAATGTAACAAGAGGTATTGACGGCCTCGGCCCAAAAATATTTTGGTAATGAAATTTCATTTAGCATTGACCTAGCCATTTCTTTAATTGTTCTATTCTTCCTTTCGACAACTCCATTTTGTTGTGGAGTTCTTGGTGCCGAAAAGTTATGGTTAAAACCATGTTCATCACAAAACAATTCTAAGGCATCATTGTAAAACTCACCACCGTGGTCACTCCAAACGGAGGTAATAGAGTATCCTTTTCATTTTGCACACTTTTACAAAATTTGACAAAGTTTTCTAAAACATCACTTTTAAGAGTCAAGAAAATAACCCAAGTAAATCTTGAAAAATCATCAACAATTACAAATGCATAGTATTTACCACCAAGACTATCAATTCTAGAAGGACCAAATAAATCAATATGAAGCAATTGCAAAGGTCTAGTAGTTGAAATCTCTTTCTTGGAATGAAAAGATGTTTTAATTTGTTTTCCAAATTGGCATGCATCACAAAGTTTATCTTTAACAAAAGGAATAGATGGCAAACCAATAACAAGATCTTTTCTAACCAATTTTGAAATAGAATCCATACTAGCATGTCCTAATCTTCTATGCCACAACCAAGAATTATCATTCATAACGGTTAAACATTTATTTGTACTATCAAAAGAATCAACATCAATAACATACACATTATCCTTTCTTACTCCAAGGAAAATAACTTCATTGGTTGAAACATTTTCAATGGAGCATTGTGAGGATTCAAACACAACACGAAAACCTATATCACATAATTGACTAATACTAAGCAAGTTATGTTTAAGATTATCAACAAGAAGCACATTTTTAATACATGGAGAGTAAATGTTACCAATATCACCAATGCCCAAGATTTTTCCTTTTGAATTATCCCCAAAGGTGACAAAGCCACTTTCCTTGCTTTTAAAGCTTGAAAATCTTGATGGATCACCGGTCATATGCTTTGAACATCCACTATCCAAGAACCATAAGCTTTGACTCTTTCTTGTTGATTCCTACAAAAACAAGTTCATTTGTTGGCTTTTGGTACCCATATAACTTTGGGTCCATTCTTGTTAGTTCTAGAACCCTTTGGTACCCATTTAGTCTTGCCTAGATATGCAAATTTCTTCACATGACAATAGGAAATAGTATGACCATCTCGGTTACAATATGTGCATGTAAAGTGAGGTAGACTAGATGGTTTCACAAAAACGTTTCTCAAAAACTTTTGTTTCTTACTAGGATCATAACCAATACCATTTTTTGAAAAACCACATGATTGGTTTCCCACCATGAGATCATAGCCTTCCTTACCTCTAGTGAAGGTATATATGTCATTTTTTAGGCTTCTCACATGGGCTTTCAATTCAACTATTTCTTTCTTATGTGAAGCACATGTAGCACATTAAGATTTAGCTATAAGTTCTTTTTCATTTATTTTTAAAATCTCAATTTCTTTTAAAAGCATGTTGGTCTTCTCTCTAAGGGTTTGGTTTTTAACAAGCAATTTACCAAAATCATCAAATAGTTCCTTAAATGAATTAGACAACTCATCATATGACATATCTAAGTTATCATCATCATTTTCGCTATCACAATCATTTTGGTTAGAAATGCTTACCCCATCATCAAGTGCCATCATGCACATGTTTGCCACTTCATTCTTTCCTTCTTCTTCGGAGTCCTCTTCGTCACTATTGAGCCAATCCGCCAACATTGCCCTTCCTTTGTATTTGTACTTCTTTCTCATTGGACAATCCATCTTCATATGTCCGGGCTTCTTGCATTCAAAGTAAATTGGTGGATCATCTTTGCTTTTTCTTTCTTTTGAGTCACTCCATCTTTGTGGCTTCTTCCCAAAGTTCTTTTTGAATTTCATGAACTTTTTGTATTTCTTAGAGAAGAGTGCCAAGTCCTCCATGTCACTACATAAGCTTTCCTCATCTTCTTCACTAATGGCATGGGAGGAGGAAGACTAGAATGCAATAGTCTTCTTTCTCTTCTCAACTTCCTCTTCTTCTTGAGCACTCATGAAAATTTCATGGTTCATGAGTGAGCCAATTAGTTCGTCCAAGGGAAGTGTTGAGAGATCCTTGGCTTCTTGAATGGCAACCACCTTTCCTTGATAAGCCTTGGTGAGACTTCTCAAAATCTTGGTCACCATATCCTTTTGAGTAAGTACCTTGCCAAGAGAGTTCAAACCATTAGCAATTGTAGTGAAGCGAGTATACATATTAGCAATGGTTTCATCCGCTTTCATCTTAAAGTTCTCATATTGAGTGGAATAAATTTGAATTTTAGTTTCCTTCATATCACTAGTTCCTTGATGAGTAACTTCAAGCATTTTCCACATATCGTAAGCGGTAGAGGCTTGTTCAATATTTTTAAAAATGTCTCTATCCAAACCACATATAAGAGCATATTTAGCTTTAGCATTTTTAGAAAGCATTTTCTAATCATTTTCATCATATGCTTCATAAGTCTTAATTACTTCAACACCATTTATGACATGTTTAGCAACATAAGGACCACTAGACACAATATGCCACAAATCATAGTCAATAGATTGAAGGTAAGTTTCCATTCTAATTTTCCAATAAGGAAAATCTACTCCATTGAAGTATGGTGCTCTATTTGTGCTAAAACCTTCTAACATGTTATTTTGTGAATTACTTGGAAACACCATGCTCTAGATTGTGAAATCTAATTAAATAATTTGAGCCCTTGCTCTGATACCAATTGTTAGCCCAAGATATGTTTCCAAGAGGGGGGGTGAATTGAAAATTTAAACTAATTTCGGAAAATTAAAACTTTTAACACAAAATTATGCAATTAGTCAATTAATCAAGTAAAAGCAAGTAGTATGACAAGCAATATATTAAGACAAATAATTAAACTTGTAAAGTAAAGAGTTTAAGGATTAGAAAATGCAAACTCTCGATTTTTACAAGGTTCGGTAGAGCTATGCCACCTACGTCCTTGGTCTTCAAAGCTATGGACCTAGCTTTGAGTTCCAATATCGAGCCAAGTTAACGGGCTTGACTAACCCTTACAACTGGGAAATTTTCACCAAGGTATTTCCAAACCTCTTACAATAGTTTCGCACCCCCGAGGACTATTAACCTCTTTCTCGTATTGTTGAAGTGCCAATCTCACTATTACCGGGTTGTTTACAATACCGGTGCCAACCTCACCTCAATCACAATATGGAAATGTGTTTGATATACAAGCTAAAATCACTCTAGAAATATGATGATACAATGGAAACCTAGAGTGAAAAGCAAGCACACTTAAGATGAATGAAATCAAATTTTGGCTCAAAGTGTGTGAAAAGTGTTTTTTTGGATTTCAAACTTGGAAGCTCCTTAATCTCACTTAGATAGGTTAGATGTTTGTAATAAATGCTCAACCAACTTATTTTTTGAAAGAAAAACGAGTTTATATAGTGTTGGAAAGAAAACTAGCCGTTTATAGCCGTTAGCACGTTTCCTGAGGTGAGGTCTGCCGTGAACCGGAAGTTCGGATGGGAACCGGAATTTTGGATTGATTACAACCGGAATTCCGGCTGCCAACCGGAATTCCGGATGACTGACCAGAGGCAAAAATGCCATTTTTCGGGACTTAAACGCGCATAACTTCTTACTTGATTATCCGATTTCAGAAATTTCAACTTTGTTCTCTTAGTTAAACAAAATGTGATTTAGAAATTCAATCAAAAAAGTTTTGAACTATCGTGTGAGAAAACTTGTTGCACAAGTTAGTGAATGGGCCAAAATTAAAATTTATAAAAACTTAGTGTGCTATGCAAATCACTTTAATAAGACTAAAGTAAATTTATACCATTTGATTTTGAGTAGTCTTGATGTAGATGAGCCTCCTAGCTTGATTTGCATGTTTTTGATCCCATGTTGACTTTTCCCGAGAGTTGACCTGGACTTTGACTTTGACTTTGACTTTCGGGTTGACATTTTGACTTTGGGCTTTTGAAGACCTCTTTTGAATAGGGTCTTGAGTTGTTGATCCCTTGATGAATCTTTTGCTCTTGATATGCTTGTTGAATCCATTTAGTGTTGCTTTCAAAAGTTTGGTAAAATTACCAAAATATTTGTTTTCTCTTTTAAATTTGCTACAAAATCAATAAATCATTAGTAACAAATAATAATCAAATATTTGTTAATCATCAAAACAAGGAGATCTAAAAGTTTGAGTTAACACAATCATGAAATAAATTATGTGAACCATGCAACATAAAATGTTCTTTCTAATATTTATTAATAAGTAAATCTGATTATATTGAAATGGGTTTTATTTAGGGCACAAAACCCAACAAACTCCCACTTGCACTAATATAAAACAAAATGTGCATTTCAAATAATCTCAACACCTTGATACACAAATCAAGTGTAGTAGTAGTATACTACTCGTAATTGGATCTCACAGGTTGAATTAAACACAACCTTCTCTCCACCATTACTCTTCCTTAATCACAAAATTCTTGATATTGTGAAATTCCTCTCTATATGTCTACTCTCTTGGGAGACTGGATTCTATACTTTTGGCAACTACTTTTTGGTTAATCAAGAAATAACACTAGTAGTTAAGACAAGTTGGAACGGTGCCACCAATGTATAGAACTTTCCTTACACTGAATAAGGACCTTTCCTGCAACTTTAACATTCAATCTCTCTCTGGTAAACTAAGAGACTTTAGATAGGTTTTTACACTTCTCCAAAATCACTACTCCACCCCCAGAGTAATCACCATCTTACCAGTAGACTTTCTAGCACAAAGGCAAGTCTAGAAATCTGATGTGGTGTAGTCTAAGAGTTTTAAACACACCCTGATCGACTAACATATAGTTCCTCTTCTTAATCTTAAGATTTACTTGATTGTCTTCCAATGTTCCTTTCCTGGATTAATCTGATACCTACTAATTACTCCCACTCAACAGCAAGTGTCTGGTCTAAGGCATAAAAAAGCATATCTGAGACCTCTCACTGTTGATTTAAGAAATTCTTTCATGGCTTTATCTTTTTCTGGAATAGTTGAGACTTTCCTTAGATAAATAAAATCTATGTCTATGAAGTCGAGAAGCTTCTATAGATTGCCATTAAAAAGAAAATGCTTCAGCATCTTACTAAAGTAAGTTGCTTGCATTAGAGTAAGTAATTACCAGGTATACCATAAGCCATAGGTTTAGATAAACTCAAACTTACTAGGACCAGGAAGTTTTGTTAAGTCCATTGAATAGACTTATAAACTAAAATTTCCTTTGATGTCCTTGTAATAGAAAACTTTAGGTTACTTCATGTGAATGAATTAAACCATAGTTCTCTTGGCTTTTCTTCTTAGTTTCATATCTTGACAATCCATTACTTGTTTAAACTCACAATGGATTTTAATTACTAGTATATTCCAAGTCATAAGAAGGTGAGTTCCTAGAAACCCTCCCACTACGACAAGGTACCGTGAATTGTGTCTAAGAAAACTTAATGGTATTGACCTCTTTAGTTGTGTCAAGACGACAGAGGCAGTGGGATCATCATATGTAGAATAAGATGATAGAACACTTTTGGAATCAAGATAAAATTATCTCCTTTATTTGCTACTTTATTTTCAGACTTAGTACCATTTATCTCTGTTTAGCCAAGCTCGAAGGACATCATCATTTCACTTCTAAATTCCTATAGAAGTTACAGACTCCATATTTATGTTAGCGCTCCCACTCAATTATACTATCATGTTCCGAAAATGTACGTATCACCCTGACCCAAAAGTAGGCTTAACTAACAAATCAAAGAACATGTATAATACTCTTGAGATCGAACCTAATCATATCAGGATTAAGATCATTTGATCTAGGATCAACAGGTGATATTGAATTGAATAGATATTACGGTAAATTTTAATATAGCTAATCAAAGTTCAATATCGGTCCCTTCCGATGTATACTCCATACATCCGATACTAGTAAACTTTGCCAATGCCCTGGAAAGGACATAACACTTATCCAAGGTGTAAGAATACCTATCGCTTATTATATCATGCCAGTCTAAATCCAGTGAATTGACAAATTAGGGAATAAACTTTCAAACATATAATTAAGATTATATTCCACTGTGCTGACAATACTATAATCATTAACAAATTCATATCTTCTGGACTTAAATAGAATTCATACATTATATATAATCATGAAATAAATCATGTGAACCATGCAACATAAAATGTTATTTTTGATCATTATTAATAAGTAGATCTGATTATATTAAAATGGGTTTTATTTAGGCACAAAACTCAACACAAGTCTCAATGTAATTACCCTTATTCTTCTAAGAGAGATTAAAAAAAATAAAAAAAAAATGTGAAATGTAATATAATTTAATTAAATAGATATTTCAACTTACTTTCTCATAACGCCTCTCAGCCATAGATTTCGTTCCCTATGTTGTAGGGTACTACATCTTTTTCTATTTTCTATATTTATTTTAGAACGAGCAATAAACTCTGGACTAGTGAAAAACTAACAAATAGGAAGCCATTGCTCTGGAATCAGTTCACTAGGCGGGTGGGCAACATCATTATCAAAATCCACAAGACTTTTATAGTATTTTTTGAAATGAACATGTCTTAAAATCTTTCGTTTCTTATATATGTCTGCCATTTTACCCATGCAATGTTTGTAATTAT
This sequence comes from Cannabis sativa, assembly GCF_029168945.1. Taxonomy (NCBI): domain Eukaryota; kingdom Viridiplantae; phylum Streptophyta; class Magnoliopsida; order Rosales; family Cannabaceae; genus Cannabis; species Cannabis sativa. The sequence goes on along the minus strand of NC_083605.1, from coordinate 42,053,697 downwards.
TTCAGAATGTTCATTGTTGTCGATATTGTAATAATACTGGATTAAAAGAAAAGAAAGAAATATGTTAGCAACATAGAAATTGTATGTAATAAAAAACAACATACAAATATTTTTACCCGAACTCTGTTGAAGACTGAATCACGATAAAACCTTGGAACTTTCTCCCAACTATCATAATGTCTTGTGACGTGAATTCTAATCTCTCTCCCAATCAAACGAGAAAAGGTGCCACTCTCTATTCCAACTATTCTACAAGCACGAACATCACCCACAAGAGGTAGTGGCACTGAAGATTTTTTTTCTCCTATCCTCTAAGCCATTAAGGACATTACAACCGCGTTTCCTCTTTCTTGAAGAACCAGAAAGCTCATTTTCAGCTTCAGAAGCTTCAGTAGTAAACTCACACTCAGTGAAAATCCTAGGATCTGGTGGGTCCTCACCCCCACCATCACCTCCATGGTATCTAGCAATATCTGCATACATTATACTAAAAAAATACACCATCTAATTAAATTGTATCTAAATATATGTTACACATTATACTAAAAAATAATACGCTACATTGACTAAAAAAATTACCACTAAAAGACAGATACAACTTAATTTCAAGAATACTATAACTAAATACAATAATCACTATCATCATCACTAATCAAATTTGAGTCTATTTGTGGGGATGGGGACACATCAATTGAATCATCATCGATAGCATTATCAACAAGTATGTCATCCTCTGCATCTAAGATTTCTTCATCTTCATCATCATCGATAAAACCATCGTCATCAGGAACTGTTAGTAAACTTTGAGGGAAATCAATGGATGTTGGTGGATGATTAGTTTGTTGTACATCTAACACATCCAAATCCACGAATAGTGAAAAATTTGACGAATTTGTTTCATGTACAATATTGATGACAGCATCACGTATGTCATTCATTGGTGCCATCATCAATTTTGTCCCAAAGTTGGCGATGATTAACATCTTGGACAACCCTCCAATTATGACCTCTAACCAAATCATCCATAAAAAAAAACTTGTTTCGCTTGATTGCCTAGAATGTACAGCTCATCTTTGTACCATTGACTACTCACACTTATACTAGTGATGTTATTTTCGGTGATTATTTTCATCCTTCTTGGATCTGTGCTGAACCATTTGCACTTAAATAATACAACCGAATAAGCACCACTAAAAGACAGACGCAAAATTTCGAAAAGTTCACCATAATAGTCAAAACCTTCTGTCCCCTTAACAAACACACCATTATTTTGAGTGAAGCGTTTTTTTATCTCTTTCGAGTGTAAGAAATCGAATCTCATTCATTAAACACACTGAATAAGAGTAAACCACAATATCATACCCAGATGCTAGAGCTAGAAGTTCATCACCATGCTCTAAAGACTCAAGACAATTTAGTTGATAAATCTGCATATAGTAAAACATTGTAACATAAATTTGAGAGTAAACCAAAATATTCTAACAAATATCTTCAAAGTCCATGTGTGCAATATTGGGTTTTGTGTCCTAAATAAAACCCATTACAATCTGATTAGTTATCAATTTAAGAGATTTGAAGTGATTTATTGTAACACCCTAACTAACATATGCATATTACGTGATTTTTAAACATGCTGTCCAGCTCGTTGCTAATCAACGAGGTTTATGGAAAACGTGATTAATTAAAATTTTTGCTTTTTAATTAAACTTATAAATATTTATACAAAAGACTCGGGATCCCGATTACAAAATCATTTACAAAAATTTACTGTTCATACAAAATAATTGTCGCCTAGCGACTAGTTACAAAATTAGCCTTGCTGTCTCGATGATCGTACGCTCCAGGCCTAACTGCCCCGACATGTACAATCTTCACCGGCTCGCTCACGGTCCATCAGCTCTAGCCTTGCCTTTACCTACACATAAACGTAGCACTGTGAGTTGACAGACTCAGTAAGAAAAGCATAATAATATTCATACATAAAACCCGGTCATCATCAGACGCCCATACCCCTGATCATGACCCTAACTGCCGTGTCCAACACGATACTGAGTCCCCCTAACTGTCGTGTCCAACACGGTACTGAGTTCTGAACGTTCATAGGGACGATACTATTGACAAGTAACAGCCTGATCGGTCGAACCGGTCATACTCCGGCTGCTGGTCATACTCCAGCCTGTACCGACGTGTTACAGTATCGGCTGATCGGTCGAATCCGGTCATACTCATTTCTTGGTCATACTCCAGCCTGTACCGACGTGATACGTCAATAATACGGAACCACCAACCTAAGTGTAAGCCTGATCGGTCGAACCGGTTATACTCCGGCTGCTGGTCATACTCCAGCCTGTACCGACGTGACACAGTTGGATGGTTCGAAGCCAACATACATAACTAATGTAATCTAACAGGCTTCCTACATGCACGCTAAACATGTAATCTACATATGCATACTGTTATACTAATCTTACCTGGATTCCGAATTCAGGTGTGTGGTCCAACCCGACCGGAACTTAAGCTAACGCGGCGGATTACAGGCTCCTAAACCATAAAAATTACAACACTATAAGTGATACGCTAACCACTTCCCGGGGACTTAAACTAGGAACTAAAAGTTTCCCTATCGATAAAAAGCATGGAAATACCCCCAAAAACATAAAAACGAGAAAAACTAGGGTTCCTGAATTTTCCGCAACCGGTAGACCGGTTGCCCAACCAAAATTCCAGTTTTGGGAAATTTCAGAACCCCATCCGGAATTCCGGATGTACAACCGGAATTCCGGTTCCTCGCAGGCAACAACTTCAAAATTTTATAACTCATACAAATCCAACCCAAATCACCTCAAACCTTCCAGACCTATTCCATATAACCCAAATAACATTTCTAAGGCATTAAATCCACCCAGAAAGTACAGAAACTAAAAGTGCCATTAAAGCCCAAGCTTTGAGTTCTAAACTCAAACTTGGTTAAAATCAACTAACATGCATCCATACTAGATTAAACCTACATAATCATGCATAAATAACCCTCTGAAAACAACTACAACTTCAACAACATCACAGCAACAGAATTAAGCCATTTCTCTTTGAAAACCATAATTTTTGAGCTAAAAATCACACAACTTAAACAAGATAGCAAGCATGCATTAAAACCTAGATAATTCATTCATTTTAGACTTAATTAAGCTTCTGAAAACATCATATAAACACAGCAACAACAGCCACCCAAAAACTAGCATGCAACCTACCATTTCACTTTAAAAACTTCAAGAAACATAAGAGAAAGATGAAGAAAGCTTACTAACAAATAGAGATCACTAAATATGCTCAAAATGAGCTTGAATCACCAAGAAAAACTCCACTTCCTTGCTGCTCAAGGAGGGCCGAAAAGAGAGAGAGCTTGAGAGAACAAATTTTGCTTTTCTTTCTAAATTTTTCTAACTTTGATTTTGAAATGAGAAAATGAGATTAAATGACACCTATTCCTATTTACTTCAGCCAACAATTAACTAAATAAACATTTATTTTTCAATTAATAATCACTAAAAGACAAAATATCATTGGGGCAAAAATACCATTTTGCCCCTCCACACTAAAATAACATAAATAACACTAAAGGGGGTATTTTTGGGAAATTCTAAATTCACGGCCATTCCAGACATTCCCAATGTCAAATAAACCGTCCCAAACTACTAACATACTAAGTTGTGATTTTAACTGAGCCAAACGCCGAGTTCCAAAATACCGGGCACCGGAATGCAAAATTATGAAAACTACTACATGACATAAAAATGCATCTCTGAATTGAATAATAACAGTATAATAAATTATTTAAATAGCTATAAATAATTTCATAATTAAACGTGATTAACTGCTAATTTCCAAATTAAACTAAGCGGTCTTTACAACTATTCCCCCCTTAAAAGGATTTCGTCCCCGAAATCTAACTTGAATAACTCTGGATATTGAGCTCTCATATCTGACTCTAGCTCCCAGGTGGCTTCCTCCACCTTGCTGTCTCTCCGCAGAACTTTGACCAATGCTATGGTCTTATTCGAAGGACTTTATCCTTTCTATCCGGGATCTGCACTGGCTGTTCTTCATAAGTCATGTCTGGCTGCAGTTCTAGGCTCTCATAACTGAGTATATGAGAGGGATCTGAAACGTATTTTCTCAACATCGAGACATGGAATACGTTGTGAACTGCTGATAAAGTTGGAGGCAACGCTAACCGGTGTGCCACTTGACCTATCTTCTCGAGAATCTCGAAAGGTCCTGTAAATCTAGGGCATAACTTGCCTCTTTTCTCGAAACATTTGATCCCCTTCATCGGAGATACCTGTAAAAACACATGGTCCCCTACTTGGAACTCAACATCTCTGCGTTTCGGATCTGCGTAACTCTTCTGTCTATTCTGTGAGGCAAGCATTCTAGCTTTTATCTTCTCTATTGCCTCATTGGTCCGCTGCACTGACTCTGGACCTAGGTATTTCCTCTCCCCTGTCTCATCCCAGTGAATGGGAGATCTACACTTCCTACCGTATAACAGTTCATAGGGAGCCATCCCTATCGTATTCTAATAACTGTTGTTGTAAGAAAATTCTATCAACGGTAGATATTTATTCCATGAGCCTTCAAAATCCATAACACAGGCTCGCAACATGTCCTGCAATATCTGAATTTTCCTTTCGGACTGACCATCTCTCTGAGGATGGAATGCTGTACTGAATTTCAGCTTTGTACCCATTGCTCGCTGCAAACTCTGCCAAAATTTGGAGGTGAACTTCGGATCCCTGTCCAAAACTATAGACTTCGGTACCCCGTGAAGTCTTACGATCTCTCTGACATACAACTCTGCCAACTGATCCACTGAAAATGTCGTTCTAACCGGCAGAAAATGAGCAGATTTCGTGAATCGATCCACCACTACACAGATGGAATCAAACAACCCCGTGGTCCTAGGTAATCCGACCACAAAATTCATCGTGATATCTTCCCACTTCCATTCTGGTAGGGTTAGAGGCTACAACAACCCTGCTAGTCTCTGATGTTTAGCCTTAATCTGCTGACAAGTGAGGCATCTCGATACGAATTCTACCAAATTCTTCTTCATACCGCTCCACCAGAAGTACGGTTTAAGATCTTGGTACATCTTAGTTGTGTCGGGATGCAGAGAATACGGGGTAGAATGAGCCTCCTCAAAGATCTCATTCCTGAGTTCCACACTATTTGGAACACAAACCCTAGCTTTATACAGAAGCATCCCGCTGTCTGACACTGAAAAGTCCTTGGCTTGACCAGCCAACACCTCATCTCTAATCTTTACTAACTCTGGATCCGTCATCTGAGGGACTTTTATTCTTTCCAACAGATCAGATTGCAGCGTTAAGTTGTGAAGCTGACCTACCACAAACTCAATGCTGGATCTAACCATATCCTTTGCTAGCTGAGGTGAGATCTGAACCACGCTAGCTACTTGCTCGGGACCCTTTCTGCTCACAGCATCGGCCACTACATTGGCCTTCCTAGGGTGATAGAGGATCTCACAGTCGTAATCTTTCACTAATTCCAACCAACGTCTCTGTCTCATGTTCAAATCTTTCTGAGTAAAGAAATACTTGAGACTTTTATGGTCGGTATAGATTTCACACCTTTCTCCGTAAAGGTAATGCCGCCAAATCTTCAATGCAAAAACCACCGCGGCAAACTCTAGATCATGAGTCGGGTATCGCTGTTCATAATCCTTTAACTGTCGGGAAGCATAAGCGATGACCTAATCGGCTTGCATCAGCACACACCCCAAACCCTGTCTGGATGCATCGCAATAAACTATGAACTTCTCATTGTCTGAAGGCAAAGCTAGCATTGGAGCAGTAATCAACCTCTGCTTCAGCTCCTGAAAAACTAGCTCCGCACTTGTCTGACCAGACAAACCGCTGATTCTTCTTTGTAAGTTCGGTTAGGGGCATTGAAATTTTTGAAAACCCTTCCACGAACCTACGGTAGTACCCAGCTAAACCCAAGAAGCTTCTGATCTCTGTCACTGTCTTCGGTCTCTGCCAATCCCTGATGGATTCGATCTTCTCGGGATCCACCTTGATCCCATCTTTGCTCACAATGTGCCCTAGGAAGGACACCTGAGATAGCCAAAATTCACATTTCTTGAACTTGGCATAAAGCTTGTGTTCCCGAAGCCGTTGCAGTACCATCTAAAGATGTAATTCGTGCTCCCCTTCTGATTGAGAGTACACGAGGATGTCGTCGATAAACACAATCACACAGATATCGAGGAAATCCTTGAATACTCTATTCATCAAATCCATAAACGCCGCAGGAGCATTGGTTAGTCCGAACGACATAACCAGGAATTCATAATGTCCATACCTAGTGCGGAAAGCCGTCTTCGGAATGTCCTCCTCTCGGATTCTCAACTGATGATAACCCGAACGGAGATCAATCTTAGAAAAGACCGTCTTTCCCTGAAGCTGATCGAACAAATCATCGATCCTAGGTAATGGATATTTATTCTTCACCGTCAGCTTGTTCAATTCCCTGTAGTCAATGCACATCCTCATAGTTCAATCTTTCTTCTTGACGAATAAAACCGGGGCTCCCCAGGGTGACACACAGTGGAATGTGCCCAATGAACATTCCTCACTATTTATAGGGTAGGAAACTTGAGGACGAAGAGTTTCCTCTCTCGTTACAAAGCGCATAAACAGAAGGATCGTGTGATCAATGCTAATGCTAGGATTGTGGGATTGAGGCTGAATACACTGATAGTGGAATCATTTGTATGCCACATCCACGCAAGTTGATCCCTGAGTTATAGGGATTGAGGTGGTGACTCACGAAGTGCTTGGTTGAATTCGCTAAGTGTTGCTCATTCTGCACGGCTCGTTGAGTACTCCATTATGGACATGCCAGCGAGGCATCCTACTCGGCATGTTGATCCGACCAGGTGCTCTAAGTAGATGCCACGTGTCACCATTCTTGTGATGCCACCTCAGAATGCCAATTTTGGGATAACATTTGCACTTCAAGTCTGTGCGGGACCTCCGAGGTTGCGTATAGACTTATTCCGAGCTAGCTCTGCCTTTGAAAGGGGACACGTGTCGAGCATGACCGTTCGAGACTCGATGTGAAGCTGACTGGGCGTCCCTTCGGTTTTCGGCTAATTAATGCTCCCACAATTAATATTTCAAAAATCCGAATTTTCTCCACGGCTGACGGTTGCACTCGATTATTTTGATTTCCCATATTTGCTTTCAAGGCAGGAAGTCGAGGCGTCTAAGGTTCCTTTACGTACAGTTACCCTTTTGCCTATGAATACTAGGAGTACTTGCATATTACCTCATTTCATCACCCTTCGCTGTTAGCAAACTTCAAAGCAAAACGAGAGAGTTTCAGGCTTCAAAGTTGCTGAAGAGTTTACAGACGATTTCAGGCTTGCTTGAATCCGGACACTTGAATCTTTGAGTAAGTTTCTGATTCCCTTTATGTTTTTCCTTTGCATGCTTGTGCTTTGAATGTAACTTTGCTGTAAAAAGAACATTGTAGGAAACGCTAGGGTTTGAAACTTCTGCGACTCTTCTTTTCCATGTCCTTGCGTTAGCTTTTAGCCGTAAGGCTTGTTTTAGAACTGCATTGCGTCGGTTTTCCATTCTGCTTTTTTTAAGCTTCATGAACTTTTTTGCTCTAACTCAAGAAAAACTTTCTGACTTATTGAGTTTAGACTTTTCTTCGAACATGGCTGTTCTTTAATCTGTTGGGTACTCCTGGTCGGCATATTTGTTTGTTTTTTCGCTTGATACTCCTGTTGGAATTTATTTTACCAGGATCTTAGATCTACTCACAAGTATGTTGTTTAACACCCTAAATATGAACTTTCTAAAACGATAATTAAACACATATAAAGTTAAGAAAACCTTACATTGGTGGCAGCGGAATAATGGCTCCTTCCACTCAGATCTCTAACCCTTGTATCCTTTCTGTCGTAAAGTATTATCAAGATCTGAGCCCGAATGTCCTTCTCTAATCCTCCTTCAAGAGAATGATATTCTTTTGATTCCGTACCCAGCCATAGAATGATGGCTCGTATGAAGAAAACTACGCGTCTGGATGACGCTTCTGATCCCCAGGTGGCTCGGCTTGCCACTTTGCCCGACACCGGACAGGATTTGGTGGTCCCAATGGAGGAGAACCGTGAGGGGGACGCTGAAGTCCAGGAGATTGAGGAGCTGGACGAGGCGCGTCCGGGCAGCCCTCCCGCTGCTGAGGGAGAGGATGAGATTGAACCCCCTAACTATGGGGAGTACAATGAGGCTGGGCAACCAGTTGATGCTGACGAGGACGTCCTGGTTGCGGGCGTTGATTACGTCACCGAGGAGCTGTTGGGTTTTATGCCCTAAATAAAACTCATTTCAATATAATCAGATTTACTTATTAATAAAGATCAGAAATAACATTTTATGTTGCATGGTTCACATGATTTATTTCATGATTATATATACATAATGTATGAATTCTATTTAAGTCCAGAACATATCAATTTGTTAATGATTATAGTGTTGTCAACACAGTGGAATATCATCTTAATTATATGTTCGAAAGTTTATTCCATGATTTGTCAGTTCACTGGATTTAGACTGACATGTTAATCAGCGATAGGTATTCTTACACCTTGGATAAGTGTTATGTCCTTTCAAGGGCATTGGCAAAGTTTACCAACATCGGATGTATGGAGTATACATCGGAAGGGGCCGATATTGAACTTTGATTAGATATATTAAATTTACCGTAATATCTATTCAATTCAACATCACCTGTTGATCCTAGGTCAAATGATCTTAATCCTGATATGTTTAGGTTCGATCTCAAGAGTATTATACATGTTCTTTGATTTGATACTTAAGCCTACTTTTTGGTCAGGGTGATACGTACATTTTGGGAACATGATAGTGGAAATGAGTGGGAGCGCTAACATAAATATAGAATCTATAGCTTCTATCATTTATACGGGGTTAAGTGTTTTAAGGATAAAACACATTGTAGGGTGTTTCGGTAATCTAATCAATTTACAGTGTAGATCATCTATATAGAGGATCATTATCAAATTAGGATTATAACAATGGATAACTAATGACGTGTCTATATGGTGGAACATATAGAGCATTCTATATACAGAAAGTGCAATTCTAAGTTCTATGTGTCAATTCAACGAAGAATTAATAAGTTAGTGAATTTAAGATATAAATTCTTGATCTGCTTATTGGAAGCTCGGATATATAGACCCATGATCCCCGTACTAGTTGAGACCATACTGCTTGTAACACTCAGTTAATTGATTTTTATTAATCAATTATAATTCTAAAGTTAGACTATGTCTAGCTTATGAATTTTCACTAAGCAAGGGCAAAATTATAAAGAAAAGAGATTTTAGGTTTATTTATTAATTAAGAGACTTTATATGTCTAATTAATAAATATATTAAATGACAATATTATTTAATAATTAACTTTTAGTTATTAAATAATTAGAATTGGCATTTAAATGGTTAAATTTGAAAATTAGCGTTTTTGAGAAAATGAGATGCAGAAATGATAAAGCAGCAAAATTGCATATGTGATGCCTATTATCCAAAGCCCAGGCCGGCCACTATTGTAGGCTTTTATCATTTATTTTTTCATTATTTTAATGCCAAATAATTCTAACTTAAATCTAGGTGGTTACCTATAAATAGATAGTGATGGCTCTCATTCAAACTTAACTTTTTGTTAACTTTGTCAGATGAAAGTTGAGCCTCTTTCTATTTACCCTAGCCGCCACTTCTTCTTCTCCTTTCCTCTTCAATTTTTTCGAACCTTGAGTGAATGAGTGAGTGCCCACACACATCAAGTGGTATCTCAATCATAGTGTGTAAGACTGTAGGAGATTCCAAACAACAAGAAGGAGAATCATCATCAAAGGAAGGAGAGAAAGAGATCCAGGTTCAGATCTTGGTGATGCTCTGCTACAGAAAGGAATCAAGGGCTAGAGATCTGAACGGAAGGAGTCATTATATTCCGCTGCACCCAATGTAAGGTTTACAAAACTTTATATGTATTTATTTCATTGTTTTAGAATTCATATTAGGATGTTAATGAAACATACTTGTTAGTAAATCTAGACCCTGGTAAAATATATCCAACAACTGGTATGAGAGCCATGGTAATGATTTACTTTCATGAAATATGAATTAACATGATGTTTTGCATTGATTTGGATGGTTTCATGTGGTTTATGTGCTTATTTGATGATAGTTTAGAAATCACAATATATATTACTAAAATATTTTTTATTTCGATCTGGAATTATTTTTTCTAGAAAGTAGATGAAAAATTAATAAATTTAGGCTTTTACAGATCCTAATTTGAATTTTTTTGAATTAGTTATGATTTTATGAAGTTGAACGAAAATATCAGGATTTGAAACACATACCCGCGCGCGGGACGCTGGGACAGCACCCATTCAGACAAGGCGCTGACCGAGTTTACTCGGGCATGGCCCCTGTCTGAAGGGTAGCTCGTGCCTGTGTCCCTCGGTCCAATGAGGCTGCTTGCAGCGTCTGTCCTTGGCCAAAACCTCCATTCCGCGCGCGCAGGGGTATGCAATGCATACCCCTGCCTCAAACTTGTTTTCGTCATAACTTTTGATTCAAAAATCGATTTTCATTGAAACAAAAGCCAATTTTCGGGAGAATTTTGTGTAGAATCTTATTTTTTAATTAAAAATCTAATTTTCAAAATAAAACTAATTTTTATTAATTTTTTAATTAATTAAAATTAGTTTCTGATATTAGTAGACTTTGAATTTTGAAAATTTGATTTCTCACAAAGGAGCCTTATGGTTAATTTTGAAATTTTAGATTATTTTATTTTAATTATAAGATTAGATATTATTTTTATTCAATTTTAAAAATAATCTTGTACTAATTTCAAAATTTGCTAACCATATCATATCTTTTTCAAATTTGTTATTTTCAAAATATATTTTATTAATTAAAATTATAAGATTAGGAATATGTTAGGTTTAACATTTTATCTTATTAGACATTTTTTTTATTAAAATTATATTTTAGCAAAAAATAACATGAAATTTGAAAAATTGGTTAGTTTAGTTTGAATAGATATTTTAGGGTTTCAAACCATAATTTTTTCGAACTTATTTTTTTAAAAAAATTCTAACCATATAAAATATCTTATTTTTCAATTAGTTTATTTATGTAATACTTAAATTTATTAAATTATAAGACTTAGAATATAATAATGAAATATCTAAATTCAAGATTCAAGATATTTTATTATATTATCTTATTAGAAATTTTAAATAAATTTAAATTTTGAATAAACTTGATATTTGAAAATTGGTTAGATATTTTTGATTTTTTGTTAGAATTTAAGAAATTTAGGAGTTTGTTGAATTTAGAATTTTTTCAAATATTCTCTAACAACCTAAATTTGAATTATAGTTAAGATATTTATTTTAAATTTTAAAATTGAGATATTTTGGCTTAATTTGCAGATATTCCATATCAGTTATTTGTTTGTATTGTTTGTTTATATATTGATACACAAATTTTTCTTACAAACCTATTATTTATTTGATCTAAATTGCTATGATTAACTTGTTGACAGATCCAATGATCTGATTTTAATCATAGTCCAATTGTCAATAGATCTTATAAATAATTTGTAATAGGTAATTTTCGCTATTTCTTTCATCTGTGTAAACCTATTAACATGATAGGGCCCACCCAAATCATTTGACCTGTGTGAGCCTATATGCTTGCTTTTGGGCTTAGATGCATATAGGAAGCCCATTTAAGTTCTACTAAGTAAATGGACTAGGTTGCTAAAATAAATTTTGACATAAGTAAATTTATTTAGGCCCAATTAGATTTAGGCTTAGTCAATGAATAACAATTATTTATTTAAAGGTTAAATTCCTCTCTTTTGGGTGAGAGTTGGGGGCCAATAGAAGTGGGTACGACATACTGAACTTAGCTCCCTCTCACATGAACTACCCCAATTGTGAAGGTCCATTTGCCTTATTTAAATAATTGTATTAGGTTAATTATATTAGTCTAACCTAATTAAAATTGAATTAGCAACATAATTAACTTTTAAAATATATGAAATTTAATTTTTCATTTAATATTTTAAAGTTAATTTTAGAAAAACATTTAGTAAATGTATATATTCTAGATAATTATTTCTAGAACTAGTTATTTTTTCTAATATTTAATTAAGAAAATATCATAGATTGTGAAATTAATTGTTTAATAATTAATTTCGATACAATCTAAGTTAAGTATATTTTTCCTAGTATTAATAATTAAGTCTTCTCTATACTTAATTATTTATTTCTTGAATTTAATACATTTAATTAAATTAAAAATTTAAATATTTAAGTTAATTTTGATCATGATACTTAAATATTATTATTTTCATGTTATTTAATTAAAATTGAAAATTATTTTAAGTTTGAAATCTTATTTCAGAATAACTTAAATTTGAATAATTTTCAAAATAGATTTTATTTTATTTTATTAATCTTTTTCCCACAATTTCGAAATTGCATTTCTTAAATGTAGAAATTTCAAATTTTATCTGAAAAATAGATTAATGTTGAAAATTCTTTATTTTAATTTTGGACCAACTTAAATCAATGATTTTTTCATTTAATGATTAATTAAAATAAATGAAGTAAAATATATTTAATTAGAAAATGAATTAATTAGTCAATGAAAGTCTAGATAGACATTATCTTTTTTGCTTGAAGTATTTTTCTAGTGTATTTAATTAAATAGAAAATTAATATTTAAGTTGATTTTCATCATGATACTTAAATATTTGAAATTTTTCGTTAATATTTAATTATATAGGAAAATTATATTTTTTGTTGTAAATTAATTTTATTAATTAATTTTGGGCCAACATAAAATTAAAATATTTTTTCCAGGATTTATTTTAACAAGCAATTTCAAAAATTGTATTCTTAAATACTTCAATTTTTCGAAATGCAATATATATTTATAGAAAATTAAATTTGAGTTGTAAATTAATTTAAATTAATTTTGAAACAACTTAAATTGAATAATTTTTCTAAATATTTATTGGAAATTATTACTAAGATGGAAATAATTCATGTTATTTTCATATCCATCTAAGTAAAATTTATAAATATTAAATTAAAATTTATATTTAGAATTTTTCATTGTAAATTGGAAATTTTAATTAAATAAATATATATTTAAAATAAATTGATTAAAATAAATATTAGAAGAAAATACACTTTAAATAATGAGCTTTATTATTAGGACATTCGATCTCCATTGTTAGTTTTACATAGCTTTTGTTTTAGTGAGTAATCCTCCCTAATGGAGGAACGTTCATTAGCAAGTTAGCACTATTTAATCTCGAAAGATAAGTATATTTGTAAGTGTTTTATATGGTATTGATCACCCTAATGGTGGCGACTGTATTTGACTTACAAAATATGAAACAATGGTGGAAGCTCATAAGATAGAATAGCCTTGACTCTCGCCTAAATGGGACAATGCTGGATTCCAATCTTGATCGAATAAAAGGTTGCTAGAATGTTTAACATTTTAGATGAGCTGACAACTCTATTCAATGGATGGTAGCTTTCTCTCTCGCCTAAACGGGACACTGATATCAGTTTATTGAAGACCTTGGAAATTATGTAGGAGTGTATGTTTTAGTATTTTCACTTGTCATTCCTACTTGCTATATGTTTAATAATTTCTGAATTGTGAATGAATTTATATGGAACCATGTTATTTTTTGTTATTAAATTGTAGTTTAATTTCGAATCTTCATTGTTGGTCTAACTTGGTTTGTTTTTCTAATGAGAAAAATCCCTAATGGATTTTCACCATTAGACATACATAATAGTGTTAGATCTCAAAAGCTAAATATTGTATATGAAACATCTAGTTGTTCATCAATTGATGACACCTTAGACTAGTATTTTACAATATGAAACAAGAAGATTGTATAAATAAGATTACTTTGACTCTCGCTAATCGAATCATCGTTGGATTCTTATTTAAAACAACGAAATTATCATAATTCCTCTTAGCTTATTCATTTCGAATAAGCTCAATAACATATCTTTGGATGAATGGTCTATAAATCATTTTATGTCATTCTATTTTCTCTTAAGAAATTAAATGACGCATATGATTATAATCCCAAAATTCTATCCAAAATGATATAAATCTTCAATCTTAGAAATCTCCTACTTGTGTGGGCAAATCAGACTTAGAGTAAAATTAGTAGTGGTGGTCCAAGAAAGAATTACTCATTATATTAAGTATAAATTTAAGTCTTTGACTTTAATTTTAGATTCCAAACAGAAATTTTCTTATATTTCTATTTCCAGAATACAATACAGTTACACTTTCACAAGTGTTTAATATCCATCTTCTATTAATGGATTCAAAAACTGTATGTTAAATATTGATATGAGTTTAGTATTCTGTGACCAGGATCCACTTGCACTATTCTAAGAACTCTTTGAAGTAACTAAACCTAAGTCATCAAAAAGACACAACCACACTTTTTTTTAATGTATGGCATTTGTATCTTGTTCATAGTGGTTTTTACAAGATCATTCTCTTCAAAGAGCTATCATGCCTATATCCGCTGAAAGTAAGTTCATCTCATTCGCAGATGGATGTAAATTCAGGGGTGGATATGAATTTTTTGTTGTATTCTTAAAACGATCACTGTAGAATTTACCTTATGCAAAAGAAATTTGAAATATTTGAAAAATTTCATGAATTTCTAGCAATGGTGAAAAACCATTACGGTAAGTGGTTAAAGATCTTGCGAACTGATAGGGTGGAGAAATAGTTAGTAGATATGCAGTTCAAAGATCATTAAATTGATTTTTGAATTATATCCAAACTTACCTCCCCAGAAATTTCGTTTTGTTTTGCATATTGATGATTAGTTACTTGTCGTTGCCTAAATCCTTCTATGGTAATACAATTTTAGAATGATGCAATGGTTGGGTACTTAGTGTAAATCATTACTAGATTCATGGATGACCTAATCAAAATATTAAGAAAAGCTAGAACTGTTAACCATGGTTTATTAGCTATTCTAAGTGATTAGGGGTGGACTATCCCATAGTCATTAGATAAGAAAGTGTTTGTTTAAACAAATACCTTTTTTCTAAGAAAATGACTAAGTCTGAGAAGTAGCAAATAAAGGAGATATTTTTTCTTGATTCCAAAAAAATTCTATCCTCTTATTCCATATGATGATCCCACTGTCTCTGTTGTTTTGACACAACCGAAGAGGTCAATACCATTTAGTTTTCTTAGACATACTTCACGGTACCTTGTCGTAGTGGGAGAGTTTCAAGGAACTTCACTTCTTATGACTTGGAAGACACTAGTTATTAAAATCCTTTGTGAGTTTAAACAAGTAATGGATTGTCAAGATAAGAAACTAAGAAGAAAAGCCAATAGAACTATGATTTAATCCATTCACATGGAGTAACCTAAAGTTTTCTATTACAAGGACAAGAAAGTAAATTTTCGTTAATAAGTCTATTCAATGGACTTAAGAAAACTTCGTGTTCCTAATATTATAGGTTTGAGTTTATCTAAACCTATGGCTAGTGGTATACCTGATAATTACTTACTCTAATGCAAGCAACTTAATTTAGTAAGATGCTGAAGCATTTTCTTTCTAATGGCAATCTATAGAAGCTTCTCGACTTCTAGGCATTGATTTTATTTATCTAAGGAAAAGTCTCAACTATTCTAGAAAATATAAAGCCATGAAAGAATTTCTTATATCAACAGTGAGAGGTCTCAGATATGCTTTAGTATGCCTTAGACCAGACACCTGTTGTTGAGTGGGAGTAATGAGTAGGTATCAGATTAATCCAGGAGAGGAACATTGGAAGACAATCAAGTAAATCTTAAGATTAAGAAGAGGAACTATATGTTAGTCAATAAGGGTGTGTTTAAAACTCTTAGACTACACCACATCAGATTTTGAGACTTGCCTTTCTGCTAGAAAATCTGCTGATAAGATGGTAATTACTCTAGGGGTGGAGTAGTGATTTTGGAGAAGTGTAAAAACCTATCTGAAGTCTCTTAGTCTACCAGAGAGAGACTGAATGTTAAAGTTGCAGGAAAGGTACTTATTCAGTCTATGGAAAGTTCTATACATTTGTGGCACCGTTCCAACCTGTCTTAACTACTAGTGTTATTTCCTGATAACCAAAAAGTAGTTGCCAAAAGTATAGAATCAAGTATCCCAAGAGAGTAGACATATAGAGAGGAATTTCACAATATCAAGGCTTTTGTGATTAAGGAAGAGTAATGGTGGAGAAAAGGTTGTGGTTAATTCAACCTATCAAATCCTATTACGAGGAGTTTACTACTACTACACTTGATTTGTATATTAAGGTGTTGAGATTATTTGAAATGCACATTTTGTTTTATATTAGTGCAAGTGGGAGTTTGTTGGGTTTTATGCCCTAAATAAAACTCATTTCAACATAATCAAATTTACTTATTAATAAAGATCAGAAATAACATTTTATGTTGCATGGTTCACATGATTTATTTCATGATTATATATACATAATGTATGAATTCTATTTAAGTCCAGAACATATCAATTTGTTAATGATTATAGTGTTGTCAACACAATGGAATATAATCTTAATTATATGTTCGAAAGTTTATTCCCTGATTTGTCAGTTCACTAGATTTAGACTGACATGTTAATCAGCGATAGGTATTCTTACACCTTGGAGAAGTGTTATTTCCTTTCCAGGGCATTGGCAAAGTTTACCTGCATCGGATGTATGGAGTATACATCGGAAGGGGCCGATATTGAACTTTGATTAGATATATTAAATTTACCGTGATATCTATTCAATTCAATATCACATGTTGATCCTAGATCAAATGATCTTAATACTGATATGTTTAGGTTCGATCTCAAGAGTATTATACATGTCCTTTGATTTGTTAGTTAAGCCTACTTTTGGGTCAGGGTGATACGTACATTTTGGGAACATGACAGTCCAATTGAGTGGGAGCGCTAACATAAATATGGAATCTACAGCTTCTATTTGACAAATAGAAAGTAAAGGATGATTTCCTTCGAGCTTGACCAAACGAAAAGAAATGGTGGAGTACTCATTTCACTTAGCTGAAATATCATTTATACGGGGTTAAGTGTTTTAAGGATAAAATACATTGTAGGGTGTTTTGGTAATCTAATCCCGTTACAGTGTAGATCATCTATATAGAGGATCATTGATCAAATTAGGATTATGACAATGGATAACTAATGATGTGTCTATATGGTGGAACATATAGAGCGTTCTATATACTGAGAGTCCAATTCTAAGTTCTATGCGTGGATTCAACGAAGAATTAATAAGTTAGTGAATTTAAGATATAAATTCTTGATCTGCTTATTGGAAGCTCGAATTTATAGACCCATGGTCCCCATACTAGTTGAGACCATACTGCTTGTAAGACGCAGTTAATTGATTTTGATTAATCAATTATAATTCTAAAGTTAGACTATGTTTAGTTTATGAATTTTCACTAAGCAAGGGCAAAATTGTAAAGAAAAGAGATTCTAGGTTTATTTATTAATTAAGAGACTTTATATGTCTAATTAATAAATATATTAAATGATAATATTATTTAATAATTAATTTTAAGTTATTAAATAATTAGAATTGGCATTTAAATGGGTAAATTTGAAAATTGGCGTTTTTGAGAAAATGAGATGCAAAAATGATAAAACAGCAAAATTACATAAGTGTGGCCCATTATCCAAAGCCCAGGGCTGCCACTATTGTAGACTTTCATCATTTATTTTTTTATTATTTTAATGCCAAATAATTCTAACTTAAACCCAGGTGGTTACCTATAAATAGATAGTGATGGCTCTCATTCAAACTTAACTTTTTGTTAACTTTGTCAGATGAAAACTGACCCTCTTTCTATTTACCCTAGCCGCCACTTCTTCTTCTCTTTTCCTCTTCAATTTTTTCGAACCTTGAGTGAATGAGTGAGTGCCCACACACATCAAGTGGTATCTCAATCATAGTGTGTAAGACTGTAGGAGATTCCAAACAACAAGAAGGAGAATCAGCATCAAAGGAAGGAGAGAAAAAGATCCAGGTTCAGATCTGGGTGATGCTCTGCTAAAGAAAGGAATCAAGGGCTAGAGATCTGAACGGAAGGAGTCATTATATTCCGCTACACCCAATGTAAGGTTTACTAAACTTTATATGTATTTATTTCATTGTTTTAGAATTCATATTAGGATGTTAATGAAACATACTTGTTAATAAATCTAGATCCTGGTAAAATATATCCAACAGGAGCTTGCCGAGGCGGTTCCTCATAGGAGGCAGGGTGCCTTGGGTGTCAGGTGGGTGAGTCCTCCGTCCAAGATTTTAGAGGCACGCCTCCGCACTCTCGACCAGGACGGATACCTGGGCGAGCTGGACTGCTACATTCCCGCCCATGACAATCATGCTACAAACCCTAATAAGGGGATGTGCGCCTGGTCGGGGGCTCACGGCCAGCAATGAGCGCTGATGCCCTTGCCCAAGTACTTCCGGGACGTGGCGGACTTCTTCAGCCTCTGCCCGGCTAAGATTACTCCCAAGGGCATTAAGTATTTGTCCGCTCTCTTCATCCTCTGCGCTTCCCACGGATGGGGCGCTCCTTCCCCCCACGAGGTCGCTTGGTTCTTCGACCTGAAGTCTACCCCCAAGCAAGGCAGGTCAGGGTATTTTTACTTCTCTCAGCCAGGCTTCAAGTGGTTGAGCGGGACGGACCACAAGGCCATCAGCAAAATAGGTCATTTTGTTGATGAGTACTTCATGGTGAAGGATCCGAACATCACCCGGACTCAGTTTCAGCAGATTCCGACATATCACCGTCCTCCCCTCACCCTTACTCTTAGGTATAGTGCTCAAAAGCTTGCCCGGTTGCCGGCGGAAGACAGGGATATCATCTAGTTGACCTCCGATGCCAATCTCGTGTAGTACAGGCTTTACCCAGAGGACTTTTCTTCGAAGTCCGTGACAGGGAAGAAGGGGAAATCTGATGCTGCCCTGCCTGAACGAGCTAATAAGGAGGATGAGCTCATTCAACTTAAGCATGAAGCTAAGTTGAAGGGAGGTGCTCGGGCAAAGTAGTATGCTCAGGAGTCTATGAATCCTGAAGATGAAGCTGAGGCTGAGGCTGAGGCTTAGGCTGAGAAGGTGGCTCCTTTGAGGAGGAAGAAGAAACTCCCGGCAACGCCCAGGCCCGTTGAACATGCCATTCGCATAAGGGAGCCCATTTCACCTGTTCGGCCATCCCATCCTTATGCTGGAAAAGGGAAGGCCGCTATGGCTGAGATATCAGGTGATGCTGGACTTCTGACTTTCTGGGCGGGCAGTCACTCTGCGCTTTACTTCTCTTTCAGCTTCTTGACTTTCATACTTTGTATTTTTTGCTGGTTTTTGCTAACCACGCTATTTTTGCTCTGTGCAGACCTGTCTCGGCAGATGATGGACGCCTTAACGAAGAGGCTGAGCGGAAGCTCTAGCGCCTCCCCTCCGGCCAAGAAGTCTAAGCGCGGAGAGGGGTCTTCAGAGAAGAGGCCTTCTAGAGAGGTCATTGACCTTTCTGAGGAGCTGACTACTGCAAATCCTTCCACTCCCAAGTCTGCCAAGTCTAAGGAGTCTGGGCCACCAACATCTGGGTCCGAACTGGTCAGGAGGATTCCTGAACGGGTGTAGGCACCAACTCCACCCATGCCCGTGCTACCTGAGGTCAAGAAGGGCAAGGAGGTGATGGCTCATCACATGAACCGGTTGGTTCCTGAGGTCGGTGAGCAACTGGCTGGTGCTGACGACTCAACTCTGGATGTGCTGGTGGGTGGAGTTTTGAAGGAGCTTACTAGGGTTATCTTTTCTTTTCGACACTTCCCTTTTAGCTTTTCATACTTAGCTTCATATACTGACTTTTTCCTTTATGCAGGACGGTTTGAAGCTGGCTTATACCTACTCCCGGGCTAAATCTGCTACTTCCAAGAGTACGGCTCTGTCCGACACCTTGAGGGTGGAGGCGGACTTAGCCAAGAAGGAAGCTGAGGAGGCCAGGGCGGAGACTGCAGCTGTTTGCCATGAGTTGGGTGAGGCGAACAAGAAGTTGTTTGCCGCTGAGAAGAAGGTCACCGTGCTGACGAACGACCTAGAGGCTGCTGATCGCTTTGAGGAAACCATCGAGACCTTATTTGTTGAAGTTGATCGTCTTCAGGATGAGAGGACTTCTCTGCGGCAGGTCCTTCTTCGACTAAAGGATGATAAGGATGCTCAGGCGGCCAAGACGGACCGCTTGAAGGAGAAAGTCGATGCTTTGGAGACTGCCGACCTCGAGCTCTTCTTTGATTTTTGGAAGGCTAATCCCCAGGCCAACTTCGACTACTTGGGCGACCCCAAGGACATGTACCTTGAGTAATACGCGGCCCAAGTTGCCTATGGTGGGAAAGAGGTGGCTGCTTCAACTTTCGACCAAGCTTCTGACCAGGCTGCTGATGCTTCTCCTGCTCGAACAACAGATCCTCCTGCTCCAGTCAGCTCAGAAGAACCAAATCCAGAGCCTGAGACTCCAGTTGTTTGAACATTGATCATTTTATCTCTCCTGTTTATATATATATATATATATTATATATGGCCTTAAGGCCTTAAGGCCTTTAAGACATCATGACCGGCCAAGCGGTCTTTAAACTTGGAATTAATTTTCTTTTTTTGGACAACGGGCTGACCGGGAAGCTTTTAATCCCGGTACTTTATGCTCTTGTTATCCTTAATGAATTTCATTCTCTGTTTATAATTGTAGTGCAATTGTGATTGTTTTATGTTTACCAAATACTTTGTACACGTATAGGTGCCCCCCAAGTGACCGAGCAGACGTATGACTCTTGGTCACTTGTCTTTTGCAAATATATTGCTTTTTTGTTCGGTGTTTTGGGTTTGACTGAACCTTTTGTACGCACTTTAGGTAAATTATAATGATGCTAATTTTTTCGACTTAATAGAATTGGAAATACTATCTTTATTCTTTTATTGATCGAAAATGTATTTGTTACCGTAGTAACTTACATCAGAGCTAGTGATCCAATGGATCTTTCAAGCTTAACATGACATAAAACAAATAAGAAACTTGTACTTTAAAGTTGTCTACCCGACCTGAGTACTTTTGTTTTTGAAGCCTTTGCGCGAAGTCCGCCCAAGAGGCCATTCACTTATAAGCTAATGTTCAATAGTACTTTAATGTCGTCTACCCGACCTGAGTACTTTGAAATGGTCTATTTGACCTGAGTACTTTGAAGTGGTCTACCTGACCTGAGTACTCATTGGTAGTATTTCCTTAAATGTTCTCCATTCCAGTATCGTGGTACTAAAATGAGTTGCATTTTTTCGTCATACTTACCAATTTTGTATGCTCCGGAGTCGAGAACTTCAGCCTCCTGATAGGGTCCTTCCCAGTTGGGTCCTAGTACACCTGACGTGCTGTCTTTGGTGTTTAGGAATACCCTTCTTAGGACCATATCTCCCATAAAGAATTTCCAAGCTTTCACTTGTTTGTTGAAGTACCGAGCTACTTTTTGTTGATGAGCTACCAACTTTAAGTTTGCAGTTGCTCGTTTTTCTTCGATTTCATCAAGTAATTCTGCAAGGAGTATGTGATTGGTACCTTGATCGTACGTCAACCTTCTGTGGGATGGTGGTTCGAGTTCGTCGGGCAGCATAGCTTCATAACCGTACGCCATTGAGAATGGTGTCTGACCGGTTACTGTTTTTTCCGTTGTACGATATGACCATAGAACTTCGGGGAGTTCTTCCGGCCACTTTCCTTTGGCATCTTCAAGCTTCTTCTTTAGTGTGTCCTTCAAGGTCTTGTTGACTGCTTCAACTTGACCATTTTCTTGTGGATGTGCCACTGCGGAGAAGCTTTTGATGATGCCATGGTTCGCGCAGAAATTAGTGAAAGATTGACTGTCGAACTGCTTGCCGTTGTCCAAAACTATTTTGTACGGTAGTCCGAACTGGCATATGATGTTCTTCACTATAAAGTCTTGAACCTTCTTTGATGTGATAGTTGTGTGTGGTTCGGCTTCAGTCCACTTTGTAAAGTAGTCAACTGCTACCACTGCGTACTACACTCCGCCTTTTCCTTTAGGTAATTGTCTTATTAGGTCAATTCCTCAGATGGCAAAGGGCCACGGACTTTGCATTTGTGTCAGCTCGTTGGGCGGAGCTCTTGGTATCTTCCAAAATCTTTGGCATTTGTCGCACTTCTTAACATAAGCTTTCGAATCTTCGATCATCGTCGGCCAGAAGTAGCCTTGCCTTAGAATTTTCTTTGATAAACTCTGTCCGGCTGCATGATTTCCGCAGAATCCATCGTGAACTTCATGTAGAAGTCGTGCAGCTTCATTTGATGTGACGCATCTGAGTAATGGCATTGAGAATCCTCTTCTGTACATGATTCCGTCTACGATGATGTACCGTGCTGCCTTTCTTCTCATTTTTCGAGCTTCATTTCGGTTATTTGGGAGTTCCCTAGAGTTGAGATAGGCTGCTATTGGCGTCATCCAGTTCGGAGATGTATCGATCATTTCGATTTCTTCCGTGCCGGTGATGCTAGGCTCTTCAAGAAACTAGATCGGGACCAGGTTCTCCTTGTCACTTATATTGCTGTTTGCCAAATTGGCTAGCGCATCTGCTGTTGTATTTTCCTCTCTTGGAATTTGCTTAAGGCTATAGCTTTTGAATTGTGCGAGCAAATCATGTATTTTGCTCAGATATGCTATCATTTTTTCTCCCCGAGCCTCGTATTCGCCAGATACATGATTTACCACTAGCTGTGAGTCACTACAGATCTCGATGTGCTCGACTTTCATTTCCTTCGCTAGTTTGAGTCCAGTGATTAGGGCTTCGTATTCAGCCTCATTGTTGGAGGCTTTGAATGCGAATTTGACCGCTGCATGCAGGTGTTGCCCCTCGGTGTGACAAGGGCAATTCCTGCGCCGGATAGCTGATTTGTGGCAGATCCATCCACATGAAGCTTCCAGGTCGGCTTATTTTCAGTGCTGTTCGGCTATGGTGTTGGCTCGGGATCGCCTTCTGGGATGCTTTCAGTTTTTCCTGTGCATTCCACCACAAAGTCAGCCAAGGCTTGGTCTTTGATAGCTGTTCAGGGTTGGAAATTGATTTCGTACTGCCCCAATTCCACCGCCCACTTGAGTAATCACCCGGAGGCATCTGGCTTTTGCAGTATTTGTCGTAGTGGTTGGTCGGTGTACACCCGAACAGGATGAGCTTGAAAGTAAGGTCTTAGCTTTCTTGTTGCTATGATGAGGCAGTAGGTGAGCTTTTCTATCAACGGATATCGACCTTCGACCTCGATGAGTCTTTTACTAATGTAATAGACTGGATGCTACACGCCATCTTCTTCTCTGATTAGTACGGCACTTATGGCATGCTCCGTTACTGCCAGGTATATCCCAAGTTCCTCACCGTCCAGAGGTTTAGAGAGGACGGAAGGTTTTGCGAGTGGTGCCTTTAGGTCTTGAAAAGCTCTTTCACATTCTTCTGTCCATTCAAACTTTTTGTTTCCTCGCAGGATGTTGAAGAATGGGACAAATTTATCCGTTGATTTTGACACAAATCTGCTAAGTGCGGCGATTCGACCAGTTAGGCTTTGTACCTCTTTGGTTTTTGTTGGCGAATTCATATCCAGGAGGGCTTGGATTTTTTCCAAATTGGCTTCAATTCCTCGAGCGTTGACGATGAAGCCTAGAAACTTTCCCAAACTGACTCCGAAGGATTTTAGGGGATTCAGTTTCATGTTGTATTTTTTGAGGACTTTGAAACATTCGTCCAGGTCGTCTATGTGCCCCCCAGCCTTTCTAGATTTGACGAGCATATCATCCACGTACACTTCCATATTTCTGCCGATCTGATCTTTAAACATTTTGTTGACCAGTCTTTGGTATGTAGCTCCGACGTTTTTAAGACCAAATGGCATGACTTTGTAGCAGTAGAGACCCATATCTGTCCGGAAACTTGTATGTTCTTGGTCTGGCGGATGCATCTTCATTTGATTGTAGCCCGAATAAGCATCCATGAAGCTTAATATTTCGTGCCCGGCTGCTGCATCGACAAGCTGATCGATTCTTGGAAGTGGGAAACAGTCTTTAGGGCACGCTTTGTTGAGGTCTGTGAAGTCAATACAGACTCGCCATTTCTTGTTCGGCTTAGACACGAGTACAGGGTTCGCAACCCAAGCCAGGTAAAAAGCTTCAATGAGGAAGTTGTTATTGCGCGGCTTTTCAACTTCGTCTTTCAGGGCTACTGCCGTTCTTTATCCAGCAATCTTCGTTTTTGCTGAACTGGCCAGATATTAGGATCGATATTCAGGACGTGTGAAATAATAGAAGGATCGATCCCGACCATATCCGCATGTGACCAGGCGAAAACATCTAGGTTTGCTCTCACAAATTTTATCCATTCCGATTTTACTCCGAGAAACAAACCCTTTCCGATTTTCAGCTTTCTGGCCAGGATAGTTGGATCGACCTCGATCTCTTCTAATTCTTCCACAGGTCCAACATTGCTGCTTGTGTCCCCAAGTCGAGGATCCACATCTTCATCCTCGCCTTGGGCGGTTTCCTACTTGGGAATATTTATTCCCTTGTCCAAGCTCTGGCTTGAGGATACTTCCTTCTTAGCCTTGGCCACTACAAGGCTATAACCTTCCCGAGCAGATTGCTGGTTCCCTCTAAGACACCCTAGCCCGTTTTTGGTTGGGAACTTCAGGCACGAGTGGAATATTGATGTGACAGCTTTTAAGTCATACAAGGTTGGCCGGCCTAGCATTACGTTAAAGGTTGAAGGAACATCCAATATTAGGAATTGTGCCATGATAGTTATGCTCGTTGAAGCTTGTCCAACTGTGAGGGGTAGGCGGATCTATCCCAGGGGCGCAACTCCTTGACCGGAGAAACCATAGACGGGCTGAAGGCACAGAGTTAAATCCTTGAGCGGGAGCCCCATCTTCTCGTAAGCAGTCTTAAACAAAATATTTGAAGAAGCCCCATTATCGATCATGGTTCTGGATACCATTTTGTTTGCTATCTGGACTTTCACGACTAGCGGGTCGTTGTGCAAAAATCTTATCTGGACAGCATCTTCGTCGTTGAATGTTATGGTTGGCTCTCCTGCTCGTGGAACTTTGGGCTTTCTTTCTTCCACGGCTAGGATGACTTCTTCTTGCTCGTATTGAGTTGTGTGGGCATATCGCTCCCGAGCTTTGCCCATGTCTCCAGCGATGTGGGGGCCTCCAATGATGACTTGCAAGTGTCCATCTATCGGTGGAGGCATTAGATCCTGGTTATTCTGACCTTGGTTGGCCTTGACATACTTCTGTAAGTGCAGGTTGTTCTTCTTGATCAAAGTTCTATTTCCCGCTTCAAGTTGTAGCATTCGTTGGTGTCGTCGCCGTAGTCTCCATGGAACTGACAAAATTTTGTCATATCCCTTTTGCTGGTATCTTTCTTCATGGGCCCGGGCTTCTTGTACGGAATTAGCGACTGAGTTGCTATATACACACTTTCTATATCTTCATTTAGGATAGTGAATGCAGTGCGTTTGGCGCGATCATGGGGAGTCTGTCCGGGTTTTTTGGCGAACTTTCCCTTCTTCCCGTTCCCTTGCTTGTGGTTGTTGCCTGAACGCTTGCCACTTGAATTGCTGGACTATTGGGGAAGCTGGGCAGACGTTCCACTAGAAGGAGCCTTCGTTTTGTTCGGCTTTTGCTCACCTTCTGCTCGCTGAATGGCTTCTTCGAGCTTGATGAAACCTTCGGTCCGGTCAAGGAAATCACTCATCGAGTCGACCGGTCCGTTTTTCCTTATGTCCTTCCATAGTTCGCCAAGGACTTCAATGCCCCCCAGTATCGAGGATAAATTTCCATCCTCGGTTACCCGTGATACCTAGGTCGCTTCCGTCATGAATCTGCTGATGTATGCCCAGCGTGGCTCGCCTGGTCACTGTTTTACTTCGACCAAATCTCCCAGATGCAATGGGAGTTGGCGTGAGGAAGAGAATTGTGCATGGAATTCCAAAGAGAAGGTTTTCCATGAACTAAACTTTCCTTGAGCCAACTTGAAATACCATTGCTGTGCGGCCTCTGACAGAGTTGCGGGGAAGATTCTGCAACATACGTCTCCTCGTACCCCTTGTGGATCCATTTGCATCTCTAAATACTTGAGATGAGATAGAGGATCTTCTCTCCCACTGTACATCTTCCACGTTGGCATCTTAAACTTGTGAGGTAGTGGCGGGAGGTTGATTTCTGGCGAGAAGGGAGTTCCGTGTGCACGGTCTAACTCAAGATCATTGTTACGCTGCCCGGCCATGCCATGAAACATATTCTTTAGTTTGTCAAGCTGGGCCTGTACGACTGGGCTGACTTGATTGGCATTCTGGTCGGGTTGGGCTACGTCAGCGTCTTTCTAAGCGGGGATTTGAGTATGGGCTCCGGACTCCACATTCGTCGTAGTATTCTGCTCGTCTGTTCCCCTTCTTTTGTTTAGGTCGTCCCTTAGGTCACGGGGTGTTCCCAACCTTTCAAACACAGAAGAACCTGGCTGCCTTATCGATTGGTTCGCTTGGTTGGCAGGTGGAATGGCTCCATTATTTTGTGTGGATCCATCGAGCATGACTCCTCCTGATGAATTCCCGGACAAGGTCTGTCCGCCTACCTCTTGGCCCACGAGTGGAACTCGTGACCAGGGATTGGACGGCATTCACCGTTGGCCTACAGTCTGATAGGCTCTTCGTATCAGCATAGTGGCTTGCCGACTACGATCTTCGATTTCTGCATGGCGAGCAATTAATGCCTCCATCTCTTTGTCCCTCCATTCGGCGAACATACGCCTCTGTTTGTCAAATGCGAGGTTTACTACGGCACGTAATTCTTCCTGATCGTGATGCAGGGTATTGTTGTGACCCTGCATGAGTCCAAGCGCAGCACGGAGGTTTTGCAATTCGGTTGCATCTCCGATGGTCCTCTGGGCGTTGATGCCTGGTGGAACAGTCATGTTATGAATGTCCTGGCTGTGTGCGGAACCGTTGTTTCCAGTCTCTTGCATGCCAGGCGCAGTTTCAGTAACAGGAGTTGTTCCATCATTCACCACGCTTCCCGTCTGTCCAGGAGTGATAGCGGGTGGAACCCTCGAACTCCCTAGCTTCTGTAACATCGGATCCAGCGTCTGTGAGTTTGCTGGGTCGGACAGGCCTCTACGAGTTTGCACCATCGTGTCGAAAGAGCGATCTGTGATTCTACTCTCAATGAGAGCACCAAAATGTTGACTTCGCTTTTAGCCAACGACAATGAGTCTTTTTGATAAGAGATAAACGATATGTCGTGATATGAATACGTAGTAAAGCAATAATAATAATAATAAGACACAGAAATTTTATAGAGGTTCAGCCCCGAGCAGTTCGGTAATAGCCTAATCCTCGTTAGTTGTATTGACTTAAGAATAAGGAAGAAGATTCCTTTTCTTATAGCTCTTACAATAATATCTCTGAATATATAATTCTTAGATAGCCTTAGCTTATAGCGTTTCGACGTATGATCTCTGTTTACAGTTTTTCGATCGATCCATCCCCTACCCAGTGAACATTCCTCACTATTTATAGGGCATGAAACTTGAGGAGGAAGAGTTTCCTCTCTCGTTACAAAGCGCATAAACAGAAAGATCGTGTGATCAATGTTGAATGCTAGGATCGTGGGATTGAGGCTGAATACACTGATAGTGGAATCGTGTGTATGCCACATCCACGCAAGTTGATCCCTGAGTTATAGGGATTGAGCTGGTGACTCACGAAGTGCTTGGTTGAATTCGCTAACTGTTGCTCATTCTGCACGGCTCGTTGAGTATTCCATTATGGTCATGCCAGCGAGGCATCCTGCTCGGCATGTTGATCCAACCAGGTGCTCTAAGTAGATGCCACGTGTCACCATTCTTGTGATGCCTTGTCAGAGTGCCAATTTTGGGATAACAATGTTAAATAACATACTTGTGAGTGATCTAAGATCCTGGTAAAATAAATTCCAACAACTGGCCTCAGAGCCATGGTAATTGATTTGCTTGCAAGAAATTTGGACTTAAAACGATTTGTTTGAGATTTGGATGGTTTCATGTTGATCTATGTGTTATATGATGATTGATTGATGTTTGTGAATTTTCGTGACAAATAATTGAATTTTTGTTTCTGAAATTATTTTTATTGGATAGTTTGGAAAGAACTAAGCAATTTCTTTTTTTTACAAAACTCAATTTCGATTTTATTTGAATTAGTTATGATTTTTTGAAGATTTGAAAAAAGATAGGT
Source organism: Cannabis sativa (assembly GCF_029168945.1). Classification (NCBI taxonomy): domain Eukaryota; kingdom Viridiplantae; phylum Streptophyta; class Magnoliopsida; order Rosales; family Cannabaceae; genus Cannabis; species Cannabis sativa. Next base: position 42,025,170 of record NC_083605.1, on the reverse strand, counting down.
GGATCACTCAAGCCCACGCGCGCGGAACCGAGTGTCCCTCGGTCAGGTGCGTGTTCGGACATGTCATTGTTTGAGCGACACGGCCAGGGGTGTCTTAAACCCCTATCCGCGCGCAGAAATCATGCAAGGGAGCCTTGAGCCGAGTTTTCTCGGCAGATCACCACTGTGAGCGCGCGCAGACAGTATGCAATGCATACTGTCCGTACCGCTTGCATTTTTTTTTTTTCGTTTTCTTCGATTTTTCATGCTGTTTCATGGAATAAACTTCTGATTTTTTGTATAGTTTTTTATTTTGATTTTTACTTTACATATTTAAATCTAATTATCAGAAATAAATTAATTTGAATTTTTTAAAATTAATATTAGGTATTAGTGTAATTTGAATTTGAAAATAGGTAAAAATTTATCTTTTTGCTTAATTTTTATCTTATTTTAAATTTGATTATTTTATCTTATTTTTTAAATTTAAGGTCAGATATTAAATTTTTTTTTAATTATTCTATTTTTAAATAATTTGACCTTATTTAAATTTAAAATAAGATTACTATAATCATGATATTTTGAATAGAAATAAGATATTTTGCTAACTTTTAAATTTTGTTATTTTTTTTATTTAAATTAAATTATAAAATCAGAAAAGGCTATTTATTTATCATTTTTAATTTTATTGAATATTTAATTTATAAAATAACATGAAATTTAAAAGGTTGTTAGCAAATTTTTTTTTTGAAATGATATTTATGTTAGTTGAAACCTAATTTTTTTAAAATTGTAGGTTTAATTTTAAATATACTTTTATTTCATATAAAAATCCAAAAATATTTTTTTATTATATATTATTTTCGAAATTTAATTTGTTATTTAAAATAAAATAAATCCTACTTCCAACTATCCAATTCAACCTGTTGCAGGAGTTTGTGTTTTAGCTTATGTGTAAGTTTTATAAAACCTATTATTGCTTGATCTAAATTGTCGTGGTTAACTTGTTGACAGATCCAATGATCTGATTTTAACCCATGGTTCAATTGTCAATAGGTCAAGTAAATAATTTGTAACGGGTAAATTTTACATTCTTCTTTCATCTGTGTATGACCTAGTAACATGATAGGGTCCATCCAAATCTGTGTGCCTGTGTGAGCCTATATGCTTATTTTGTTATAGATGCATATAGGTTGTTGCTAAATAAAATGTCACACCCTGATAGATTTTATTTAGGTCCATTTAGTTTTTGAACCTATTCAATTAATAACAGTTATTTATTTTAAGCTTAAATTCCTCTCTTTTGGGCCTTGTGTGAGAGATGGGGGCCAATAGAAGTGGGTACGACATACTAAACCCAGCTCCCCCTCACATGAACTACCCCAATTGTGAAGGCCCATTTGCCTGATTTGAATAACTGTATTAGGTTAATTAAATTAGTTTAACCTAATAAAATTGATTAGCAACATAATTAACTTTTAAAATATTTGAAAAAAATTTCATTTTAATATTTTAAAGTTAATTTTAAGGAAAACACTCTTAGTTTAAGATATTATTTCTACATAAACTATTTGTATTTTTCTTGTATTTAATTGAAAAAAGAATTTTAACTAACTAGATTTTTTCAGAAGCTTATTTTAATAATTTCATTAAATATTCCAATTTAAGTTATAAATTGGTTATTTCTAACTAATTTTACATATCAACTTAAATTTAAATATCTATTGAATTTAAAATTAAGTTGAGGAATTCCAAGAGTTGGTTATTGAAGATTCTAGAGATATTTTTTTTAAGTTGTTAAACTTAAAATGGAATATTCTTAAATTAGGTGGTTACAACTTCATTTTGATATTTAATTAAATTTTATTTGGAAATTTTTAAGTTGGTTATTTTAGATTTTTTCTATAACAACTTAAATTAGATATTTTTCAAATTTTTAAAAAGATACTTAGTTAAATTGAGATATTTTCTAGATAGTTATTTCTATACTAGTTATTATTTCTAATATTAAAATAGAAAAATATCATTGATTGTGAAATTAATTTTTTAATAATTAATTTTGGTACAATTCAAGATTAGAATATTTTTCCTAGTATTAAACTAGAATTAAATAATTAAGCCTTCTCTATACTTAATTATTTATTTCTTGAATTTAATACATTTAATTAAATTGAAAATTAAATATATAAGTTGATTTTCATCATGATACTTAAATATTGTTATTTTCATGACATTTAATTAAATAGAAAATTATTTTAAGTTGGAAATTTTTTATAACAACTTAAATTTGAATAATTTTCAAAATATATTTTATTTATTTTATTAATCAATTTTTCGAAATTGCATTTGATTATGCAAGATAATTTTGAATTTATCTTGAAAAATAGATTAAAGTTGTAAATTAATTATTTATTTTAATTAATTTTTGAACCAACTTAAAACAATGATTTTTTCATTTAATGAATAATTTAAAATAAATGAACTAAAATATATTATTATTAGAAATTGAATTAATTAGTCAAAGAAAAATCTAGATAGATAATATTTTTGCTTAAAGTATTTTTTCTAGTAAAGATTAATTTATTTTTTAAGTATTTCGAAAATTGTATAATTTTATACTCTAATTTTTCGAAATACAATATATATTCTTATGGAAAATTTAAATTTGAGTTGCAAATTAATTTAAATTAATACAACTTAAATTAAATAATTTTCTTAATATTTATTGGAAAATTAATAATAAGATAGAAATAATTCATTTTATTTTCATAACCATCTAAGTATAATTTTATAAATATTAAATTAAATTTTATTTAGAATTTTATTCTAAATTTGAAATATAATTAAAGAAATATATATTTAAAATAAATAAATAATAGAAGAAAATACATTTTAAATAATGAGCTTCATTGTGATTAAGATATTCGATCTCAATTGTTGATTTTACATAGCTATTGTTTTAATGAGTAATCCTCCCTAATGGAGGAACGTTCATTAGCAAGTTAGCGCCCTAGAATCTCGAAAGATAAGTATATTTGTAAGTTTTTTATATTAGTATTGATCACCCTAATGGTGGCGACTGTATAAGACTTACAAACGTATGAAACAATCGTGGAAGCTCATGAAATAGGAATGACCTTGACTCTCACCTAAACGGGACAACGTCGGATTCTCTTTTCGATCGAATAAAAGGTTGCTAGAATGGTTATTATTTTAGATGAGCTGGCAACTCTATTCAATGGATGGTAGCTTTGACTCTTGCCTAAACGGGACACGGATATTAGTTTGTTGAAAACCTTGGAAATTGTTTAGGATTGTATGTTTTAGTATTTTCTCTTGTCATTCCTACTTGCTATGTGCTAATAATTTTTTAATAAGATTTTGTGTTAAACCATAATTGATTTCTATTTATTATTTTGTAGTATCCTGTATTGCCATGTCAAATTTCATGTTATCACTATTGACTGAAAATAAGCTAAGTGGATCTAACTTCCCTAAATGGAAAGAGAACATTAATATTGCTCTCACAGGTGAAAGTGCCCTGTTTGTGTTAACTGAGCCGTCTCCTGAATAGGCGGGTGACAATGCAACTAAAGTTGTTAAAGAGAAGCTTGAGCGTTGGCAGAATGCTAACAACAAAGCTAGATACTTCATGCTTTCTAGCATGGTTGACACCTTGAAAACAAGGTTTGCAAACACTGTCACGGCTGCAGAAATAATGACGCTGTTAACTGAGCTATTCGGAATGGCATCTATCCAGTCTCGCTTTGACGCGACTAAGAAATTCATCAATGCACGGATGGAACCCCATCAGAATGTGCGTGATCACCTTCTCCAAATGGCAAGTTATTTCCAGGAAGCCCAGAATCATGGTGCTGAAATAGATCAGACAACTCAAGTGAGTCTTATCTTCAATAGTCTGACTCCAGCTTTTCTGCCCTATACATCAAATTATGTCATGAATAAGAAAAACAAGACTTTCACACGTTAGTCAATGACCTTCAGACATATGAAAATTTTATTGGAGGACCCAAGAAGAAAGGGAGTAAACCTCAGAATTCTTGAAATGGTAATGGGACGATTAAACCTGAGGCACACGTTGCCTCTACTTCCAGACCCGAAATAAAGAAGAAGTGGAAAAATACCAAGAAGCGAGCTCAAGCTGTGAAAACAGTTAAGAACAAAAAGGTTGCTGCTCCTGGTGATACACTAAAAGGAAAGTGTTTCTACTGCAATGAGAAAGGCCATTGGAAACCCCAATGTCCGAAGCTTCTTGGAATGAAACAAGGTATTTCTTTCTATAAACTGATGAGCTTTAGTGAATTATTATCCATTTGGATTATTAATTCTGGACTACTAACCTTGTTTATTTGTTTTTCTTCTTACAGCCCAAGCTGCTTGAACTCAGGTGCTATCTTAGCGAGTTGAATCGGAAAGCTGGACAAAGGGGTGGAGTTCGTCCAAGATAAAGATGAAGCTCATTTATTTATTTTTGAATTAATTGTTTCAGTTTCAGAACAATTTGGATTTCAAATATTAGTTTGGGATTTTATTCCCTATTCTTTTCTCATTATGTTGCAAACAATTTTTTTTTATGATTTTATAATTAAGTTTTTTATTTTACAAATAAATTGCAATCTATAAGTTGAGCTTCATCTACTTTATCTTATATAACAATTACCAATTATTATATTTATATGTTTGTATTTTTATTATTGATACAAATTCTATAGTTCTTTAAACTCTTTATAGAGTTATTACGACATAAACACTAGAAATTATTCTCTATGTTTATGAATAATTGTTAATTCTAAAACAATTATTAAGACTTTGTTTAATGAAAAGATCTTTTGATCTGATAGGGGTGGAGAAAAAGTTAAGAATAATATGTAGTTCAACGATCTTTTATATCTATTGAACTCTGGATTATATTCGAAACTCTACATAATCTCTATAACACTTAGAGAATCATGATCTCTATAACCTTTGGGGATGGATCATAATCTATATATACTTAGGGGTGGACTATATTCCACAGTACTCTGTGAGACACATAATTTTAAACGTGGAAGTAATATAATGTATTAGCTATTATCGGAATTAATCCTTGATCTTGATTATATGTTCCAGTTTAGATTTACTGTTGTAATAGATAATGATACCAATAAAGCTCTTTGATAATGTATCACACTACCTTAATTGAGTGGGAGAATTTTAAAATTCTTTACCCATCTTCATTTGGTTGACACTTGTGATAGGAACTTAAGAACACTACTGAGAAAGCAAATCTAACCATTCATGTGGATAGAAATAACTTATCAAAATTATGAGAATAAGATAGAAGAATTCTTGCATAGTCCTTTCGAATGACTTGAGTCAAGATTTCTAATCCTCATGACATTTTATGGTATCTTAATTTGATTGCTTAATCTCTAGCAAGTATTTTACACTTCAAATACTAGACTGCTATGTTGATGACTTAGTCTTAAAGAAACTTACAGTTTCAGACTAAGACAATAAGTCACAACGAGATATCCCTCAAAACAATAGTAAGAGGTTAAAAGTATTATTTAACCAGACAACTACTATTGCTTGGGAGCCATCTGAGATGTAATCAAATAAGGAACATTAGGAGATACTCAAGAAAGATTTATGAAAGTGACCTATATGTTAGATATTAAGGAACTGTATATTAGTTATCCTTATATCTACACCAACTCATTATGAATTTGAGATGGTGGTTACTCTGGGGGGGTGGAGGAGTTATTCTAGAAGAGTGTAAAAACACATCTATAATAATTCAAGCTCCACCAGAGAAGATATATATAACTTTGTAAATTCAAAATTATCAGAAAGTTATTCTACTGTAGAAAATTCTACACTGTATTATCTCAGTTCCAAATTTTAAAGTATGAGAGATATGTCTTCTATTTGTTCAGATGTACTTAATAAGCAGTAAGGATTTCAGTATCTCTTGATGAGTAAAGCATATAGTTAAGGATGTTTCATAATGTTTTATGAACCTGATTCCAGAAATTAGGGTGGAGTCAAATATACTACACTTGATTTGAAGATCAAGACAACAGATTGATTGGAATGCACAACTTGTTTTATGTTAGTGCAAGCGGGAGTTTGTTGAGTTTTGTGCCCTAAATAAAACCTATTACAATCTGATTAGTTATCAATATAAGAGATTTGAAGTAATTTATGTTAACATGTATTTTTCATGCTTATGGTTTAATATATATATTTAATATATGCACAAAATCAGTTAAGTCCAGAACATATATTTATTCACAATTACAGTATTGTCAACACAGTGGAATGTGATTGTGATTATATGATTCAAAAGACTAAGTCCATGTTTCATCAGTGTTTTGGATTTACACTCATGTGATAATCAGCGATGAAGTATACTTACACTTGGAGTAAGTGTTATGTTCTTTCCAGGACATTGGTAAAGTATACTAGTTTCGAATGTATGGAGTATACATTGGACTGGACCGATATTGAACTTAGTCAAGATATTATAAACTTCCCGTTATATCTTTCCAAGTGAATATCACTAGTTGATCTTAGATTAAAAGAATCTAAATCCTGACATGCTTAGGCTCAATCTCAGGAGTACTATTCATGTTCTTCGATTTATTAGTTAAGCCTTCTTTTTGGTCAGGGTGATACGTATATTTTGGGAACATGATAGTATGACTGAGTGGGAGCGCTGAATATAAATATAGAATCTATAGATTCTACTGGTGTACATAAGTCAAGTGATGATTCCCTTCGAGCTTAGCTAAATAGAAGTAAATGGATGAGCTCTTGTTTCAGTGACTATATCTTAGATCACTAAAACATCATTTAAAGGTAGCTAAGTGTTTTAAGGGGCCAAATACATTGAGGGGTGAAACGGTAAATTTATCCCTTCTCGGTGTAAATCATCTATATAGAGGATCCTTGATCAAATTAAGATTATAACGATGGTTAAATGAGATAGTGTATCTATATCTTGGAACATATAGAACGCTGTATATAAGTCTGAGAGTGCACTTCCAAGTTCTAAGAGTGGATTCAACAAGGAATTAATAAGTTAGGGAATTTAATCCGTAAATTCGGTTTGGCTTATTGGAAGCTCATTAATATAGATCCATGGTCCCCATTCTAGTTGAGACCATACTACTTGTAAGACTCAATATTGATTTATGTCTAATCAATTATAATTCTAAACTTAGACTATGTCTTGTTTGTGAATTTTCACTAAGCAGGGGCGAAATTGTAACGAAAAGAGATTCTAGGTTTATTTATTAATTAAGAGACTCTATATGTCTAATTAATAATTATATTAAATGAAAATATTATTTAATAATCTATTTTAGTTATTAAATAATTAGTTTTGGCATTTAAATGGTTAGAATTGGAAAATTGGCGTTTTTGAGAAAATAGAAATAAAAATTGTGAAAACTGTAAAATCCAAGTGAGGCCCATTAACACCATGGCCGACCACTTGTTCAAGCTTTTTCTAATTATTATTTTCATTATTTTAATGCCAATTAATTACTCACCTAAACTTAGTAGTTTCCTATAAATAGAAAGTGATGGCTCACACCAAAATAAGCAGTTATTCAGTAATTTAGGAAACTGCCTTTCAGAAAACAGAGCCATTCATTTTCTCTCTATAGCCGAACCCCTCTCTCTCTCTTTTCCTCTTCCAATTTCGAAATACCCTAGTGAAAGAGTAGTGCCCACACACAGCAAGTTGTACCTCAATCATAGTTTGGAAGATCGTGAAGAATCCAAATCAAAGAGAAGGACATTCGGACTCAGATCTTGATAATACACTGCGACAGAAAGGATACAAGGGTTAGAGATCTGAGTGGAAGGAGACATATTATTCTGCTACCACCAATGTAAGGTTTTCTTAACTTTATATGTGTTTATTATCGTTTTGGAAAGTTCATATTTAGGATGTTAAATAACATACTAGTGAGTAGATCTAAGATCCTAGTAAAATAAATTCCAACAACTGGCCTCAGAGCCATGGTAATTGATTTGCTTGCAAGAAATTTGGAATTAAAACGATTTGTTTGAGATTTGGATGGTTTCATGTTAATCTATGTGTTATATGATGATTAATTGATGTTGGGGAATTTTTGTGAAAAATAATTGAATTTTTGTTACTCAAATTATGTTTATTGGATAGTTTGGAAAAAATTAAGCAATTTCTTTTTTTACAGAACTCAATTTCGAATTTTATTTGAATTAGTTATGATTTTTTGAAGATTTGGAAAAAGATAGGTGGATCACTCAAGCCCACACGCGCGGAACCGAGTGTCCCTCGGTCAGGTGCGTGTTCGGACATGTCATTGTCCGAGCGACACGCCTAGGGGTGTCTTAAACCCCTATCCGCGCGCGCAAATCATGCAAGGGAGCCTTGTGCCAAGTTTTCTCGGCAGATCACCACTGTGAGCGCGCGAGGAGAGTATGCAATGCATACTGTCCGTACCACTTGCATTTTTTTTCGTTTTCTTCGATTTTTCATGTTGTTTCATGGAATTAACTTCAGATTTTTTGTGTAGCTTTGTATTTTGATTTTTAATTTTCATATTTCAAATCTAATTATCAGAATTAAATTAATTTGAATTTTTTAAAATTAATTTTAGGTCTTAGTGTAATTTGAAATTTAAAATAGGTAAAAATCTATCTTTTTGCTTAATTTTTATCTTACTTTAAATTTGATTATTTTATCTTATTTTTTAAATTTAAGTTCAGATATTAATTTTTTTTAATTATTCTATTTTTAAATAATTTGACCTTATTTAAATTTAAAATAAGATTACTATAATCATGATATTTTGAATAGAAATAAGATATTTTGCTAACTTTTAAATTTTGTTATTTTTTTATTTAAATTAAATTATAAAATTTGAAAAGGATATTTATTTATCATATTTAATTTTATTGAATATTTAATTTATAAATAACATGAAATTTAAAAGGCTGTTAGCAAATTTTTTTTTGAAATGATATTTAGGTTAGTTGAAACCTAATTTTTTAAAATTGTAGGTTTAATTTTAAATATTATTTTATTTCATTTAAAAATTCAAAAATATTTTATTATTATTTATTATTTTTCAAAATTTAATTTATTATTTAAAATTAAATAAATCCTACTTCCAACTATCCAATTCAACCTGTTGCAGGAGTTTGTGTTTTAGCTTATGTGTAAGTTTTATAAAACCTATCATTGCTTGATCTAAATTGCAATGGTTAACTTGTTGACAGATCCAATGATCTGATTTTAACCCATGGTTCAATTGTCAATAGGTCACGTAAATAATTTGTAACAGGTAAATTTTACATTCTTCTTTCGTCTGTGTATGACCTAGTAACATGATAGGGTCCATCCAAATCTGTGTGCCTGTGCGAGCCTATATGTTTATTTTGTTATAGATGCATATAGGTTGTTGCTAAATAAAATGTCACACCCTGAGAGATTTTCTTTAGGTCCATTTAGTTTTTGGACCTATTCAATTAATAATAGTTATTTATTTTAAGGTTAAATTCCTCTCTTTTGGGCCTTGTGTGAGAGATGGAGGCCAATAGAAGTGGGTAGGACATACTGAACCCAGCTCCCCCTCACATGAACTACCCCAATTGTGAAGGACCATTTGCCTGATTTGAATAACTGTATTAGGTTAATTAAATTAGTTTAACCTAATAAAATTGATTAGCAACATAATTAACTTTTAAAATATATGAATTTTTTTTTATTTTAATATTTTAAAGTTAATTTTAAGAAAAACACTCTTAGTTTAAGATATTATTTCTAGATAAACTATTTGTATTTTTCTTGTATTTAATTAAATAAAGAATTTTAACTAACTAGATTCTTTCTGAAGCTTATTTTAATAATTTAATTAAATATTCCTATTTAAGTTATAACTTTGTTATTTCTAACTAATTTTACATATCAACTTAAATTTGAATATCTTTTGAATTTAAAATTAAGTTGAGGAATTCCAAGAGTTGGTTATTGAAGATCCTAGAGATATTTTTTTTAAGTTGTTAAACTTAAAATGGAATATTCTTAAATTAGGTGGTTACAACTTAATTTTGATATTTAATTAAATTTTACTTGGAAATTTTTAAGTTGGTTTTTTGAGATTCTTTCTATAACAACTTAAATTAGATATTTTTCAAATTTTTGAAAAGATACTTACTTAAATTGAAATATTTTCTAGATAGTTATTTCTATACTAGTTATTATTTCTAATATTAAAATAGGAAAATATCATTGATTGTGAAATTAATTGTTTAATAATTAATTTTGGTACAATTCAAGTTAAGAATATTTTTCCTAGTATTAAACTAGAATTAAATAATTAAAATAGGAAAATATCATCGATTGTGAATTTTCACTAAGCATGGGCAAAATTGTAAAGAAAAGAGATTCTAGGTTTATTTATTAATTAAGAGATTCTATATGTCTAATTAATAATTATGTTAAATGTCAATATTATTGAATAATCTATTTTAGTTATTAAATAATTAGTTTTGGCATTTAAATGGTTAGAATTGGAAAATTGGCATTTTTGAGAAAATAGAAATAAAAATTGTGAAAACTGCAAAATCCAAGTGAGGCCCATTAACACCATGGCCGACCACTTGTTAAGGCTTTTTCCAATTACTATTTTTATTATTTTAATGCCAATTAATTATTAACCTAAACCTAGTAGTTGCCTATAAATAGAAAGTGATGGCTCACACCAAAATAAGCAGTTATTCAGTAATTCAGGAAACTACCTTTCAAAAAATAGAGCCACTCATTTTCTCTCTATAGTCGAACCCCTCTCTCTCTCTTTTCCTCTTCCAATTTTGAAATACCCTAGTGAAAGAGTAGTGCCCACACACAGCAAGTGGTACTTCAATCATAGTTTGGAAGATCGTGAAGAATCCAAATCAAAGAGAAGGACATTCAGACTCAGATCTTAATAATACTCTGCGACAGAAAGCATACAAGGGTTAGAGATCTGAGTAGAAGGAGACATATTATTCTGCTGCAACCAATGTGAGGTTTTCTTAACTTTATATGAGTTTATTATAGTTTTAAAAAGTTCATATTTAGGATGTTAAATAACATACTTGTGAGTAGATCTAAGATCCTGGTAAAATAAATTCCAACAACTAGCCTCAGAGCCATGGTAATTGATTTGCTTGCAAGGAATTTGGACTTAAAATGATTTGTTTGAGATTTGGATGGTTTCATGATGATCTATGTGTTATATGATGATTGATTGATGTTTGTGAATTTTTGTGAAAAATAATTGAATTTTTGTTTCTAGAATTATTTTTATTGGATAGTTTGGAAAAAATTAAGCAATTTCTTTTTTTACAGAACTCAATTTCGATTTTATTTGAATTAGTTATGATTTTTTGAAGATTTAAAAAATAGGTGGATCACTCAAGCCCACGCGCGCGGAACCGAGTGTCCCTCGGTCAGGAGCGTGTTCGGACATGTCATTATCCGAGCGACATGCCCATGGGTGTCTTAAACCCCTATCCGCGCGCGAAAAGCATGCAAGGGAGCCTTGCGCCGAGTTTTCTAGGCAGATCACTACTGTGACAAACAGTGCTTTTGTACATGTCGGGGCGGTTAGGCCTGGAGCGTACGATCCTCGGGACAACAGTGCTTTTGTAGTTAGTCGCTGGACGACAAATATTTTTGTAAATGACTAGTAAACTTTTGTAAAGCTTTTTTTAATTGGGATCCCAAAATATTTTGTATGTAATATATAAGTTTTAATTAAATAGCAAAATTTTAATTGATCACGATTTTCATTAACATCGTTGATTAGCAACGAGCTGCACAGTACGTTTAAAATCACGTCAACATGCATATGCTAGTTAGGGTGTTACAATTTGGTATCAGAGCCGCCAGGTTGTCTTCCGAAGATCGTCACGACATGTACAATCATCATCAACAGTTAGCTCGTTCTACGGTTCGGTAAGCTTTTATTGCTTTAGTAGCTTATTTTAAATATTATGATTTAAGAAAAGCCTGTTAGGAAGCATGTTAGTAGCCAGATAGTAGAATAGGCGCATGTTTTTAATTTCCAAATTAAGTGGCATTACTAAGCTCTCGTTGATCATGATCTGATATGCCAACTCTTGGTTACGCAGGCTGTTCAGACTAGATGGACAGGTCAAATGAAGGTCAGGGAGCTCAGTTTCCCCCAAATGCTGGGGCCGAGGTAGAGGTCCCAGGGGCAGGGCTCGTGGCCGGGGTGATGCTAGCCCGCCACAGGTTGCCCAGGCAGCCCAGGCTGCCCAGGCTGCCCAAGCTACTTAAAAAGCCTTGAATTGGGAAAACAGGTTTGCAGAAATGCAAGCCAGAATTGAGGAACAAGATAATGAAATCCATCGATTAAGATAGCAGGGTGCTCCTGCAATGCCTGTACCAGAAATCCCAGTGGCACCTGCCCCTGTTGTCCAGGCCGAACCAGTGATAGCGATGAATCGGAGGGAACCTTTGTATGAAAGGTTCCGTAAGCAGGCACCTCCAGTTTTTCTGGGAGGTCCGGACGTTATGAAAGCCGAGCAGTGGCTAACAGTGATTACAAAGATTTTGAATTTCATGGGCGTCATCGGGAATGATAGAGTGGTCTGTGCCACTTTTCAATTTCAAGAAGATGCATTGGTCTGGTGGGACATGGTGTCCATGATACACGATGTCACAACAATGACCTGGTAAAAGTTCTAGGAACTTTTCAATGCCAAGTACTACAATGAGGCCGTCAGAAGTGCCAAAAGGAAAGAGTTCAGCCACCTGACCCAGAAAGAGAATTTGAGCGTTACTGAGTATACAACGCAGTTTGACCGGTTGGCGAGGTTGGCCTCGGGAATTGTGCCTACCGATTTCAGTAAAAAGGAAAAATACTTGGATGGGATGAGTGCGAAAATTCGACATGACCTGATGATTACTACAAACGACAAAACCACCTATGCTGAAATGGTGGAAAAGGCACTGCGAGCTGAGGGCGCAGTTGGGTGTAAGACTGAGTCTGTTAGGACTCCAGTGGTTGGCGGGGCTCCTACCCCTCCTACATCAGGCTTTAGTAGGGGAGGTAGTGGTTCGGCCATGGATCAGAAAAGGAAGGCATCCACTGCAACCGGTGGCTCGGGTCAAAACAAGAGGTTCCGGGGGAACCAGGGTCGAGGTAGTCGTCAGGGTAGTTCTGTGGCCCGATATACCTACCCAGAGTGCCCCAATTGTAAAAGGCACCATCTGGCTGAGGGTAGAGTGCAGGGGTGCTTCTAGTGTGGCATGCCAAGACACTACAAGAGGGATTGCCCTCAACTTAGAACTGAGGCACCAAAGGCTCCGGCGAGACCCACTCCAGCTAGGGTGTTCGCCATTACTCAGGCTGATGCAGAAGAAGCCAGTCCTTCAGTGGTGACAGGTCAGCTCTCGGTTAATAACTCTTTTTACTACGTATTATTTGATTCTGGAGGCACACATTCTTATGTGGCAGCCAGGATCTTTAGTAAATTGGATAGACAGCATGATAGATATGAATCACGGTTTGGAACCCTATTACCTGGCGGAGAGTTAGTTATCTCCAAAAGGTGGATTAGGTCTATGCCGATCAGAATTGACGATAGGGAGTTAAGTGCTGACTTAATAGAGATGAGCTTAGTAGATTTTGATATCATACTGGGGATGGATTTCCTATCTAAGTACTCAGCCAGTATTGACTGTAAGAGGAAGATGGCAATCTTCCAACCAGAAGGTGAAGAACCGTTTGTTTTCGTCGATTTGGTTCAGGGATCTCGGATCCCGGTGATTTCGGCCCTGTCAGCTAAGGAATTATTGTGTGATGGATGCCTAGGGTTTCTGGCCCTGGTGTTAGACACCACTCGGCTAGACTCTGTTCGGCCAGAAGATATCAAGGTGGTTCGGGAATTTCTGGATGTTTTTCCCGAAGGACTTCTGGGTTTACCACCTCAGCGGGCAATTGATTTTATAATAGATTTAGCACCTGAAGTAGAACCGGTCCCCAAGGCTCCTTATAGAATTGCTCTGGTTGAGCTTAAAGAATTGAAAATTCAGCTTCAAGGGTTACTTGACATAGGGTTTATTCGGCCTAGGGTGTCACCCTGGGGAGTGTTGGAATTTATTTTACCAGGATCTTAGATCTACTCACAAGTATGTTGTTTAACACCCTAAATATGAACTTTCTAAAACGATAAAAAAACACATATAAAGTTAAGAAAACCTTACATTGGTTGCAGCGGAATAATGTCTCCTTCCACTCAGATCTCTAACCCTTGTATCCTTTCTCTTTGTGTGTGATCCTTCACAGTCTTCCAATCTATGATTGAGGTTCCACTTCTTGTGTGTGGGCACTACTCTATCACTGAGGGTTTCGAAATTATGAAGAGGAAAAGAGAGAGAGGTTGGTTCGGCTATAGAGAGAGAGAGGGAAGGCTCAGTTTTATGAAAAAGTTAATTTTCTGAGAAAAGGTTATGAAAACTTATTATTTGACTGAGCCATCACTTTCTATTTATAGGCAACTACTAGGTTTAGGTTAGTAATTATTTGGCATTAAAATAATGAAAATATCAATTGAAAAATCATGCTTAAGTGGTCGGCCAAGGTGTGTAATGGGCCTCACTTGGTTTTTGCTGTTTTCACAATTTTTATTTCTATTTTCTCAAAAACGCCAATTTTCCAATTCTAACCTTTTAAATGCCAAAACTAATTATTTAATAACTAAAATAGATTATTAAATAATATTGTCATTTAATTTAATTATTAATTAGACATATAAAGTCTATTAATTAATAAATAAACCTAAAATCTCTTTTCTTTACAATTTCACCCCTGCTTAGTGAAAATTCAGAAATTAGACATAGTCTAACTTTAGAATTATAATTCATTAATCACAAATCAATTATTGACTCTTACAAGCAGTATAGTCTCAACTAGAATGGGGACCATAGATCTATATGCTGAGCTTCCAATAAGTGAACCCAATTTACTAAGTAAATCCCTACTCATTAATTCTTCGTTGAATCCACTCTTACAACTTAGAATTGCACTCTTAGACTTATATAGAGCATATTATATGTTCCATTATATAGATATGCTATCTCATTTAACCATTGTTATAATCTTATTGTGATGAAAGATCCTCTATATAGATGATTTACATCGAGATGGGATAATTTTACCGTTCTCACCCCTCAACGTATTTTGCCCCTTAAAACACTTAGCTACCTGTAAATGATGTTTAGTGATCTTAGAATTAGTCACTTAAACAAGAGCTCATCCATTTACATCTATTTAGCTAAGCTCGAAGGGAATCATCACTTAACTTCTATACACCAGTAGAAGCTATAGATTCCATATTTATGTTCAGCACTCCCACTCAATCATACTATCATGTTCCCAAAATATACGTATCACCCTGACCAGAAAGTAGGCTTAAGTAATAAATCAAAGAACATGAATAGCACTCCTGAGTTGAGCCTAAGCATATCAGGATTTAGATTATTTTAATCTTAAGATCAACTACTGATATTGACTTGGAAAGATATGACGGTAAGTTTATAATATCTTAACTAAGTTGCAATATCGGTCCAGTCCAATGTATACTCCACACATTCGAAACTAGTATACTTTACCAATGTCCTGGAAAGAACATAACACTTACTCCAAGTGTAAGTACACATCATTGCTGATTATCACATCAGTGTAAATCCAAAACACTAATGAAACAGGGACTTAGTCTTTTGATTCATATAATCACAATCACATTCCACTGTGTTGACGATACTGTAATTGTGAATAAACATATGATCTGGACTTAACAGATTTTGTGTGTAAATGTAATAAACATATTAAACCATTAGCATGTAAAATTCATGCAAACATAAATCACTTCAAATTTCTTATATTGATAACTAATCAGATTGTAAAGGGTTTTATTTAGGGCACAAAACCCAACAAACTCCCACTTGCACTAACATAAAACAAACTGCGCAAATAAATCAATCTGATGTCTTGATCTTCAGATCAAGTGTAGTATATTTGAATCCACCCAAACTTCTGGAAACTAGTTCATAAATACAATATGAAACATCCTTTACTATATGCTTTACTCATCAAGGGATACTGAACTCCTCACAGTTTTAAAGTACATCTGAATAAACAGAAGACATATCTCTCATATTTTAAAATATGGAATTGAGATAATACAGCGTAGACTTTTCTTCAGTAAAATAACTTTCTGGCAATTTCAAATTTACAAAGTTATAAATCTTCTCTGGTAGAGCTTGAATTATTATAGAATAACTCCTCCACCCCCAGAGTAACCACCATCTCAAAATTTTGAATGAGTTGGGGTAGATACAAGGATAACTGATATACAGTTCCTTAATATCTGACAGATAGATCACTTTCATAAATCTTTCTTGAATATCTTCTAACATTCCTTATTTGATTACATCTCAGATAGCTCCCACTCAATAGCAGATGTCTGGTTAAATAATACTTTTAACCTCTTTATTGTTTGGAGAGTTATCTAGTTGTGACTTATTGTATTAGTCTGAAACTTTAAGTTTCTTTAAAGACTAAATCATCAACATAGCAGACTAGTATTTGAAGTGAAAAATACTTGCTAGAGATGAAGTAATCAAAATTAAGATACCATAAAATTTTATGAGGATTAAGAAATCTTGGTTCAGTCATTCGAATAGACTGAACTAGAATTCTTTTATCTTATTCTCATAATTCTGATAAGTTATATCTATCCAGATTTCCTTTTCAATAGTGTTCTTAAGTTCCTATCACAAGTGTCAACCTAATGAAGATGGGTAAAGAATTTTAAAATTCTCCCACTCAATTAAGGTAGTGTGATACATTATCAAAGAACTTTTATAGGTATCGATTTTTACAACAGTAAACATAAATTGGAACATACAATCAAGATCAAGGATTTATACTGATAATAGTTAATTCATTATATTACTTCCATGTTTAAAGAAAAAATGTGTTACATAGGGTATTGTGGATAAATTCCACACCTAAGTATATAGAGATTATGATCCACCCCTAAAGGTTATAAAGATCATGATTCTCTAAGTGTTATAGAGATTATGTGGAGCTGAATACAATCCAGAGTTCATTAGATATAAAAGATCGTTGAACTGCATAGTTTTCTTAACATTTCTCCACCCCTATGAGATCAAAAGATCCTTTTATTAAACAAATTTTTAATAATTGTATTAGAATTAACAATTATTAATAAACATAGAAATAATTTCTAGTGTTTATTTAATATAACTCTATGAAGAGTTGTAAATATTATAGAATTTGTATCAATAATAAAAACACTTACACATACAAACATATAAATATAATGTGGTAATTGTGGTTTAAGACAAAGTAAATGAAGCTCAATCTCATAAATTGCAATTTGTTTGAATAGAAAATAAAATATTATTAATAATAAAAAAAATGTATTGCAACAATATGAGAAAAACAGGGATAAAAATCCCAAACTAAAATTCGAAATCCAAATTGTCTTTAAACTAAAACAATTAATTCGAAAATAGAATAATGAGCTTCATCTTCATCTTGGACGATCTTCACCCTTTGTCCAGCTTTCCGATCCAACTCACTAAGATAGCATCTGAGTTCAAGTAGCTTGGCCTATAAGAAGAAGAAACAAATAAACAAAGTTAGTCCAGAATCAATAATCCAATTGGATAATAATTAACTAAAACACTTCAAGTTTATAGAAAGAAATACCTTGTTTCTTTGCAAGAAGTTTAGGACATTGGGGTTTCCAATGACCCTCTCATTGCAGTAGAAACACTTTCCTTTGAGTGCATCACCAGAAGCAGCAGCCTTCTTGTTTTTCATGGCTTTGGCACGCTTCTTGCTGTTTCTCCACTTCTTCTTAGATTTGGGTTTAGAAGTAGAGGCAATATTTGCCTCAGGTTTGACCGTCCCATTACCATTGCCAGAATTTTGAGGCTTACTCCCTTTCTTCTTGGGGCCTCCAATAAAATTTTCATATGTCTGAAGGTCATTGACTAACTCATGAAAGTCTATGTCCTTTTTATTCATGACATAATTTGATGTATAGGGCAGAAATGATGGAGTCAGACTATTCAAGATAAGGCTTACTTGAGTAGTGTGATCCATTTTAGCACCATGATCCTGGGCTTCTTGGAAATAACTTGCCATGAGGAGAACATGATCACACACGTTTTGATGGGGTTCCATTCGTGCATTGATGTATTTCTTAGTCGCGTCAAAGCGAGACTGAAGAGATGCCCTACCGAATAGCTCAGTTAACTTCGTCATAACTTCAGCAGCCTTTTCGGTTTTAAAAAACCGAGTTTTAAGGGTGTCAACCATGCTGGAAAGCATGAAGTATAGAGCTTTGTCGTTAGCTTTCTGCCAACGCTCATACTTTTCTTTCACAGCTTTGGTTGCATTGTCCCCCGGCACTTCTGGAGACAACTCAGTTAACACAAACAAGGAACTTTCTCCTATGAGAGAAATATTAATGTTCTCATTCCATTTTGGAAAGTTAGATCCATTTAGCTTATTTTCGGTCAAGAGTGATAACATGGAATTCATCATGGTTATACAAGATACTACAAAATAATAAATAGAAATCAACAATGGTTTAACACAAAATCCAATTCAGATTTCATAAGCACATAATATGTAGGAATGATAAGAGAAAATACAAAAAAAAAAAAAAATACAATCCTAAATAATTTCCAAGGTTTTCAAAAAACTGATATCAATGTCCCGTTTAAGCCAGAGTCAAAGCTACCATCTATTGAATAGACTTGTCAGCTCATCTAAAATGTTAAACATTCTAGCAACCTTTTATTCGATCAAGATTGGAATCCAGCGTTGTCCCGTTTAGGCGAGAGTCAAGGCTATTCTATCTTATGAGCTTCTACCATTGTTTCATATTTTGCAAGTCAAATACAGTCGCCACCATTAGGGTGATCCATACCATATAAAACACTTACAAAGCTACTTATCTTTCGAGATTAAACAGTGCAAACTTGCTAATGAACGTTCCTCCATTAGAAAGGATTACTCACTAAAACAAACGCTATGTAAAACCAATAATGGAGATCGAATATCTTAATAATAATAAAGCTCATTCTTTAAATTGTATTTTCTTTATTATTTATAATAAAATATATTCATTAAATATCGAATTTAGAATTGAAATTCTAAATTAGAATTTAATTTAATATTTATAAAATTATACTTAGATGGTGATTGAAATAAATTGAATTATTTCCATCTTAGTAGTAATTTTGATACATAAATATTAGAAAATTATTTAAGTTGTATTAATTTAAATTAATTTACAACTCAAATTAAATTTTCATGAGAATGTATTTATTGTATTTTGAAAAAGAAAGTATAAAAACTTTATATTTCGAAATACTTAAATAATAATTACTTAGAAAAAATACTTCAAGCAAAAATATCACCTATGTAGATTTTCCTTTGACTAATTAATTCAATTTCTAATAATATACTTTAATTCATTTATTTTAAATTAATCAATAAATGAAAATATCATTGATTTAAGTTGGTCCAAGAATTAATTAAAATAAATAATTAATTTACAACTTAATCTATTTTTCAAGATAAATTAAAAAACATCTAGCATAATTAAATGCAATTCGAAATTGATTAATAAAAAAATATTTTGAAAATTATTTAAATTAAAGTTGAAAAATTAAATTTCAACTAAAAATAATTTTCTATTTAATTAAGTGTCATGAAAAAGAAATATTTAAGTATCATGATGAAAATCAACTTAGATATTTAATTTTGAATTTAATTAAATGTATTAAATTCAAGAAATAAATAATTAAGTGTAGAGAAGGCTTAATTATTAATTTCTAGTTTAATACTAGGAAAAAATATACTTAAATAAATTGTACCAAAATTAATTATTTAAATAATTAATTTCACAATGTATAATATTTTCTTATTTAATATTAGAAATAATAAGTAGTCTAGAAATAACTATCTAGAAAATATCTTATTTGACTAAGTATCTTTTCCACAAAATTTGAAAAAATATCTAATTTAAGTTGTATTAGAAAAAATCTAGAACTTAAATATTTTCAAATTTAAATTTAATTAAATATCAAAAATTAAGTTGTAACCACTTAATTTGAAAAATATTCCATTTTAAGTTTAAAACTAACTTAAAAAATATTTTAAGAATCTTTAATAACTAATGCCTAGAATTCCTCAACTTAATTTTAAATTTAAATAAAATATTCAAATTTAAGTTAGATAAGAAAAATCAGTTAAAAAAACTAATTTATAACTTAAATAGGAATATTTAATTAAATAAGCTCCATAAAGAATCTAGTTAGTTAAAATTCTTTATTTAATTAAATATAAGAAAAATACAAATAGTTTGTCTAGAGATAATATCTAAAACTAAGAGTGTTTTTCTTAAAAAAAATTAACTTTAAAATATTAAAATGAAAATAAATTTCATATATTTTAAAAGTTAATTATGTTGCTAATCAATTTTATTAGGTTAAACTAATTTAATTAACTTAGCACAGTTATTCAAATCAGGAAAATGGGCCTTCACAATAGGGGTAGTTTATGTGAGGGGGAGTTGGGTTCAGTATGTCGTACCCACTTCTATTGGCCCCCAACTCTCACACAAGGCCCAAAAGAGAGGAATTTAACCTTAAAATAAATAACTGTTATTAATTGAATAGGTCCAAAAACTAAATGGACCTAAATAAAATCTATCATGGTGTGACATTTTATTTAGCAACAACCTATATGCATCTATATAATAAAATAAACATATAGGCTCACACAGGCACACATTTGGATGGATCCTATCATGTTGCTAGGTCATACACAGATGAAAGAAGATTGTAAAATTTACCTGTTACAAATTATTTACTTGACCAATTGAACTATGGGTTAAAATCAGATCATTGGATCTGTCAACAAGTTAACCATCGCTATTTGCAATCAAGCAATAATAGGTTTTATAAAACTTACAGACAAGCTAAAACACATACTCCTGCAACAAGGTTAGCTGGATAGTTGGATGTAGGATTTATTTAATTTTAAATAATTAAATTTCGAAAAATAATTAAATAATAAAAAAATATTTATTTTCGAATTATAAAATAATAAAATAAATATTTCCGAAATTAATAAATAAATATTTAAAATTAAACCTACAATTTTAAAAAATTAGGTTTCAACTAACCTAAATATCATTTCAAAATTTACTAACCACTTTTAAAAAATTAATGTTATTTTATAAATTAAATATTCAATAAAAATTAAAAAAATAAATAAATATCTTTTTCAGATTTTATGATTTAATTTAAATAAATAAAATAACAAAATTTAAAAGTTAACAAAATATCTTACTTCTATTCAAAATATCATGATTATAGTTATCTTATTTTAAATTTAAATAAGGTCAAATTTTAAAAAAAAATATTTAATTTACAAAATTTAATATCTGACCATAAATTTAAAAATAAGATAAGATATAATCAAATTTAAAAATAAGATAAAAAAATCAAGCAAAAAGATAGATATTTACTTGTTTTCAAATTCAAATTACACTAATATCATGAATTAATTTAAAAAAAATAATTAATTTAATTATGATATTTAGAATTGAAATAGGAATAGTAAATATCTAAATACAAAACTACACAAAAAATCGGAAATTAAATCAATGAAATAGCATGAAAAATCGAAGAAAAACGAAAAAAAATGCGAGTTGTACGGACAGTATGCTGTGCATACTGTCCGCGCGCGCAGGTGGGGTTGCACTGCCGAGAAAACTCGACGCAGCGGAGGAGCTGCAGCATTCCCGCGCGCGGAGAAGGGTTTTCAGACACCCCTGGGCGTGTTGCTCGGACAAAATCTTGTCCGAACACGCGTCTGACCGAGGATCACTCGGATCCGCGCGCATGGGTGAGTGCTTCATCCTGATATTTTTTCGAAACTTCAAAAAAACATAACTAATTTAAATTAAATCGAAATTGAGTTTTGTAAAAAAGTAAATTGCTTAATTTTTTCCTACTATCCAACAAAAATAATTCCAGAAACAGAATTTCAGTTATTTTTCACGAAAATGCACAAACATCAATCAATCATCATATAACACACAACACAACATGAAACCATCCAAAAACAAACAATCGTTTTAAAGTCCAAATTTCTTGCAAGAAAATCAATTACCATGGCTCTGAGGCTAGTTGTTGGAATTTATTTTACCAGGATCTTAGATCTACTCACAAGTATGTTGTTTAACACCCGAAATATGAACTTTCTAAAACGATAAATAAACACATATAAAGTTAAGAAAACCTAACAATGGTTGCAGCGGAATAATGTCTCCTTCCACTCAGATCTCTAACCCTTGTATCCTTTTGGTCGCAGAGTATTATCAAGATCTGAGCCCGAATGTCCTTCTCTTTGTGTGTGATCCTTCACAGTCTTCCAATCTATGATTGACGTACCACTTGCTGTGTGTTGGCAATACTCTATCACTGAGGGTTTCAAAATTATGAAGAGGAAAAGAGAGAGAGGTTGGTTCGGCTATAGAGAGAGAGGGAAGGCTCAGTTTTTTGAAAAAGTTAATTTTCTGAGAAAAAGGTTATGAAAACTTATTATTTGACTGAGTCATCACTTTCTATTTATAGGCAACTACTAGGTTTAGGTTAGTAATTATTTGGAATTCAAATAATGAAAATATCAATTGGAAAATCTTGCTTAAGTGGCCGGCCAAGGTGTGTAATGGGCCTCACTTGTTTTTTGCAGTTTTTACAATTTTTATTTCTATTTTCTCAAAAACGTTAATTTTCCAATTCTAACCTTTTAGATGCCAAAACTAATTATTTAATAACTAAAATAGATTATTAAATAATATTATCATTCAATTTAATTATTAATTAGACATATAAAGTCTATTAATTAATAAATAAACCTAGAATCTCTTTTCCTTACAATTTCACCCCTGCTTAGTGAAAATTCACAAATTAGACATAGTCTAACTTTAGAATTATAATTGATTAATTACAAATCAATTATTGAGTCTTACAAGCAGTATAGCCTCAACTAGAATGGGGACCATGGATCTATATGCTGAGCTTCCAATAAGTGAACCGAATTTACTTAGTAAATCCCTACTCATTAATTCTTCGTTGAATCCCCTCTTAAAACTTAGAATTGTACTCTCAGACTTACATAGAGCATATTATATGTTCCACGATATAGATATGCTATCTCATTTGACCATTGTTATAATCTTATTGTGATCAAAGATCCTTTATATAGATGATTTACATCGAGATGGGATAATTTTACCGTTCTCACCCCTCAACGTATTTTTCCCCTTAAAACACTTAGCTACCTGTAAATGATGTTTAGTGATCTAAGAATTAGTCACTTAAACAAGAGCTCATCCATTTACTTCTATTTAGCTAAGCTCGAAGGGAATCATCACTTTACTTCTATACACCAGTAAAAGCTATAGATTCCATATTTATGTTCAGCACCCCCACTCAATCATATTATCATGTTCCCAATATATACGTATCACCCTGACCCAAACGTAGGCTTAACTAATAAGTCAAAGAACATGAATAGCACTCCTGAGTTGAGCCTAAGCATATCAGGATTTAGATTCTTTTAATCTTAAGATCTACTACTGATATTGACTTGGAAAGATATGACGGTAAGTTTATAATATCTTAGCTAAGTTACAATATCGGTCCAGTCCAATGTATACTCCATACATTCGAAACTAGTATAACACTTACTCCAAGTGTAAGTACACATCATCGCTTATTATCACATCAGTGTAAATCGAAAACACTGATGAAACAGGGACTTAGTCTTTTGATTCATATAATCACAGTCACATTCCACTGTGTTGACGATACTGTAATTGTGAATAAACATATGATCTGGACTTAAGAGATTTTGTGTGTAAATGTAATAAACATATTAAACCATTAGCATGTAAAATTCATGCAAACATAAATCACTTCAAATTTCTTATATTGATAACTAATCAGATTGTAAAGGGTTTTATTTAGGGCACAAAACCCAACAGGGAGCTCCTGTATTATTTCTCAAGAAGAAGGATGGGTCTATGAGAATGTGCATCGACTATCAGGAGTTAAACAAGCTAACAGTTAAGAATAAATATCCATTACCTAGGATCGATGATCTTTTCGATCAACTCCAGGGGAAGACGGTCTTCTCCAAGATTGATCTACGATCGGGCTATCATCAGTTGAGAATCTGAGAGGAGGACCTTCCGAAGACAGCTTTCCGTACTAGGTATGGACATTATGAATTCTTGGTTATGTCATTTGGACTGACCAATGCTCCTATAGCATTTATGGACTTGATGAGTAGAGTATTCAAGGATTTCCTCGATAGTTATGTAATTGTGTTTATCGACGACATCCTCGTGTACTCTCAATCAGAACAGTAGCATGAGATACATCTGCGAATGGTTCTGCAACGGCTTCGGGAACACAAGCTTTTTGCCAAATTCATGAAATGTGAATTTTAGCTATCTCAGGTGTCTTTCTTAGGGCACATTGTTAGTAAGGATGGGATCAAGGTGGATCCAGGAAAGATAGAATCCGTCAGGGATTGGCCTAGACCGAACACAGTGACAGAAATTAGAAGTTTCTTGGGTCTAGCTAGTTATTATCGTCGGTTCGTAGAAGGATTCTCTAAAATCTCAACACCCTTAACCGAGCTTACTAAAAAGAATCAGTGGTTTGTGTGGTCAGATAAATGCGAAGCTAGTTTCCAGGAGCTGAAATAGAGATTGATTACAACTCCAGTGTTAGCTTTGCCTTCTGACAAGGAAAAGTTCGTGGTGTATTGTGATGCATCCAGACAGGGTCTAGGGTCTGTATTGATGCAAGCCGACCGGGTTATCGCTTATGCCTCCCGTCAGTTGAAGGATTATGAACAGCGCTACCCGATTCATGACCTAGAATTGGCTGCGGTAGTATTTGCTCTGAAGATTTGGCGGCATTACCTTTATGGAGAAAGGTGCAAAATTTATACCGACCGCAAAAGTCTCAAATACTTCTTTACTCGGAAAGATTTGAATATGAGACAAAGGCGTTGGTTGGAGATAGTAAAGGATTCCGAATTCAGGTGTGCTTGGCCAACTCCGACCGGAATCGGCCGAGCTAGCGGACATCGGCTCCTAAACCATAAAAATCACAACGCTATAAGTGACACGCTAAATCACTTCCCGGGGACTAAAACTAGGAACTAAAAGTTTCCCTATCGATAAAAAGCATGGCAATACCCCTAAAAACATAAAAACGAGGAAAACTAGGGTCCCTGAATTTTCCCCAACCGGTAGACCGGTTGCCCAGCCGAATTCGGTTCGGAAAATTCAGAACCCTCATCCGAATTCCGGATGCACAACCGAATCCCGGTTCCTCGCAGCAAGCAAACCAAATTTTTCATAACTCGACCAATTCAACCCCAAATGGTTCCAAACTTTCCGTACCGCTCTAAACACCCCAAAGAACAAATCCAAGGCAACAAACTAACCCAGAAATCACAGAAACAAAAATCACCATTGGAGCTCAAGCTTTGAGTTCTAAACTCAAACTTGAGCAAATCCACCTAAACATGCATTCCACTAGCTTAATTCTACTTAAACTAGCATAAAAATCACCTCTGAAAACTAATCAAAACAATAGCAACATCTCAGTAACAGATTCACAACAATTCTCTTTGAAAACCATATTTTTAGCTAAAAATTTCCAAGCTTGAGCAAAGCCATTAACATACATTACTAACAACCAAAATAACCACAATTTAACATGCTTTAATCTCAGAACAACAACAAGAATCACAAAGAAGAACATATACCAAAATCATGCATGCATTTCATCCATTTCACTTAAAATTCAAGAAAACACAAAGGGAATTTACAAGAGATCAAACCTTGACTAGAATTACACAAGGATGAGTTGAAAATTACAAGCTTTGAGCAGAAAAATCCCAGCCCTAGCAGCCCAAGCTTTGGCCGAAAAGAGAGAGAGAGAGAGAGAGCTTTGAGTGTTTTGAAAATTTCTTAAATTTTGACTAAGTGTTGAATGTTTGTGAAGAAAAAGAATATAAATCACATATCACATTTTATTTCAGCCATTAATTAAACAATTAAGCATTTATTTTTCCATTTCATAAAATCACAAAAGACAAAATACTAATGGGGCAAAAAGACCATTTTGCCCCTCCACCTTAAAACCACATAAATCATACTAAAGGGGTATTTTTGGGACATTCTAAATTCCCGGCCATTCCCGACATTCCCAATGTCTAAAACCAGTCCCCAAACTACTAACATACTAAGTTGTGATTTCTACTGAGCCAAACGCCGAGTTCCAAAATACCGGACACCGGAAATGCAAAATATGCAAGATACTGAATAACATAAATAACAGTATAATAAATTATTTAAATAGCTATAAATAATTTCATAATTAATCATAAACAACTGCTAATTTCCAAATTAACTAAGCGGGCTTTACAACTATCCCCCCCTTAAAAGGATTTCGTCCCCGAAATCTAACTCCGAATAACTACGGATATTGAGCTCTCATATCTGACTCTAGCTCCCAGGTGGCTTCCTCCACCTTGCTGTTTCTCCAGAGTACCTTGACCAATGCTATGGTCTTATTCCGAAGGACTTTATCCTTTCTATCCAGGATCTGCACTGGCTGTTCCTCATAAGTCATGTCTGGCTGAAGCTGAAGACTCTCATAACTGAGTATATGAGAGGGGTCCGAAACGTATTTTCTCAACATCGAGACATGGAATACGTTGTGAACTGCTGATAAGGCTGGAGGCAAGGCTAACCGATATGCCACTTGACCTATTTTCTCGAGAATCTCAAAAGGTCCTGTAAATCTAGGGCATAACTTGCCTCTTTTCCCGAAACGTTTAATCCCCTTCATCGGAGATACTCGTAAAAACACATGTTCCCCTACTTGGAACTCAACGTCTCTGCGTTTCGGATCTGCGTAACTCTTCTGTCTGCTCTGTGAGGCAAGCATTCTAGCTTTTATCTTCTCTATCGCCTCATTGGTCCGCTGAACCCGACTGCGGACCCGTGGTATTTCCTCTCCCCTGTCTCATCCCAGTGGATAGGGGATCTTCATTTCCTACCGTACAACAGTTCATAGGGAGCCATCCCTATCGTACTCTGATAACTGTTGTTGTAAGAAAATTCTATCAACGGTAGATACTTACTCCATGAGCCTTCAAAGTCCATAACACAGGCTCTCAGCATGTCCTCCAATATCTGAATTGTCCTTTCGGACTGACCATCTGTCTGAGGATGGAATGCTATACTGAATTTTAGCTTTGTACCCATTGCCCGTTGCAAACTTTGCCAAAATTTGGAGGTAAACTTCGGATCCCTGTCCGAAACTATAGACTTCGGTACCCCGTGAAGTCTCACTATCTCTCTGACATATAACTCTGCCAACTGATCCACTGTAAATGTTATGTTGTTCTAACCGGTAGAAAATGAGCAGATTTCGTAAATCGATCCACCACTACCCAGATGGAATAAAATAAACCCGTGGTCCTAGGTAACCCGACCACAAAATCCATCGTAATATCCTCCCATTTCCATTCTGGTAGGGTTAGAGGCTGCAACAACCCTGCTGGTCTCTGATGTTCAGCCTTAATCTGTTCACAAGTGAGGCATCTCGATACGAATTCTACCAAATTCTTCTTCATACCGCTCCACCAGAAGTACGGTTTCAAATCTTGGTACATCTTAGTGGTGCCGAGATGTAGAGAATATGGGGTAGAATGAGCCTCCTCAAAGATCTCATTTCTAAGTTCTATACTGCTCGGAACACAAACTCTGGTTTTATACAAAAGCATCCCACTGTCTGACACTGAAAAGTCCTTGGCTTGACCAGCCAACACCTCATCTCGGATCTTCACTAACTCCGGATCTGTCATCTGAGCGACTTTTATTCTTTCCAACAGATCAGATTGCAGCGTTAAGTTGTGAAGTTGACCTACCACAAACTCAATGCTGGATCTAACCATATCCTCTGCTAGCTGAGGTGAGATCTGAATCATACTAGCTACTTGCCCGGGACCCTTTCTGCTGAGGGCATCGGCCACTACATTGGCTTTTCCGGGATGATAGAGGATCTCACAATCGTAATCCTTCACTAATTCCAACCAACGCCTTTGTCTCATGTTCAAATCTTTCTGAGTAAAGAAATACTTGAGACTTTTATGGTCGGTATAGATCTCACACTTCTCCCCGTAAAGGTAATGCCGCCAAATCTTCAGTGCAAAAACCACTGCGGCCAATTCCAAATCATGAGTCGGGTATCGCTGTTCATAATCCTTTAACTGACGGGAGGCATAAGCGATAACCCGGTCGGCTTGCATCAATACACACCCCAAACCCTGTTTGGATGCGTCACAGTAGACTATGAACTTCTCCTTGTCCGAAGGCAAAGCTAGCACCGGAGCAGAAATCAATCTCTGCTTCAGCTCCTGAAAGCTAGCTTCACATTTATCTGACCAGATAAATCGCTGATTCTTCTTTGTAAGCTCGGTCAGGGGCATTGAAATTTTGGAGAACCCCTCCACGAACCTACGGTAGTACCCAGCTAAACCCAAGAAGCTTCTGATCTCTGTCACTGTTTTCGGTCTCGGCCAATCCCTGACGGATTCAATCTTCCCGGGATCCACCTTGATCCCATCTTTGCTCACAATATGCCCTAGGAAGGACACCTGAGACAACCAGAACTCACATTTCTTGAACTTGGCGTAAAGCTTATGTTCTCGAAGTCATTGCAGAACCATCTAAAGATGTAACTCATGCTCCTCTTCTGATTGAGAGTACACGAGGATGTCGTCGATAAACACAATCACACAGATATCGAGGAAATCCTTGAATACTCTATTCATCAGGTCCATGAATGCTGCAGGAGCATTGGTTAGTCCGAATGACATAACCAGAAACTCGTAGTGTCCATACCTAGTGCGGAAAGCCGTCTTTGGAATGTCCTCCTCTCGGATTCTCAACTGATGATAACCCGAACGGAGATCAATCTTAGAAAAGACCGTCTTCCCCTGAAGCTGATCGAACAAGTCATCGATCCTAGGTAATGGATATTTATTCTTCACCGTCAGCTTGTTCAATTCCCTGTAGTCGATGCACATCCTCATAGATCCATCCTTCTTCTTGACGAACAAAACCGGGGCTCCCCAGGGTGATACACTGGGCCGAATGAACCCTATGTCAAGCTTGGAGCTGAATCTTTAATTCCTTAAGTTCAGCTGGAGCCATCCTATACGGGGCTTTGGAAACCGGTTCCACCCCTGGTGCCAAGTCAATCACGAAATCAATCTCCCGCTGAGGTGGTAACCCTGGAAGTTCTTCGGGAAAAACGTCCAAAAATTCCCGAACCACTCTGATGTCCTCTGGCCGAATGGTATCTGGCCGAGTGGTGTCCACCACCACGGCCAGAAACCCTAAGCAACCCCCGTGCAACAATTCTCTCGCTGACATAGCCAAGATCACCGGGATCCGAGATCCCTGAACCGAACCAACAAATACAAATGGTTCTTCACTTTCCGGTTGGAAGACCACCATCTTCCTTTTACAGTCAATGCTCGCCGAATATTTAGATAGGAAATCCATTCCTAAAATAATATCGAATTCGACTAAACTCATCTCTATTAGATCAGCGCTTAACTCTCTACCATCTATCCTGATCGGCATAGACCTAATCCACCTATTGGAGATAACCAATTCTCCGCCAGGTAACAGGGTCCCAAACCCTAATTCATATCTATCATAGGGTCTACCCAATTTACTAAAGACTCTGGCCGCCACATAAGAATGTGTAGCCCCAGAATCAAACAGCACTGAATATAGCAAGTTATTAATAGAAAGCTGACCTGTGACAACTGATGGGCTGGCATCTGCATCAGCCTGCGTGATAGCGAACACCCTGGCTGGAGTGGGTATCGCTGGAGCTCTCGGTGCCTCTGGTCGGAGCTGGGGACATTCCCTCTTGAAGTGTCCGGGCATGCCACAATGAAAGTATCCCTGACCTTTGCACTCGCCCCGATGGTGCCTCTTGCAGCTAGGGCACTCGGGATAGGAGAATCGGGTCTCAGTACCACCAGGACGACTCCCTCTGTTCTGGTTCCCCCGGAACCTCTTGTTCTGACTCGAGCCACCGGAAGCAGTGGGTGCTCTCTTCCTCTGATCAATGGCCGAACCACTACTCCCCCTGCTAAAGCCTGATGCAGGAGGGGTAGGAGTTCCGCCACTCACCAGAGTACTGGCTGATTCTGACATACACCCCACTGCGCCCTCAGCTCGCAGTGCCTTCTCCACCATCTGAGCATAGGTGGTGCTGTCGTCGGTGGTAATCATCAGATCATGCCTGATCTTGGGATTCAACCCGTCCAGATACTTCTCCTTCTTGCTGAAATCGGTCGGCACAATTCCCGAGGCTAACCTCGCCAACCGATCAAACTGAGTAGTATACTCAGTGACGCTCATGTTCTCCCGCTGGGTCAGGTGAACGAACTCTTTCCTCTTGGCGCTTCTGACCGCCTCGTTGTAGTATTTCGCATTAAAGAGTTCCTGGAACCTTTCCTGTGTCATGGTGGTGACGTCATGGATCCGAGACACCATGTCCCACCGGACCAACGCGTCCTCACAGGCCCGAAACGTGGCGCACACCACTCTGTCGTTACCGGTGACACCCATGAAATTCAGTATCTTGGTGATCACAGTCAGCCATTGCTCGGCTTTCATTACATCCGGACCTCCCAGGAAAACCGGAGGTGCTTACTTCCGGAACCGCTCATACAATGGTTCCAATCTATGGGCCGCCACCACTATCTCGGCACAGGCGGCGGGGCAGGTGCCACCGGAACTATGGGCCTTTGGAACCGGGGAGCACCCCGCCGTGTCAACCTCTCGAATCTCGAGGTCTTGTTCTTCGATCCGGCTTGCATCTCCGCAAACCGCAACTCCCGATTCGGGGCTCCCCGATCGGCCGGGGGAGCACAGGCAGCCTCGTGGCGGGTTCTCATCACCCCGGCCACGAGCCCTGCCTCGGGGACCTCTACCTCGGCCCCTAGCAGGTGGGGGAAACTGAGCTCCCTGTCCTTGGTTCGACCCTACGGAGTTGCCCTGAGTCCTGGTAGTCCGCCTGGCATCCATCAGGTCGTATTCAAGGCGAGCTTACTAATGCCGCTTAATTTGGAAATTAAAAACGAAACATGCGCCTATTCTACTATCAGGCTACTAACATGCTTCCTAACAGGCTTTTCTTTTTTCATAACTGAATAAAATAAACTACTAAAGCAATAAAGGCTTACCGAACCGTGACCCGAGCTAACGCCGATGATGATTGTACATGTCGTGACGATCTTTGGAAGACAACACAGCGGCTACGATACCAAATTGTAACACCCTAACTACCTTAGGCGTATTACGTGATTTTTAAACGTATCGTGCGGCTCGTTGCTAATCAACGAGGTTTATGGAAAAAACGTGATTAATTAAAATTTTGCTTTTTAATTAAACTTATAAAACAAGTATTACAAAAGACTCGGGATCCCGATTATAAAAATATTTACAAAAAGTTTAACTCGTTTAATCGTTACATAAAAATAAAAGTCGTCTAACGACCGGTTACAAAAATTCAGCCTTCTTGCCGTCCCGAGGATCGTACGCTCCAGTGCCTAACCGCCCCGACATGTACAATCTCATAAGCTCGCTCACGGTCCATCAGCTATAGCCTTGCCTTTACCTACACATAAACGTAAACCGTGAGTTGACGGACTCGCAAGAAAAGCATAATAATACTCATACATAATTCTAACTCGCCGTGTCCAACACGATACCGAGTCCCGCCATCGCCATGTCCAACATGGTACCGAGCCACTACCGCCATGTCCAACATCGTACCGAGTTACGAACGTTCATAGGGACGGTACTATTGACACGTAACAACACGATCGGTCGAACCGGTCCATACTCCCGGCCGCCGGTCATACTCCACTCGTACCGACGTGTTACTATATCCTCTGATCGGTCGAACCGGTCATACTCCGTGTTGGTCATACTCCAGCTTGTACCGACGGGATACGTCAATAGCACGGAACCACCAACCAAATGTCAGCCTGATCGGTCAAACCGGTCATACTCCGGCCGTTGGTCATACTCCAGCCGTACCGACGTGACGGGGTTGGATGGTTCGAAGCCAACATACAACTAATGTAATCTAATAGGCTTCCTACATGCACGCTAAACATGTAATCTACATATGCATACTGTTATACTAATCTTACTGGATTCCGAATTCAGTGTGTGGCCAACCCGACCGGAACCGAAGCCGAGCGAGACATGCGGCTCCTAAACCATAAAAATCACAACGCTATAAGTGACACGCTAAATCACTTCCCGGGGACTAAAACTAGGAACTAAAAGTTTCCCTATCGATAAAAAGCATGGCAATACCCCTAAAAACATAAAAACGAGGAAAACTAGGGTCCCTGAATTTTCCACAACCGGTAGACCGGTTGCCCAACCGGAATTCCGGTTCTGGAAAATTCAGAACCCTCATCCGGAATTCCGGATGCACAACCGAATTAGGTTCCTCGCAGGCAGCAAACCAAATTTTTCATAACTCGACCAATTCAACCCCAAATGGTTCCAAACTTTCCAGACCTGCCCTAAACACCCCAAAGAACAAATCCAAGGCAACAAACTAACCCGGAAATCACAGAAACAAAAATCACCATTGGAGCTCAAGCTTTGAGTTCTAAACTCAAACTTGAGCAAATCCACCTAAACATGCATTCCACTAGCTTAATTCTACTTAAACTAGCATAAAAATCACCTCTGAAAACTATTAGAAACTACAGCAACAACACAGAAACAGAATCTAAACAATTCTCTTTGAAAACCATATTTTTAGCTAAAAAATTCCAAACTTGAGCAAAGCCATTAACATACATTACTAACAACCAAAATAACCACAATTTAACATGCTTTAATCTCAGAACAACAACAAGAATCACAGCAGCAACATATACCAAAATCATGCATGCATTTCATCAATTTCACTTAAAATTCAAGAAAACACAAAGGGAATTTACAAGAGATCAAACCTTGACTAGAATTACACAAGGATGAGTTGAAAATTACAAGCTTTGAGCAGAAAAATCCCAGCCCTAGCAGCCCAAGCTTTGGCCGAAAAGAGAGAGAGAGAGAGAGAGCTTTGAGTGTTTTGAAAATTTCTTAAATTTTGACTAAGTGTTGAATGTT
The DNA here is from genome assembly GCF_029168945.1 of Cannabis sativa. Lineage (NCBI taxonomy): Eukaryota > Viridiplantae > Streptophyta > Magnoliopsida > Rosales > Cannabaceae > Cannabis > Cannabis sativa. The sequence goes on along the minus strand of NC_083605.1, from coordinate 41,991,741 downwards.
TGTGAAGAAAAAGAATATAAATCACATATCACATTTTATTTCAGCCATTAATTAAACAATTAAGCATTTATTTTTCCATTTCATAAAATCACAAAAGACAAAATACTAATGGGGCAAAAAGACCATTTTGCCCCTCCACCTTAAAACCACATAAATCATACTAAAGGGGTATTTTTGGGACATTCTAAATTCCCGGCCATTCCCGACATTCCCAATGTCTAAAACCCGTCCCCAAACTACTAACATACTAAGTTGTGATTTCTACTGAGCCAAACGCCGAGTTCCAAAATACCGGACACCGGAAATGCAAAATATGCAAGATACTGAATAACATAAATAACAGTATAATAAATTATTTAAATAGCTATAAATAATTTCATAATTAATCATAAACAACTGCTAATTTCCAAATTAACTAAGCGGGCTTTACAGTCCGAGTATAGGCTGATACTGTAACACATCGGTATGGCTAGAGTATGACTAGCGTACCGAGTATAGGCTGTTACTTTGTCAAAAGTACCGTCGTACGAACTTTCGTGACTCAGTACCGTGTGGGACACGGGGATTAGGGTTGTGGTTAGGGGTATGGGCGTTTGATCATAACCCGGGATTTATGTATGTCTTATGATTTATGCTTTTCTTACTGAGTCCGTCGACTCACGGTGCTATGTTTATGTGTAGGTAAGGGCAAGGCCAAAGCTGAGGAACCGTGGGGACGAGCAAATGAAGGTTGTACATGTCGGGGCGGTTAGGCCTGGAGCGTACGATCCTCGGGACAACTGTACTTTTGTAGTTAGTTGCTGGGTGACAAATATTTTTGTAAATGACTACTAAACTTTTGTAAAGCATTTTGTAATCGGGATTCCGAAATATTTTGTATGTAATATATAAGTTTTAATTAAATAGCAAAATTTTAATTAATCACGATTTTCATTAACCTAGTTGATTAGCAACGAGCTGCACAGTACGTTTAAAATCACGTCAACATGCCTATGCTAGTTAGGGTGTTACAACTTAGCAGATGTCTTAACTAAGCAACTTTTCCCCACTTAATTCCACAGCATTATATCCAAGATGAGTGTCAAAGATTTTTACACACCACCTTGAAGGGGCCTATTAGAGTTACTCTTAGTTTAGGTTTCTATTATGTTAGTTCAACTTAAGTCGGTTAGTTAGTTGTAACTAACCTCATGTACCTAACACTCTATATAGCTCTTGTACCATTATTTTATTGGAATCAATCAATATAATTTTCAATCTCTGTATTTACTCTGGTTTGCTTTCTTGCTTACTAATATTGTAACATATTATACTCTTAACAATAGTTTAGTTTTTAAGAATTTAATAAATATTCATTTTATTTTTATAATTTTTTAGTATAACGTAATGATATTATTTATTTATAATAACTTAGGGATATTGGGTTTGAACCCATGTTTTTTCTCTTTTTCCCACTTCTACCTTACCACTGAGCTAGCTTCAGTGGCTTTATTCATTTTTGTTTTTGCTATTACAGTAAAATATTTACTTAAGAATACTTTATCCAAGAATAATTTTTAGTTTATCATAAAAATTTAAGTTTTAATTTAAAACGGTTATAAATAAGAATAATTTTTAAATTATAATTTATTATATAGTTTAAATCTTATATGAAAGTGTAAATCTATACAAGAATAATTACATGTCTATTCTATATAAAATGTGGCTATACAACACAATTCTTGGTTTATGAGAAATTATTGGGTGACTTTTTTTTTTTAAAAAAAAAATAACAAATTATTAGATGTTGCCACGTAAAAGGCCAGCATCCATGTAGTTAGTTAAACCTTAATATAATTAATCCACCTAAAGTATTGCAATTAATAATAAATTTGTTCATATTTTTTATTTTTTTATTAAAAATTATTTTTAAATTTTAATATTTAGAATTAGTTAAATTTTAAATATTATTTTAAATTAAATTTCAATGTTTTGATAGCTTAATCAGATGAGCATTTTCATTAATTCCGAAGATAAATTTAGGACGAATAATAATTTTTTTTCAATTACTATTACAAAGTATAATAGTAATTTTTGTTTTTATTTAAATCACTATTAATATGCTTTTAAATTTCAATAATTATAACTACATTGAATATTATTAATTTTAAAATTATGATATTAAAAAAATTCTAAAAACTAAAAATTAAAATAAAATTAACATACGTGACTTGACACATAACATCTATCTAGTTAATAAAAATACGTGTATAGTTTATAAATTTATTTGTATAGAATTATAATTTTATTTTAAATTATTGTGTATGCAGAAATATTATATTTATTTAAAATTTATTTTATTATGATAGAATATTAAAAATTGATTATTATTATTATTGTTATTATATTTATTTATTTTTTTTGAATAACGTATTTCTATTTTAATTATTTTGAGTGGTGTATTTCTATTTAATTATAACTTTCTCATAAGAATATTTTTTTTTACTGTGATTATACTATTATGTAGCGTATTGTATTTTGGAGATTACGGTTCTGACTATTCAAAAAGAATGCCAAAGAGTGGTCACAGTCACACCAGCCAATCTGAATCAATCTTTGCTTATGAAGGAGATCTGTGTGTGGATCCCACAGAAGACAAGTGTATGGTGTACTCTTAATTTTTCACTCTGCACAACACACTTTACAGTCTGTTTTCATACCCACTACCCCGCATTAAATGTAAGGTTTGGAATTTCTCGATTTTTTGTTTTCTTTTTTAACTTTTTTTTTGAGAAAAAGCGTTTAAATTATAAAAAACGCTTTTTCTCAAAAAAAAAGTTAAAAAAGAAAACAAAAAATCGAGAAATTCCAAACCTTACATGTATATCCCCTAATTTTTTTTTTTTTTCATTTTCATATAAATGGAAACTCAAAATTACAATTTCTTATCTTAATAAATTCGCGCGCCAACTAGCTCGAGCAGAAGGATATTATATGGATTACTCAATCAACTGTCTAGCATGGCTGGCCCAAAAAGCATTGGGCTTCGGTTATTGGATACCCTTATTAAGATATCTCCATACCATTTTTCGGTATCTTACAAAAATACTCAATTTTTTTTTTGTTATTTTTACATTTTTCTATTAGTTTTTTAAAAATATTTTTATTGTATTAAATTTTCAAAAATATTGTATTAAAATTTTTAAATTACAAAAATACTGTATTTTAATAAAATAAAAAAAATATCTTAAAACCAAATAAGACACCTAAAAAATAATATTAGAACAACTTAACAAACAAGATAAAAACAAATAAGATAATTAATTGTAATATGCAAAATAATATCAATTCCTCAATATGTTTTTGTATTACAATTTTCTTAGAGATAATTACATAAGGTACCATATTTTGTAAAAAAAAAAAAATATATTTTTACGTTTAAAGAATTTTTTTTACAGTTTTATGGTTTTTTATAAAAACAACACGAAAATAATAAGAAAATTACACAAAAGTAACATGAAAATAACATCTAAATAATATCAAAACAACAACAAAAAAATAACATACATATAACAAAAAACCAACAACAAATTATCAAGAGTACAACATAAAAGGACCGTATTTTCCGTAAATAAAATAAAAAAATCGTAAAAATATTTAAATTCTGTGAAACCGTAGTTTTGCAATTTTTTTGTTATTTTGTGTATTTGTGAAAATAATCTCATTTTCTTACTTAGTTTTGACAACTTGATTGTACTACTACATTATTTTTTGGGGTTTTCCATAAATATGAGAAAATGTGGTAGAGTTTACTTTTATATGGTATAAATAAATAATGCAAAAAAATATGGGATTAAAAAATAATTAAAGTTTAAAATATTGAAAAAAATAATAAATAAATTTAATAAAACTTGTAATAATAACTTTCGCCGGAAAAGTCACCGGCGCCAGAAAAGTCGCACGTGCCGAAAAAGTTACCAGAAAAGTTATTGTCACCGAAAAAGTCACTATGGCCGAAAAAGTCACAGTTCCCGGAAAATTTACTAGAAAATTCACCAGAAGTAGATGTCTCAGATATAAATAAAAATAGATCTGATTCTATAACATAATGAATAAAACCAAATAGATCAAACTGGTTATAATTGAAATACAACCGGTTTTGTAACATAATGAATAAAAACAAAGAACACAAAATAACTTAAACTAGTTACAATTAAAATAGAACCTGTTCTATAATAGTATTAAAATAGAAACTGTTATGTAACATGGAGAATGGTCATTCATCATTCTCTTTTTCCCATTTCTTTTCTTTTTGTTTCTTTCTCACCATCTCTTTCTTGCTTGCTTTTTCTCTTCTCGCCATCTTTCGCTTTCTATCCTCGTCTGGTTTCTTGGGGCTTTTTTGTTATTCTGTAGGTTGAGTTTTGGTTGTCTAGGGTTTGTATTAGGTTCTTCTCCCCCGTGTCTTTCTCGTAGTCTCTTCCCTTAGAGTGGCTTTCATTAGGGTGTGAGTTTTGGTTTGCATCTGGTGTGGGTTAGTTCCTAGTGTTGGCCTCCCTCTGTTTTGCGGTGGAGCTGGCTAGTTTGGTCTGTTATGGAGGCTATTGAGGTCGAATTTAGAGGGAAATGGCTATCCCTCTTTCGTGCTTCTGTTGGTCTGTCCCCGTGCGTGTTTTCTCTTCGCACTTTTTCTATTTTTTGCTTTCTCTGTGGCTGGTTTGGATACCAACGGAGGGGATGCTCCTTGACCTCTCCTGACTTGGGTTTGGATGCTAATGGTATTCCATGTTGGAAATTATTTTACCAGGATCTTAGATCTACTCACAAGTATGTTTATTAACACCCTAAATATGAACTTTCTAAAACGATGAAATAAACACATATAAAGTTTGAGAAACCTTACATTGGGTGCAGCGGAATTAAATGACTCCTTCCGTTCAGATCTCTAGTCCTTGTATCCTTTCTGTAGCAGAGTATTATCAAGATCTGAACCAGGATCTCTTTCTCTGAATCTTTGATGCTGAAACTCCTTTGTTGATGATCTTTCTTCACGATCTTCCTCACTATGATTGAGGTATTGCTTGCTGTGTGTGGGCACTACTCTAATTACTAAGGGGTTTCGAAATTATCAAGGAAGAAGAGAGAGAGAGGGTGGCGGCCAAGGTAGAGAGAGAAAGGCTCAGGTTTTTCTGAATGAAAAGTGTAATTTTCCTGAAGCCTTCACTACCTATTTATAGCATTCCACTAGGGTAATGTTTGAATTATTTGGCATTAAAATAATGAAAATATCAGTTTAAATTGCCTACAAAAGTGGCCGGCCATGGCTTATTGGGTTTGGGCCTTCCTTTTTGCAATTTTGCAGTTTTAACACTTTTGTATCTGATTTTCTCAAAAACGCCAATTTTCTAATTCAACCATTTCAATTCCAATTCTAACTATTTAATAACTATAAGTAATTATTAAATATTATTGTCATTTATCATAGTTAATAATTGAACCATACAAAGTATCATAATTAACAAATATGCCCCTAACAACTCTTTCTTTACAATTTCGCCCTTACTTAGTGAAAATTTCACAAATAGACATAGTCTAATTTGAGAATTATAATTGATTCATCAAAACCAATTACATGAGTCTTAGAAACAATATTATCTCAACTAGTGCGGGGAACATGGGTCTATATAACCGAGCTTCCAATAAGTAGATCAAGAATTTAGCACTAAAATTCACTAACTTATTAATTCTTCGTTGAATCCACGCATAGAACTTAGAATTGCACTCTCAGTATATAGAATGCTCTATATGTTCCACCATATAGACGCATCATTAGTTATTCATTGTTATAATCCTAATTTGATCAATGATCCTCTATATGAATGATCTACACTGTAAAGGGATTAGATTATCGTAACACCCTACTATGTATTTTATCCTTAAAACACTTGACCCCGTATAAATGATATTTCAGCTTATGTGAAATGAGTACTCCACCATTTGTGTTTGTTTGGTCAATCTCGAGATCATCCTTTGCTTACTATTCGCCAGATAGAAGCTATAGATTCCATGTTTATGCTAGCGCTCCCACTCAATTGCACTACCGTGTTCCCAAAATGTACGTATCACCCTGACCTAAAAGTAGGCTTAACTAACAAATCAAAGAACACGAATAGCCTTTCAAGATTGAGCCTAATCATAACAAGATTAAGAACATTTGATCTAGGATCAACTTCGCGATATTGACTTGAATAGATTTTTCGGTAAGTTTAATAAATCTAAGTCAAAGTTCAATATCGGTCCCTTCCGATGCATACTCCATGCATCCAACCTGAGCTTTACTTTAACCAATGTTTTGGAAAGAACATAGCATTTCTCCAAATGCAAGTAAACTCTTGTTGTAGATTATCATATCAGTAAAACCCTGTGTCTGATAAATCTAGGAAACTTTATTCACATAGTCATGTTTACTTTCCAATGTGATGACAACACAATAAACAGGATCAAGTATGTGAAAAGGGTTTAAGATGAATTTATAAATCAAATAGACAAGCAATTGATAAAGTGAACCAAAACATACACAAATGAATGAAAAATACTTCTGTTTCTTTATTGATGTTGAATAAAATAGATTACGTTGAAATGGAGTTTTATTTAGGGCATAAAACCCAAAAAAATCCCACTTGCACTAATGTAAAACTAATCAGTACATATCAATTAATCCTAAATTCTAACGGTGCTTTTCAAAGGCTGTCACGGCCAAGACTTTGGTAAATGGATCAGCTAGGTTGTCCTCTGTGTTAACTTTCTCAACTAGTACATCCCCTCTTGCCACGTATTCTCTGATAATGTGATACTTCCTTTCAATGTGTTTGCTTCTCTTGTGGCTTCGATGTTCTTTACTGTTTGCTATTGCTCCATTGTTATCACAAAGTAGGACTAGAGGTTTTTCCATTCCAGGAACGACACCTATACTGGTGAAGAACTTTCTTAGCCAGACAAGTTCTTTAGCAGCTTCGGCTGCAGCTATGTATTCAGCTTCCATAGTTGAGTCCGATATCGCGGTTTGTTTTGCACTTCTCCAAACCACTGCTCCACCCCCAAGAGTAAACACCATCCCAGATGTAGATTTCCTGTCTTCTAGACTTGCTTGGAAATCTGAATCAATGTAGCCTATGGGATTTAAAGAACCACCCATGTAGACTAACACAAGATTCCTCGTACTCTTTAAGTATTTCAGAATATACTTAACTGCATTCCAATGTTCATGTCCTGGATTAGACTGATACCTGCTCACGATTCCAACTGCATAACAGATGTCAGGTAGAGTGCATAGCATTGCATACATTAGACTTCCAACTGCAGAGGCATAGGGAATTTTCGCCATGTCCTCTATCTCTTGAGGATCAGTCGGAGACTGTTCCTTAGATAGACGAATACCATATCTAGAAGGCATGTTTGCCCCATTGGTGTTGTTCATGGAGAATCTCAGTAAGACTTTGTCTATGTAGGTTGTTTGAGAGAGAGCAAGAGATCTGTTCTTCCGGTTTCTAATAATCTGAATACCAAGAACATAGGCTGCTTCACCCAAATCTTTCATATCGAATTGAGTGTTGAGCAATTCCTTGATGTGAGTCATTTTCTTGACATTGTTTCCAATAATCAAAATGTCATCAACATAAAGGACCAAGAATACTACTATTTGGTCTTCCTTGAGTTGGTAAACACAAGGTTCATCTTCATTCTGAAGAAAGCCGTAGGTCTTGATAATTTCATCAAACCTTTTATTCCATGAGCGAGAAGCTTGCTTAAGTCCATAGATAGACCTATTTAATTTGCAAACTTTCTTTTCTTGCCCAGGAAGAACATAACCTTCTGGTTGCTCCATATAGATGGTTTCTTCAAGTACCCCATTAAGGAAGGCAGTCTTGACATCCATTTGCCAGATTTCATAATCGAAAGCAGCAGCTATGGAGAGAAGAATTCGGATGGATTTGAGCATGGCTACAGGACTAAAAGTTTCCTCATAGTCCACGCCTTCTCTTTGGGTATAACCCTTGGGTACAAGTCTAGCTTTAAAAGTTTCGACTTCGCCTCCAGCTCCTCTTTTCTTCTTGTAAACCCACTTGCATCCTATCGGATGATAGTCGTTAGGTGCGTCTACATATTCCCAGACTTTGTTATTTTTCATGGAATCCATTTCTGAATCCATGCCGGCCGACCATCGTTTCCGTTGCGGACTAGCCATTGCCTGTTTATAGGTTAATGGATCGTCAGCAATACCGTCACCTACGACCATATTGATTTCACCATCCAAGCCATAACGAGGTGCGGTGATCTTCTGAACAGAAACTTTAGTAGTAGATTTCTTAGTTGGTTCAACTGAGGGAGTGGGATTGTCCTCTTCGCGTGTGGAGGAGGACGGATTATTGGAAGGACTTAAATCTGATAGCAAGTCCTCTAGAACAACTTTACTTTTCGTTTTTTAGTCTTTAATATAGTTCTCTTCAAGGAAAGTAGCATTTGTAGAAACAAACACTTTGTTATCCTTGTGACTATTAAACAGTCCACCCCTAGTCTCTTTAGAATTTCCGACAAACATGCATACTTCGGTACGTGATTCAAGTTTGCCTTCTTTCTTTCTTAAGACATGAGCAGGGCACCCCAAAATTCTGTAGTGGCGTAAACTAGGTGTACGACCATTCCAAAGTTCGATGGGTGTCTTAGGGACTGCTTTAGATGGAACAACATTTAAAATGTCATTTGCCATCTGTATAGCATATCTGCAGAAGGACGTAGACAGAGTTGAATAACTCAGCATAGACCTAACCATTTCCAAAAGAGTGCGATTTTTTCTTTCTGCAAGTCCATTTTGTTGTGGAGTGCTTGGGGCACTGTATTCCGATTCAATTCCAAGTTCAATTAAATGATCTTTGAACTGCATATCCATATATTCTCCACCCCTATCAGTTCGCAAGATCTTTAATGATTTACCTAATTGGTTTTGGGCCAAAGCATGAAATTCTTGAAACTTTTCAAACGTTTCAAATTTCTTTTGCATTAGGTAAAGAAAACTATATCTAGAGAAATCGTCAATGAAAGTGACAAAATACTCATAACCACCTCGGGCTTTGACATTCAAAGGTCCGCAGACATCGGAATGTACTAATCCTAGGGGTATTTTGGCACGCTCTCCCTTTGCAGAGAAAGAACGTTTAGTCATTTTTCCTTCTAGGTAGGACTCGCATACTGGCAGTTCACCTAAGACGACATTTTTCAATGGACCGTCTTTGGTGAGCCTATTGAGTCTATCAAAGCCTATATGACCTAAACGTAAATGCCATAGATAAGTTTGATCATCATTATCAATCTCTTTTCTTTTTAGGTTTCTAGGTTTAGCTACATTGAAAAGTTCACTACTTAGTGAGATTTGATTATTCGGTCTTAAAACATAAAGCCCTTGTTCCATCGTAGCAACACATATTTGAAATCCATTATGAGAAATTGTACAATTTGTACTCGAAAAATTCAATATATAAGATTGTGTTTGCAAACATGAGACACTAATCAAGTTTCTACTAAAGTTTGGAATAAATAAAACATTTTCTAAAATTAAAAATCTTTGTTGAAACTTGATGCAGGCTTTTCCTCTAGCTTTTACCGATACTAATTCGCCATTGCCAACTTTAAGCTTTAACTCTCCTGGAAGCAGATTTTCCCAAGTTTCAAGCAACTGCAGTGAAGAACATACATGGTTAGTAGACCCAGAATCAACAATCCAGATGGATTTGTCGTTCTCTAAAACACATCATTCAAAGACAAAAGCATTACCTTCGTTTGAATTGTTTAGAAGCATTGGACATAGTTCTTCTTGATGTCCCTTTTCATTACAATTCGAACATAGAAGATTATGTCTGATAATTGTACTTGAAGAAGCAGCTTTGCTAGATCCTTCATACCTAGTCCTTTTCCTCTGATTATGAATTGCAAACCCAGGGGGACCTATTGCAATCAGATTTCGTTCATGGGCTCGTAATTCTGCTTCGAGCTTGTCCATGTCGGAGGAGTTGAAATTGTTAATCATGTAAGAGATAATAAATTCATTATACATCGGAGGAAGACTATTAAGGATGAGTTGGACCCATTGTTCTCTTGATAAATCAATTCCCAGTAGATTTGCCTTTTGGAACTTCAGATTCATCATCAATAGGTGCAAGTTTATGCAACTACCAGGATGCATTTTCACACTATACAGTTCTTTTGCTAAGATATCAACTAGGAGAGGATCGGGGTGAGGGTTATTCATAATGACACTACAACACATCAATAAAACAAAAGTAAGGTTTTGGCTCATAAATTCATACACAGTTCAGAAAATAACAAGTAATGACATATGTTATAGAAATACTAAATCTAACATAGTTTATTTTCCAAGGTTTTTCAACAAACTGATACAGTGTCCCGTTTAGGCGAGAGTCAAAGCATCATCCATTGCATAGAGTTGTCAGCTCATCTAAAATGATAACCATTCTAGCAACCTTTTATTCGATCAAGATTGGAAGCAGCGTTGTCCCGTTTAGGCGAGAGTCAAGGCAATTCTATCTTATGAGCTTCCACCATTGTTTCATAATTTGCAAGTCAAGTATGGTCGCCACCATTAGGGTGATCTATACCATACAAAACACTTACAAACTACTTATCTTTCGAGATTAAACGGTGCGAAATTGCTAATGAACGTTCCTCCACTAGGGAGGATTACTCACTAAAACAAACGCGATGTAAAACAAACAATGGAGATCGAATGTCTCTTGATTAAAAGCTCATTATTTAAAAATAATATATGTATTTTGTATAATCATTTTATTCGATATTATAATAATGAAAAATTACAAACTAAAGTTGGTTTAAATAAAAAATCAACTTTAATTAATTTCCATTTATTATTTAATTCGAAAAATAAATTCGAATAAATATCGAACAAGTTCCATAATACAATAATGAAAAATTACAAATCAAAATTGATTTAAATAAAAAATCAACTTTAATGAAATTTCAATTATTATTTAAATTCGAAAATAAATTCGAATAATAAATGGAACAAATTTGAAAATATCTTGTTTAAGTTGTTTTAGAATAATCTAAAAAAAAAATAACTTAAATATCTTTCAAATAGAATTTAATTAAATTAAAATTAAGTTGTAACCACTTAATTTGAGGATATTCCATTTTAAGTTAATATTTGAAATGATATTAACCTAAAAAATATCTAAAATATTCCATTTTAAGTTAATATTCGAAAAGATATTAACTTAAAAAATATCTAAAGAATCTTAATAACTAATGCCTAAAATTCCTCAACTTAATTTTGAAATTTTAAATCCAAAAGATATTCAGATTTAAGTTGGTTAGTTGTAGATAACTAAATATCAACTTAAATAGGAATATTTAATGAAAAATTTAAATTAAGCTTCAGAAAGAATCTAGATGGTTATAATTCTATATTTAATTAAATACAAGAAAATACATATAGTTTAGCTTAGAATATAAAATTCTTTAAACTATGGTTTTCTTAAATTAATTTCAAAATAAATGAAATTAATTATGTTGCTAATCAATTTTATTAGGTTAAACTAGTGTAATTAACCTAGTACAGTTGTTCAAATCAGGCAAATGGGCCTTCACAATTGGGGTGGTTCATGTGAGGGGGTGCTGGGTTCAGTATGTCGTACCCACTTCTATGGCTCCCAACTTTCACACAAGGCCCAAAAGAGAGGAATTTAACCTTAAAATGAACAACTGTTATTAATTGAATAGGCCCAAAAACTAAATGGGCCTAAATAAAATCTATCAAGAACTATGATAATTTATTTAGCAACAACAACCTATATGCATCTATAATGAAATTAAACACATAGGCTCACACAGGCACACTTTGGATGGGTCCTATCATGTTGCTAGGTCATACACAGATGAAAGAAGATTGTAAATATACCTGTTATAAATTATTTACTTGACCAAGGGAGCCATCAGATCATAAGATCTGGCAAAAAGTAACCATGGCTATTTACAATCAAGTAATAATAGGTTTTGAAAACTTACACACAAGCTAAAACACATACTCCTGCAACAAGTTTAGCTAGATAGTTGGATGTAGGATTTATTTAATTTTAAATTAAATAATTTCGAAAAATAATTAATTAAATAAAAAAAAATAAATAATAGGTTTCGATTTTTTTTTTTAAAAAAAAATTTGAAAAAATTTCGAAATTAAAAAAAAATTAAATTTAAAATTAAACCTACAATTTTGAAAAATTAGGTTTCAACCAACCTAAATATCATTTCAAAATTTGCTAACTACTTTTAAAAAATTAAATGTTATTTTATAAATAAAAATTAAAAACGATAAATGAATATCTTTTTTAGATTTTAAATGTAATTTAAATAAATAAAATAACAAAATTTAAAAGTTAGCAAAATATCTTACATCTATTTAAAATTACATGATTATAGTTATCTTATTTTTAAATTTAAATAAGGTCAAATTATTTAAAAAAAATTTAATTTAAAAATTTAAAATCTGACCTTAAATTTAAAAATAGGATAAGATATAATCAAATTTAAAAATAAGGTAGATTATTAAGCAAAAAAAGATAGATACTAACTATTTTTAAAATCAAATTACACTAATATCATGAATTAAATTTAAAAAATATTAAATTAATTAATTATGATAATTAGAGTTGAATTAGGAATAGTAATAGTATAAATACAGAACTACACAAAAAATCGGAAGTTAATTCCATGAAAAAGCATAAAAAAACGAAGAAAAACAAAAAAATTACAAGTTGTACGGACGGGATGCAGTGCATACCCGTCCGCGCGCGGGTGCTGGGTGCTGGGCCGAGGTTTCTTGGCGGAATGCGTGTCACGCATGATTTCCGCGCGCGCAGAGGGAAATCCAGCAATCCTTTTTTTTTTTCGAATCTTCAAAAAATCATAACTAATTCAAATTAAATCAAAATTGAGTTCTATAAAAAGGTAACTTGCTTAATTTTTTCCATACTATCCAATAAAAATAATTCCAGAAACAGATATTCAATTATTTTTCACAAAAATTCACAAACATCAATCAATCATCAAATAACACTCAATACAACATGATACCATCCAAAAAACATCAAACAATCATTTTAAAGTCCAAATTTCTTGCAAGCAAATCAATTACCATGGCTCTGAGGCCACTTGTTGCAAATTATTTTACCAGGATCTTAGATCTACTCACAAGTATGTTTATTAACACCCTAAATATGAACTTTCTAAAACGATGAAATAAACACATATAAAGTTTGAGAAACCTTACATTGGGTGCAGCGGAATTAAATGACTCCTTCCCTTCAGATCTCTAGTCCTTGTATCCTTTCTGTAGCAGAGTATTATTAAGATCTGAACCTGGATCTCTTTCTCTGAATCTTTGATGTTGAAACTCCTTTGTTGATGATCTTTCTTCACGATCTTCCTCACTATGATTGAGGTATTGCTTGCTGTGTGTGGGCACTACTCTAATTACTAAGGGGTTTCGAAATTATCAAGGAAGAAGAGAGAGAGAGGGTGGCGGCCAAGGTAGAGAGAGAAAGGCTCAGGTTTTTCTGAATGAAAAGTGTAATTTTCCTGAAGCCTTCACTACCTATTTATAGCATTCCACTAGGGTAAGGTTTAAATTATTTGGCATTAAAATAATAAAAATATCAGTTTAAATTGCCTACAAAAGTGGCTGGCCATAGCTTATTGGGTTTGGGCCTTGCTTTTTGCAATTTTGCAGTTTTAACACTTTTGTATCCGATTTTCTCAAAAACGCCAATTTTCTAATTCAACCATTTCAATTCCAATTCTAACTATATTTAATAACTATAAGTAATTATTAAATAATATTGTCATTTATCATATTTATTAATTGAACCATACAAAGTATCATAATTAACAAATATGCCCCTAACAACTCTTTCTTTACAATTTTGCCATTACTTAGTGAAAATTTCACAAATAGACATAGTCTAATTTGAGAATTATAATTGATTAATCAACACCAATTACATGAGTCTTACAAACAATATTATCTCAACTAGTGCGGGGACCATGGGTCTATATAACCGAGCTTCCAATAAGTAGATCAAGTATTTAGCACTAAAATTCACTAACTTATTAATTCTTCGTTGAATCCACGCATAGAACTTAGAATCGCACTCTCAGTATATAGAATGCTCTATATGTTCCACCATATAGACGCATCATTAGTTATCCATTGTTATAATCGTAATTTGATCAATGATCCTCTATATGAATGATCTACACTGTAAAGGGATTAGATTACCGTAACACCCTACTATGTATTTTATCCTTAAAACACTTGACCCCGTATAAATGATATTTCAGCTTATGTGAAATGAGTACTCCACCATTTATGTTCGTTTGGTCAAGCTCGAAGGAGATCATCCTTTGCTTACTATTCACTAGATAGAAGCTATAGATTCCATGTTTATGTAGCGCTCCCACTCAATTGCACTACCGTGTTCCCAAAATGTACGTATCACCCTGACCTAAAAGTAGGCTTAACTAACAAATCAAAGAACACGAATAGCCTTTCAAGATCGAGCCTAATCATAACAGGATTAAGAACATTTGATCTAGGATCAACTTGGAGATATTGACTTGAATAGATTTTTCGGTAAGTTTAATAAATCTAAGTCAAAGTTCAATATCGGTCCCTTCCGATGCATACTCCATGCATCCAACCTGAGCTTTACTTTAACCAATGTTCTGGAAAGAACATAGCATTTGTCCAAATGGAAGTAAACTCTTGTTGTAGATTATCATATCAGTAAAACCCTGTGTCTGATAAATCTAGGAAACTTTATTCACATAGTCATGTTTACTTTCCAATGTGATGACAACACAATAAACAGGATCAAGTATGTGAAAAGGGTTTAAGATGAATTTATAAATCAAATAGACAAGCAATTGATAAAGTGAACCAAAACATACACAAATGAATGAAAAATACTTCTGTTTCTTTATTGATGTTGAATAAAATAGATTACATTGAAATGGAGTTTTATTTAGGGCATAAAACCCAACATTCCATCTTTGGTTTTTGGCACTTATTTGGGGTCGTCGTCGACATACTCGGACTGCTTCCCTGGCAGAGGTTTCCTTGCTGACTGGGGATTTACTCGATGGGTTCAACGATCGTCTTCTCCGTTAGAGGCTCAGGCGAAGGTAGAGATTGTTCTTGTGAGAGCTTCGGTTCACGGTCAGGCGGGCTTAGCTCCGGGAAGTGCTCCGTTTATTTTGAAAAAAGTGTTGTTGGTGACTAGAGGCTCTCGAGAAGTGGGAAGGAAAAACTGTATGACTTTTTGGTTCCCCAGTTTTTCAGATGTCGCGCCTGAAGTTGGGTTTGCCATCTCTGTTATTTGTTTGGGTTATGTTTCTGGTGTGCATGGAAAGGGTTTTCGTTCACGTACCATTTTTATATTATGACCGTTTGTTTTTTGGAGAGATGTGTGACTTTTGTGATGTGGGGCCCGAGGTGGTGGTTTATTCAAGGCTGGGTGGGCCTTTGTTTGAGGGTTGTTATGTGTTTGTTGTTGGGCCTAGGGTATTGAGTTATTTTGACATTTGTGGGCCGAATCATTTGATGAGTGTTGTTGATATGTTTAGGCCATTGGGTGAATTTATTTCCAATCATGGTGGGCCCATGGGATTGGTTCTAAAACTTTATTTAGTTGGTTGTAGTGGTTGGAGGCCTTTGGCCGTGTGGGTAAATATTGGGCCTGATGGTCCATGGTGGTAGCTCATTTGATAGATCTAGTTTGGGTAATGTTGTTAATTACCTGGAAAATGAGGGTAGAGCTTTGGCCATTTGTTTCCAAGCTCTATAGATATTTATTCAAGTACTTGAAAAGTTTGATGCGCTTGACATTATTGAATATCGTAAGATTGGTGGGGATATTGGTGCCATGCTGGTCCTTGAGCAAATTGAAAGCAATTCTCCTTTCATTAAAAGGAAGCTTGTGGAAAGATCGGTGTCAGTTTGTTCTAGTCCTTTGAAAGTGGTTTGCCATCTTCTTGGTGTGGTGTGTGACTTTTCTTAGGATTTGATTGGACCCAACCAAGAAGATGTGGTGGCTAGTCGGTCAACCTATGAATCCTTTTTGCCTGTTTTGGGGCTCGGGTTACCTCCGGATAGATTCTCTCTTTATAAAAGCAGTGGAGGTTTGGAGATAATTGAAGACTTTTGTTCTCTGGTGTCGGTTCACTCTTGTACCCCTATGGAGGAGGATGGTTCTCCTCCACAGGAGCCATGAGAGTAGTGGCTTGGAACTGTAGAGGGTTGGGACAGACCTCTATGGTTCGTGAACTGAAGTCCCTGACTCAGTCGTACGCTCCAGATTTCATCTTCCTGTCCCAGCTAAAAGTTGATGCTAGTCCACTGGTACGTATATTGAACAAACTTCATTTCTA
Organism: Cannabis sativa; assembly: GCF_029168945.1. Lineage (NCBI taxonomy): Eukaryota > Viridiplantae > Streptophyta > Magnoliopsida > Rosales > Cannabaceae > Cannabis > Cannabis sativa. Next base: position 41,975,247 of record NC_083605.1, on the reverse strand, counting down.
TTTTCACATTTATATGCCTGCTATTGGTACTGCTAGGGGTATTATTTAGCTTGTAAATCTGGGCTTGACTTTGAATGTATACCGTGTTATCGTCACCATATTTCTGGCTTAGTTTACTCAGATCCACCTTCAAATCCTCGGCTTCTTTCATGTGTGTATGTCCCCCCATACTTCCATGCAAAAAAGTCCTTTTAGACTGAGATTATGAGGGAATGTGAGAGATTCGGAGGGCCTTGGTTGATTGTTGGTGACACTAATTTTGTTCTAAAAGAATCTGAAAGAAAATGTTCAAAAGGGAGAGATCAGTTCATCCCGTTCATCTCGAATTTGGTGAATTCTAAAGGTCTCATTAATTTGCCTATTGAAGGAGATAAATTAACTTGGGATAACCACCAGTCAGGTGAGAGCCATGTTAAATCCACGTTAGATAAGGGAATTGTGAATGGTGATTGGATCAAACTGATGGGAATATTTTATCAGGATCACGATTTACTAACAAGTATGTTGAATTAACATCCTAAATATGAATTCTCTAAAATAATGAAATAAACACATAAGGGTTTAAGAAAACCTTACATTGACTGCAGTAGAATATAATGACTCCTTCCGTTCAAGATCTCTAGCCCTTGATTCCTTTTTGTAGCAGAGCATTATCAAGATCTGAACTTGGATCTCTTTCACTCCTTCGGGTTTGGTTACCACCGTCATACTCACTATGATTGAGTACTTGACTTGCTACGTGTGGGCATGGCACTCATTCACTTAAGGTTCGAATGGTGAAGAACAATGAAGGAGGTTTGAAATCACTAAGGAAGGAACTCTCTCATCTAGGTTAATTGAAGCCATCAAGTTGACAAAAGTTGGATGAGTGAGAGTATCATGTTCCTTTTATAGTGCTTCAACTAGGGCTTAGGGTTGAACTATATGGATTAAAAACGAATAAAATATTGGGCAAAAAACACTTGTAGCCGTACATAATTGTGGACCACTTTCTAGTTACAATTTTACCACTTTTTTTCAACCACTTATTCTTCTTTTCAATAATACCATATTTTCCAATTGAACCTTATAAATGCCAAAACACTTTATTTAATAATTATAATTAATTAATAAATAAAATTGTCATTTATGTAATTTATTAATTAGACCATATAAAATCACTTAATTAACAAATTAATCCCAAAACCTCTTTTCTTCACAATTAAGCCCTTACTTAGTGAAAATTCATAAATAAGACATAGTCTAATTTTAGTATTATAAATTAACTAAAATAAATTAACTGAGTCTGCAAGCAGTATTATCTCAACTAGTGAGGGGACCATGGGCCTATATAATCGAGCTTTCAATAAGTAGATTTAGAATTCCCCAAGTAAATTCTCATCTTAATAATTCTGCCTTGCTCCACTATAGATTTGGAATTGAATACACTCTCAGTTATATAGAATGCTCTATATGTACCACGATATAGATACGTTATGATTATCCATTGTTACAATCCTAATAGTAAAGGATCATCGATAAATGATCTACACTGAATAGGGATAAATTTACCATTTTACCCTTCAATGTATTTTATCCTTAAAACACTTAGCTACCTATAAATGATACTTCAGTAAACTAATATAATTACTGAAATGAGGCCTCAATCATTTATCTCTATTCAACAAAGCTTGAAGGAGATCATCATTTCATTTCTATGTCCAGATACAAGCTATAGATTGTTGGAATTTATTTTACCAGGATCTTAGATCTACTCACAAGTATGTTTATTAACATCCTAGATATGAACTTTCTAAAACGATGAAATAAACACATATAAAGTTTAAGAAACCTTACATTGGGTGCAGCGGAATATAATGACTCCTTCCGTTCAGATATCTAGCCCTTGATTCCTTTCTGTAGCAGAGCATTATCAATATCTGAACCTGGATCTCTTTCTCTGAATCTTTGATGCTGAAACTCCTTTGCTGATGATCTTTCTTCACGATCTTCCTCACTATGATTGAGGTATCACTTGATGTGTGTGGGCACTACTCATACACTAAGGATTTCGAAATTATCAAGGAAGAAGAGAGAGAGTGGTCAGCTAAAGATAGGGAGAGAGAAGACTCAGTTTTTCTGAATAGAAAAAGTCAGAAGAAAAGTGTAATTTTTCTGAAGCCTTCACTATCTATTTATAGCATTCCACTAGGGTTAGATTTGAATTATATGGCATTAAAATAATGAAAAAAATCAATTTAAATTTCCTACAAAAGTGGCAGGCCCTATACTAGTGGATTTGGGCCTCACTTTTTGCAATTTTGCAGTTTTACCTTTTCTGCATCTGATTTTCTCAAAAATACCAATTTTCTAATTCAACCATTTAAATGTCAATTCTAACTATTTAATAACTATAAATAATTATTAAATAATATTGTCATTTATCATATTTATTAATTGAACCATACAAAGTATCATAATTAACAAATATGCCCCTATAAACTCTTTCTTTACAATTTCGCCCTTACTTAGTGAAAAATTCACAAAAAGACATAGTCTAATTTGAGAATTATAATTGATTAATCAAAACCAATTACATGAGTCTTACAAGCAATATTATCTCAACTAGTGGGGGGACCATGGGTCTATATAACCGAGCTTCCAATAAGTAGATCAAGAATTTATTACTAAAATTCACTAACTTATTAATTCTTCGTTGAATCCACGCATAGAACTTAGAATTGCACTCTCAGTATATAGAATGCTCTATATGTTCCACCATATAGACACATCATTAGTTATCCATTGTTATAATCCTAATTTGATCAATGATCCTCTATATGAATGATCTACACTGTAAAGGGATTAAATTACCGTTACACCCTACAATGTATTTATTCCTTAAAACACTTGACCCCGTATAAATGATATTTCAGCTTATGTGAAATGAGTACTCCACCATTTATGTTCGTTTGGTCAAGCTCGAAGGAGATCATCCTTTGCTTACTATTCGCCAGATAGAAGCTATAGATTCCATGTTTATGATAGCGCTCCCACTCAATTGCACTACCGTGTTCCCAAAATGTACGTATCACCCTGACCTAAAAGTAGGCTTAACTAACAAATCAAAGAACACGAATAGCCTTTCAAGACTGAGCCTAATCATATCAGGATTAAGATCATTTGATCTAGGATCAACTTAGGCGATATTGACTTGAATAGATATTACGGTAAGTTTAATAAATCTAAGTCAAAGTTCAATATCGGTCCCTTCCGATGCATACTCCATGCATCCAACCTGAGCTCTACTTTAACCAATGTTCTGGAAAGAACATAGTATTTCTCCAAATACAAGTAAACTCTGTTGTAGATTATCATATCAGTAAAACCCTATGTCTGATAAATCTAGGAAAACTTTATTCACATAGTCATGTTTACTTTCCAATGTGTTGACGGCACAATAAACAGGATCAAGTATGTGAAAAGGGTTTCAGATGAATTTATACATTATGTACATATAATCATGAAATAAATCATGTGAACCATGCAACATTAAATGTTATTTCTGATCTATATTAATAAGTAAATCTGATTATATTGAAATGAGTTTTATTTAGGGCATAAAACCCAACAAACTCCCACTTGCACTAATATAAACAAAAAGTGCGTTTCAATTAATCTCAACACCTTGATATACAAATCAAGTGTAGTAGTAGTAAACTCCTCGTAATAGGATCTGAAAGGTTAAATTAACCACAACCTTTTCTCCACTATTACTCTTCCTTAATCACAAAATCATTGATAATGTGAAATTCCTCTCTATATGTTTACTCTCTTGGGATACTGGATTCTATACCTTTGGCAACTACTTTTGGTTAATCAGGAAATTAACACTAGTAGTTTAAGGCAATTTGGAATGGTGCCAAAGATGTATAGAACTTTCCTTAGACTGAATAAGTACCTTTCCTGCAGCTTTAACATTCAGTCTCTCTCTGGTAGACCTAGAGACTTCAGATAGGTTTTTACACTTCTCCAAAATCACTATTCCACCCCCAGAGTAATCACCATCTTATCAGAAAGATTTTCTAGCACAAAGGCAAATTTCGAAATCTGATATGGTGTAGTCTAAGAGTTTTAAACACACCCTTATAGACTAACATATAGTTCCTCTTCTTAATCTTAAGATTTACTTGATTGTCTTCCAATGTTCTTCTCCTGGATTAATCTGATACCTACTCATTACTCCCACTCAACAGAAGGTGTCTGGTCTAAGGCATACAAAAGCATATCTAAGACCTCTTACTGTTGATATAAGAAATTCTTTCATGGTTTTATCTTTTCTGGAATAGTTGAGACTTTTCCTTAGATAAATAAAATCTATGTCTAAGAAGTTGTGAAGCTTCTATAGATTGCCATTAGAAAGAAAATGCTTCAGCATCTTACTAAAGTAAGTTGCTTGCATTAGAGTAAGTAATTAGGGTATACCACAAGCCATAGGTTTAGATAAACTCAAACCTATAATACTAGGAACAGGAAGTTTTGTTAAGTCCATTGAATGGACTTATAAACGAAAATTTCCTTTTATGTCCTTGTAATAGAAAACTTTAGGTTATTCCATGTGAATGGATTAAACCATAGTTCTATTGGCTTTCTTGTTAGTTTCTTATCTTGACAATCCATTACTTGTTTAAACTCACAATGGATTTTAATCACTAGTGTCTCCCAAGTCATAAGAAGGTGAGTTCCTAGAAACTCTCCCACTACGACAAGGCACCGTGAATTATGTCTAAGAAAACTAAATGGTATTGATCTCTTCTGTTGTGACAAGACAACAAAGGCAGTGGGATCATCATATGTTATATAAGATGATAGAACACTTTTGGAATCAAGAATTAAATATCTCCTTTATTTGCTACTTGTTTTTCAGACTTAGTCATTTTCTTAGAAAAGTAGTATTTGTTTGAACAAACACTTTCTTATCTATTGACAATGGGATGGTCCACCCCTAATCACTTAGAATAGCTAACAAACCATGGTTAACAGTTCTAGCTTTTCTTAAGATTTTGATTAGGTCATCCATGAATCTAGTAATGATTTACATTAAGTATACAACCATTACATCATTCTGAAATTGTATTACCATAGAAGGAATTAGGAAACGACTAGTAACTAATCATCAACATGCAACTCGAAATTTCTGGGGAGGTAAGTTTGGATATAATTCAAAAATCAATTTAATGATCTTTGAACTGCATATCTACTAACTATTTTTCCACCCCTATCAGTTCGCAAGATCTTTAACCACTTACCTTAATGGTTTTAACCATTGCTAGAAATTAATGAAATTTTTTTAAACATTTCAAATTTCTTTGCTAAAAGGTATAATCTAGAGTGATCGTTTTAAGAATACAACGAAAAACTCATATCCACCCCTGAATGTACATCCATCTGCGAATGAGATGAACTACTTTCAGTGGATATAGGCATATTAACTCTTTGCAGAGATTGATCTTGTCAAATCCACTATGAACAAGATACAAATGCCATAGATTAAGAAAAATGTGGTTGTGTCGTTTTGATGACTTAGGTATAGTTACATCAAAGAGTTCTTAGAATACTGCAAGTGGATCCTGGTCACAGAATATTTAACTCATATTCCATACAGTTTTAATCCATTGATAGAAGATGGATATTTAAACACTTGAGAAAGTGTAACTGTATTGTATTCTTGAATTAGAAATATAAGAAAATTTCTATTTGGATTCTAAAATTAAAGTCAAAGACTTGAATTCAACCAAATATAATGAGTAATTCTTTCTTGGACCACCACTACTAATACAAACTCTAAGTCAGATTTGCCCATACAAGTGGGAGATTTCTAAGATTGAGGATTTATATCAATTGGGAATAGAATTTCGGGATTATAATCATAAGCGTCATTTAATTTCTTAAGAGAAAATATAATGACATGAAATGATTTATAGACCATTCATCCAATGATATATTATTAAGCTAATTCGAAATGAATAAGCTAAGAGGAATTACGATAATCTCGTTTATAAATAAGAATCCAACGATGCTTCGATTAGCGAAAGACAAAGTAATCTTATTTATGTAATCTTCTTGTTTCATATTGTAAAAATACTAGTCTAAGGTGTCATCAATTGATGAACAGCTAGATGTCGCATATACAATACTTATCTTTCGAGATCTTACACTATTATGTATGTCTAATGGTGAAAATCCATTAGGGATTTATCTCATTAGAAAAACAAACATGTTAGACCAACAATGAAGATTCGAAATTAAACTACAACTTAATAACAGAAAATAACATGGTTCAATATAAATTCATACACAATTCAGAAATTATAAGCATATAGCAAGTAGGAATGACAAGTGAAAATACTAAAACATACAATCCTAAATAATTTCCAAGGTTTTTCAACAAACTGATACAGTGTCCCGTTTAGGCGAGAGTCAAAGCATCATCCATTGAATAGAGTTGTCAGCTCATCTAAAATGATAACCATTCTAGCAACCTTTTATTCGATCAAGATTGGAATTCAGCGTTGTCCCGTTTAGGCGAGAGTCAAGGCAATTCTATCTTATGAGCTTCCACCATTGTTTCATAATTTGCAAGTCAAGTATGGTCGCCACCATTAGGGTGATCCATACCATACAAAACACTTACAAACTACTTATCATGCGAGGTTAAACGGTGCGAAATTGCTAATGAACGTTCCTCCATTAGGGAGGATTACTCACTAAAACAAACGCGGTGTAAAACCCACAATGGAGATCGAATATCTTTTGATAATAAAGCTCATTATTTAAAAAGAGTTGTATTTTCTTTTGTTCTCTTTATTTATTCTATTTATTTTAAATATATATTTATTTAATTAAAATTCCAATTTAGAATGAAAAATTCTAAATATAAATTTTAATTTAATATTTATAAATTTTACTTAGATGGATATGAAAATAACATGTATTATTTCCATCTTAGTAATAATTTCCAATAAATATTTAGAAAAAATATTTAAGTTGTTACAAAATTAATTTAAATTAATTTACAACTCAAATTTAATTTTCTATAAATATATATTGCATTTCGAAAAATTAAAGTATATAAGAATACAATTTTCGAAAAATGCATATTAAAATAAAAAATAAATCCTGGAAAAATTATTCTAATTTAATGTTGGCCCAAAATTAATTAATAAAATTAATTTACAACAAAAAATATAATTTTCTTATTTAATTAAATATATAAGAAAAATTTCAAATACTTAAGTATGATGATGAAAATCAACTTAAATATTAATTTTCTATTTAATTAAATACACCAGAAAAATACTTCAAGCAAAAATATCACCTATTTAGATTTTCCTTTGACTAATTAATTCAATTTCTAATAATATACTTTAATTCAATTTATTTTAAATTAATCAATAAATGAAAAAATCATTGATTTAAGTTGATCCAAGAATTAATTAAAATAATTAATTTACAACTTAATCTATTTTTCAAGATAAAATTCGAAATTCTAGCATTTAAGAAATGCAATTTCGAAAATTGATTAATAAAATAAAGAAAAAATATATTTTGAAAATTATTTAAATTTAGTTGAAAAATTAAATTTCAACTAAAAATAATTTTCTATTTAATTAAATGTCATGAAAAAGAAATACTTAAGTATGATGATAAAAATCAACTTAGATATTTAATTTTCAAATTAATTAAATGTATTAAATTCAAGAAATAAATAATTAAGTGTAGAGAAGGCTTAATTATTAATTTCTAGTTTAATACTAGGAAAAATATACTTAAAATAAATTGTACCAAAATTAATTATTTAAATAATTAATTTCACAATGTATAATATTTTCCTATTTAATATTAGAAATAATAAGTAGTCTAGAAATAACTATCTAGAAAATATCTTATTTGACTAAGTATCTTTTCCACAAAATTTGAAAAAATATCTAATTTAAGTTGTATTAGAAAAAATCTAGAACTTAAATGTTTTTCAAATTTAAATTTAATTAAATATCAAAAATTAAGTTGTAACCACTTAATTTGAAAATATTCCATTTTAAGTTAATATTCGAAAAGATATTAACTTAAAAAATATCTAAAGAATCTTAATAACCAATGCCTAAAATTCCTCAACTTAATTTTGAAATTTTGAATTCAAAAGATATTCAGATTTAAGTTGGTTAGTTGAAGATAACTAAATATCAACTTAAATAGGAATATTTAATGAAAAATTTAAATTAAGTTCCAGAAAGAATCTAGATGGTTATAATTCTATATTTAATTAAATACAAGAAAATACATATAGTTTAGCTTAGAATAAAAAATAATTCTTTAAACTATATTTTTCTTAAATTAATTTCAAAATAAATGAAATTAATTATGTTGCTAATCAATTTTAATTAGGTTAAACTAGTGTAATTAACCTAGTACAGTTATTCAAATCAGGCAAATGGGCCTTCACAATTGGGGTGGTTTGTGTGAGGGGGTGCTGGGTTCAGTATGTCGTACCCACTTCTATGGCTCCCAACTCTCACACAAGGCCCAAAAGAGAGGAATTTAACCTTAATAAGAACAACTGTTATTAATTGAATAGGCCCAAAAACTAAATGGGCCTAAATAAATTCTATCAAAAACTATGATAATTTATTTTAGCAACATTAACCTATATGCATCTATAATAAAATTAAACACATAGGCTCACACAGGCACACTTTGGATGGGTCCTATCATGTTGCTAGGTCATACACAGATGAAAGAAGATTGTAAATATACCTGTTACAAATTATTATCTTGACCAAGGGAGCCATCAGATCATTAGATCTGGCAAAAGGTAACCATGGCTATTTGCAATCAAGTAATAATAGGTTTTGAAAACTTACAAACAAGCTAAAACCACATACTCCTGCAACAAGGTTAGCTGGATAGTTGGATGTAGGATTTATTTAATTTTAAATAAATATTTAATTTCGAAAATAATTAATTAAATAAAAAAAAATAAAAAAATTTCGAAAATTTTTTTAAAAAAAATTTAAAAAATTCGAAATTTAAAAAAAAATTTAAAATTAAACCTACAATTTTTGAAAAATTAGGTTTCAACCAACCTAAATATCATTTCAAAAATTTGCTAACTACTTTTAAATTTTAAATGTTATTTTATAAATAAAAATTAAATAAAAAATTAGAAAAGATAAATAAATATCTTTTTCAAATTTTTAAATGTAATTTAAATAAATAAAATAACAAAATTTAAAAAATTAGCAAAATATCTTATATCTATTTAAAATTACATGATTATAAATATCTTATTTTAAATTTAAATATGGTCAAAATATCTAAAAAGATTTAATTAAAAAATCTTAAAAGATAAGATATTTTTAAAATATCTTAAAAGATATTATAAATATCTTTAAAAGATATTATAAATATCTTAAAAGATAAGATATTTTTAAATATCTTAAAAGATATTATAAATATCTTAAAAGATATTATAAATATCTGACCTTAAATTTAAAAAAAAATATAATCAAATTTAAAAATAAGATAGATTTTTAAGCAAAAAGATAAATACTAATTCTATTCAAATTCAAATTACACTAATATCTTGAATTAAATTAAAAAATTTAAATTAATTCAAAATGATAATTAGAATTGAATTAGGAATAGTAATAGTATATATACAAAACCATACAAAAAATTGGAAGTTAATTCCATGAAAAAGTATGAAAAATTGAAGAAAATTGAAAAAATTCGAAACTGTACGGACAGTTCTGCGATCGCAGGAAACTATCAGCAAAGCCCCGATTTTGTCAAATCTTCAAAAAATCATAACTAATTCAAATAAAATCCAAATTGAGTTCTGTAAAAGGCTAACTTGCTTAATTTTTTCCATACTATCCAATAAAAATAATGCCAGAACCGAAATAACAATTATTTTTCACGAAAATTTCACAATCATCAATCAATCATCAAATAACACTCAATACAACATGATACCATCCAAAGAACATACAAACAATCGTTTTAAAGTCCAAATTACATGTAAGTAAATCAATTACCATGGCTCTGATGCCAGTTGTTGGAATTTATTTTACCAGGATCTTAGATCTACTCACAAGTATGTTTATTAACATCCTAGATATGAACTTTCTAAAACGATGAAATAAACACATATAAAGTTTAAGAAACCTTACATTGGGTGCAGCGGAATATAATGACTCCTTCCGTTCAGATATCTAGCCCTTGATTCCTTTCTGTAGCAGAGCATTATCAATATACGAACTGGATCTCTTTCTCTGAATCTTTGATGCTGAAACTCCTTTGCTGATGATCTTTCTTCACGATCTTCCTCACTATGATTGAGGTATCACTTGATGTGTGTGGGCACTACTCATACACTAAGGATTTCGAAATTATCAAGGAAGAAGAGAGAGAGTGGTCAGCTAAAGATAGGGAGAGAGAAGACTCAGTTTTTCTGAATAGAAAAAGTCAGAAGAAAAGTGTAATTTTTCTGAAGCCTTCACTATCTATTTATAGCATTCCACTAGGGTTAGATTTGAATTATATGGCATTAAAATAATGAAAAAAATCAATTTAAATTTCCTACAAAAGTGGCAGGCCCTATACTAGTGGATTTGGGCCTCACTTTTTGCAATTTTGCAGTTTTACCTTTTCTGCATCTGATTTTCTCAAAAATACCAATTTTCTAATTCAACCATTTAAATGTCAATTCTAACTATTTAATAACTATAAATAATTATTAAATAATATTGTCATTTATCATATTTATTAATTGAACCATACAAAGTATCATAATTAACAAATATGCCCCTATAAACTCTTTCTTTACAATTTCGCCCTTACTTAGTGAAAAATTCACAAAAAGACATAGTCTAATTTGAGAATTATAATTGATTAATCAAAACCAATTACATGAGTCTTACAAGCAATATTATCTCAACTAGTGGGGGGACCATGGGTCTATATAACCGAGCTTCCAATAAGTAGATCAAGAATTTATTACTAAAATTCACTAACTTATTAATTCTTCGTTGAATCCACGCATAGAACTTAGAATTGCACTCTCAGTATATAGAATGCTCTATATGTTCCACCATATAGACACATCATTAGTTATCCATTGTTATAATCCTAATTTGATCAATGATCCTCTATATGAATGATCTACACTGTAAAGGGATTAAATTACCGTTACACCCTACAATGTATTTATTCCTTAAAACACTTGACCCCGTATAAATGATATTTCAGCTTATGTGAAATGAGTACTCCACCATTTATGTTCGTTTGGTCAAGCTCGAAGGAGATCATCCTTTGCTTACTATTCGCCAGATAGAAGCTATAGATTCCATGTTTATGATAGCGCTCCCACTCAATTGCACTACCGTGTTCCCAAAATGTACGTATCACCCTGACCTAAAAGTAGGCTTAACTAACAAATCAAAGAACACGAATAGCCTTTCAAGACTGAGCCTAATCATATCAGGATTAAGATCATTTGATCTAGGATCAACTTAGGCGATATTGACTTGAATAGATATTACGGTAAGTTTAATAAATCTAAGTCAAAGTTCAATATCGGTCCCTTCCGATGCATACTCCATGCATCCAACCTGAGCTCTACTTTAACCAATGTTCTGGAAAGAACATAGTATTTCTCCAAATACAAGTAAACTCTGTTGTAGATTATCATATCAGTAAAACCCTATGTCTGATAAATCTAGGAAAACTTTATTCACATAGTCATGTTTACTTTCCAATGTGTTGACGGCACAATAAACAGGATCAAGTATGTGAAAAGGGTTTCAGATGAATTTATACATTATGTACATATAATCATGAAATAAATCATGTGAACCATGCAACATTAAATGTTATTTCTGATCTATATTAATAAGTAAATCTGATTATATTGAAATGAGTTTTATTTAGGGCATAAAACCCAACATAGATTCCATATCTATGATTAGCGCTCCCACTCAATTGCACTATCATGTTCCCAAAATGTACGTATCACCCAGAACAAAAGGTAGGCTTAGCTAAAAAATCAAAGAACACAAATAACACTCTTGAGATCGAACCTAACCATGTCAGGATTGAGATCCATAGACCTAAGATCAACCATTAATATTGACTTATAAAGATATAACAGTAAGTTTATGATATATTATCTAAGATCAATATCGGTCCCTTCCAATGTATACTCCATACTGTTGGGGTTTGTGCCCTAAATAAAACCCTTTACAATCTGATTAGTTATCAATATAAGAAATTTGAAGTGATTTATGTTTGCATGAATTTTACATGCTAATGGTTTAATATGTTTATTACATTTACACAAAAAATCTGTTAAGTCCAGATCATATGTTTATTTTACAATTACAGTATCATCAACACAGTGGAATGTGATTGTGATTATATGAATCAAAAGACTAAGTCCTTGTTTCATCAGTGTTTTGGATTTACACTAATGTGATAATCAGCGATGATGTGTACTTACACTTGGAGTAAGTGTTATGTTCTTTCCAGGACATTAGTAAAGTATACTAGTTTCGAATATATGGAGTATACATTGGACTGGACCGATATTGCAACTTAGTTAAGATATTATAAACTTACCGTCATATCTTTCCAAGTCAATATCAGTAGTTGATCTTAAGATTAAAAGAATCTAAATCCTGATATACTTAGGCTCAACTCAGGAGTACTATTAATCTTCTTTGATTTATTAGTTAAGCCTACTTTTGGGTCAGGGTGATACGTATATTTTGGGAACATGATAGTATGATTGAGTGGGAGTGTTGAACATAAATATGGAATCTATAGCTTCTACTGGTGTATAGAAGTCAAGTGACGATTCCCTTCGAGCTTAGCTAAATAGAAGTAAATGGATGAGCTCTTGTTTAAGTGACTAATTCTTAGATCACTAAACATCATTTACAGGTAGCTAAGTGTTTTAAGGGGCAAAATACGTTGAGGGGTGAGAACGGTAAAATTATCCCATCTCGATGTAAATCATATATATAGAGGATCTTTGATCACAATAAGATTATAACAACGGTTAAATGAGATAGCATATCTATATCGTGGAACATATAATATGCTCTATATAAGTCTGAGAATGCAATTCTAAGTTGTAAGAGTGGATTCAATGAGGAATTAATAAGTAGGGATTTACTTAGTAAATTCGGTTCACTTATTGGAAGCTCAACATATACATCCATGGTCCCCATTCTAGTTGAGACTATACTGCTTGTAAGACTCAATAATTGATTTGTGATTAATCAATTATAAATCTAAAGTTAGACTATGTCTAATTTGTGAAGTTTCACTAAGCAGGGGCAAAATTGTAAAGAAAAGAGATTCTAGGTTCATTTATTTATTAATAGACTTTATACGTCTAATTAATAATTAAATTAAATGACAATATTATTTGATAATCTATTTTAGTTATTAAATAATTAGTTTTGGCATTTAAATGGTTAGAATTGGAAAATTGGCGTTTTTGAGGAAATAGAAATAAAAATTGTGAAAACTGCAAAAACCAAGTGGGGCCCATTACACACCATGGCTGGCCACTTAAGCATGATTTTACAATTAATATTTTCATTATTTTAATGCCAAATAATTCTTAACCTAAACCTAGTAGTTGCCTATAAATAGAAAGTGATGGCTGAGTCAAATTAATGCTTTTTCTCAGAAAATTAATTTTTTTTCAGAAAACTGAGCCTTCCCTCTCTCTCTATAGCCGAACCAACCTCTCTATCTTTTCCTCTTCTAAATTTCGACCCTCAGTGATAGAGTAGTGCCTACACACAACAAGTGGTACCTCAATCATAGATGGGAAGACTGTGAAGGATCACACACAAAGAGAAGGACATTCGGGCTCAGATCTTGATAATACTCTGCGACAGAAAGGATACAAGGGTTAGAAATCTGAGTGGAAGGAGACATTATTCCGCTGCAACCAATGTAAGGTTTTCTTAACTTTATATGTGTTTATTTATCATTTTAGAAAGTTCATATTTAGGGTGTTAAACAACATACTTGTGAGTAGATCTAAGATCCTGGTAAAATAAATTCCAACAACTGGCCTCAGAGCCTTGGTAATTGATTTGCTTGCAAGAAATTTGGACTTTAAAACGATTGTTTGTTATTTGATTGGTTTCATGTTGTGTTGTGTGTTATATGATGATTGATAGATGTTTGTGAATTTTCGTGAAAATTAATTGAAATTCTGTTTCTAGAATAATTTTTATTGGATACTATGAAAAAAATTAAGCAATTTACTTTTTTAAAGAACTCAATTTCGATTTAATTTGAATTAGTTATGATTTTTTGAAGTTTCGGAAAATATCAGGGTCGTACAACAGGGCCACGCGCGCGGACGAGGGTGACACCCTCGGACAGCACGCGTACTTCTTGTCTGAATCACGTCCCTGCGCACGCGGAAATCATGCAGCACTCCTCCTGCGCCAGGTTTTCTCGGCCATGCACTCCCATACGCGCACGCGGGCAGTATGCTCAGCATACTGTCCGTACAACTCGTATTTTTTTCGTTTTTCTTTGATTTTTCAGGCTATTTCATGGATTTAACTTCCGATTTTTTGTGTAGTTTTGTATTTAGACATTTACTATTTCTATTTCAATTCTAAATATCATAATTGAATAAATTAATTTTTTTTTTAAAATTAATTCATGATATTAGTGTAATTTGAATTTGAAAATAGTAAATATCTATTTTTTTTTGCTTAATTATCTATCTTATTTTTAAATTTGATTATATCTTATCTTATTTTTAAATTTAAGGTCAGATATTATATTTTTAAATTAAATATATTTTTTTAAAATAATTTGATCTTATTTAAATTTAAAATAAGATAACTATAATCATGATATTTTAAATAGAAGTAAGATATTTTGCTAACTTTTAAATTTTGTTATTTTATTTATTTAAATTAAATCATAAAATCTGAAAAAGATATTTATTTATCTTTTTTTTATTTTTATTGAATATTTAATTTATAAAATAACATTAATTTTTTTTTAAAAGTAGTTAGCAAATTTTGAAATGATATTTAGGTTAGTTGAAATCTAATTTTTCAAAATTGTAGGTTTAATTTTTTAAATATTATTTTATTTAATTTCAAAAATTTATGTTTTATTTTTTTAATTCAAAAATAAATATTTTTTTATTATTATTTAATTATTTTTTGAAATTTAATTATTTAAAATAAAATAAATCCTACATCCAACTATCCAGTTAACCTTGTTGCAGGAGTATGTGTTTTAGGTTGTTTGTAAGTTTTATAAAACCTATTAATGCTTGATTGCAAATAGTCATGGTTAACTTGTTGACAGATCCAATGATCTGATTTTAACCCATGGTTGAATTGGTCAAGTAAATAATTTGTAACAGGTAAATTTTACAATCTTCTTTCATCTGTGTATGACCTAGCAACATGATAGGATCCATCCAAATGTGTGCCTGTCTAAACCTATATGTTTATTTTATTATATAGATGCATATAGGTTGTTGCTAAATAAAATGTCACACCATTATAGATTTTATTTAGGTCCATTTAGTTTTTGGACCTATTCAATTAATAACAGTTATTTATTTTAAGGTTAAATTCCTCTCTTTTGGGCCTTGTGTGAGAGTTGGGGGCCAATAGAAGTGGGTACGACATACTGAACCCACCTCCCCCTCACATGAACTAACCCAATTGTGAAGGCCCATTTGCCTGATTTGAATAACAGTGCTAGGTTAATTAAATTAGTTTAACCTAATAAAATTGATTAGCAACATAATTAACTTTTAAAATATATGAAATTTATTTTCATTTTACTATTTTAAGGTTAATTTTAAGAAAAACACTCTTAGTTTTAAATATTATTTCTAGACAAACGATTTTTATTTTTCTTGTATTTAATTAAATAAAGAATTTTAACTGACTAGATTCTTTCTGGAGCTTATTTAATTAAATATTCCTATTTAAGTTATAAATTAGTTATATTAACTGATTTTTCTTATCTAACTTAAATTTGAATATTTTATTTAAATTTAAAATTAAGTTGAGGAATTCTAGGCATTAGTTATTAAAAATTCTTAAGATATTTTTTAAGTTAGTTTTAAACTTAAAATGGAATATTTTTCAAATTAAGTGGTTACAACTTAATTTTTGATATTTAGTTAAATTTAAATTTGAAAATATTTAAGTTCTAGATTTTTTCTATAACAACTTAAATTGATATTTTTTCAAATTTTGTGGAAAAGATACTTAGTCAAATAAGATATTTTCTAGATAGTTATTTCTAGACTACTTATTATTTCTAATATTAAATAGGAATATATTATACATTGTGAAATTAATTATTTAAATAATTAATTTTGGTACAATTTCTTTAAGTATATTTTTCCTAGTATTAAACTAGAAATTAATAATTAAGCCTTCTTTACACTTTATTATTTATTTCTTGAATTTAATACATTTAATTAAATTGAAAAATTAAATATCTAAGTTGATTTTCATCATGATACTTAAAATTTATTTTTCATGACACTTAATTAAATAGAAAATTATTTTTTAGTTGAAACTTAATTTTTCAACTTAAATTTAAATAATTTTTAAAATATATTTTTTCTTTATTTTATTAATCAATTTCGAATTGCATTTTATTATGCTAGATGTTTTTGAATTTATCTTGAAAAATAGATTAAGTTGTAAATTAATTATTTATTTTAATTAATTCTTGGACCAACTTAAATCAATGAGTTTTTTTCATTTATTGATTAATTTAAAGTAAATGAATTAAAATATATTATTAGAAATTGAATTAATTAGTCAAAGGAAAATCTAGATAGGTGATATTTTTGCTTGAAGTATTTTTTCTAAGTATTGATTATTTAGTATTTCAAAATAGTAAAGTTTTTTTACTTTCTTTTTCCAAAATACAATAAATATATTCTCATGAAAATTTAATTTGAGTTGCAAACTAATTTAAATTAATACAACTTAAATAATTTTCTTAATATTTATATATCAAAATTACTACTAAGATGGAAATAATTCAATTTATTTCAATCACCATCTAAGTATAATTTTATAAATATTAAATTAAATTCTAATTTAGAATTTTAATTCTAAATTCGTATTTAATGAATATATTTTATTAAAATAATAAAGAAAATACATTTTAAAGAATGAGCTCTACTATTATTAAGATATTCGATCTCCATTGTTGGTTTTACATAGCGTTTGTTTTAGTGAGTAATCCTCCCTAATGGAGGAACGTTCATTAGCAAGTTCGCACCGTTTAATCTCGAAAGATAAGTAGCTTTGTAAGTATTTTATATGGTATGGATCACCCTAATGGTGGCGACTGTATTTGACTTGCAAAATATGAAACAATGGTAGAAGCTCATAAGATAGAATAGCCTTGACTCTCGCCTAAACGGGACAACGCTGGATTCCAATCTTGATCGAATAAAAGGTTGCTAGAATGTTTAACATTTTAGATGAGCTGACAACTCTATTCAATGGATGGTAGCTTTGACTCTCGCCTAAACGGGACACTGATATCAGTTTGTTGAAAACCTTGGAAATTATTTAGGATTGTATTTTTTAGTATTTTCTCTTATCATTCCTACATGCTATGTGCTTATAATTTCTGAATTGGATTTTGTGTCAAACCATTATTGATTTCTATTTATTATTTTGTCGTATCCTGTATAACCATGATGAATTCCATGTTATCACTCTTGACCGAAAATAAGCTAAATGGATCTAACTTTCCAAAATGGAATGAGAACATTAATATTGCTCTCATAGGAGAAAGTGCCTTGTTTGTGTTAACTGAGCCGTCTCCAGAAGTGTCGGGGGAGATGCAACCAAAGCTGTGAAAGAAAAGTATGAGCGTTGGCAGAAAGCAAATGACAAAGCTCTATACTTCATGCTTTCCAGCATGGTTGACACCCTTTAAACTCGGTTTTCTAAAACCGAAAAGGCTGCTGAAGTTATGACGAAGTTAACTGAGCTATTCGGTGGGGCATCTCTTCAGTCTCGCTTTGACGCGACTAAGAAATACATCAATGCACGGATGGAACCCCATTAAAACGCGCGTGATCATGTTCTCCTCATGGCAAGTTATTTCCAAGAAGCCCAGGAACATGGTGCTAAAATGGATCACACTACTCAAGTAAGCCTTATCTTGAATAGTCTGACTCCAACATTTCTGCCCTATACATCAAATTATGTCATGAATAAAAAGGACATTGACTTTCATGAGTTAGTCAATGACCTTCAGACATATGAAAGTTTGATTGGAGGCCCCAAGAAGAAAGGGGGTAAACCTCAGAATTCTGGCAATGGTAATGGGACGGCCAAACCTGAGGCTAATATTGCCTCTGCTTCTAAACCCAAATCAAAGAAGAAGTGGAGAAACACCAAGAAGCGTGCCAAAGCCATGAAAAACAAAGGCTGCTGCTAACGGTGATGCACTCAAAGGAAAGTGTTTCTACTGCAATGAGAAAGGTCATTGGAAACCCCAATGTCCTAAACTTCTTGCAAAGAAACAAGGTATTTCTTTCTATAAACTTTAAGAGTTTTAGTGAATCATTATCCAATTGGATTATTGATTCTGGACTAACTTTGTTTATTTGTTTCTTCTTCTTGTAGGCCAAGCTACTTGAACTCATTACCACATTATATTTATATGTTTGTATGTGTAAGTGTTTTTATTATTGATGCAAATTCTATAATATTTACAACTCTTCATCGAGTGATATTAAATAAACACTAGAAATTATTTCTATGTTTATTAATAATTGTTAATCCTAATACAATTATTGAGAATTTGTTTAATAAAAGGATCTTTTGATCTGATAGGGGAGGAGAAAAGTTAAGAAAACTATGCAGTTCAACGATCTTTTATATCTAATGAACTCTGAGTTCAACGATCTTTTATATCTAATGAACTCTGGATTGTATTCAACTCCACATTATCTCTATAACACTTAGAGAATCATGATCTTTATAACCTTTAGGGGTGGGTCATAATCTCTATATACTTTGGGGTGGAGTCTATCCACAATACCCTATGTAACACATATTTTTTTTAAACATGGAAGTAATATAATGACTTAGCTATTATCAATATAAATCCTTGATCTTGATTGTATGTTCCAATTTAGTTTTACTGTTGTAGTAAATAATGATACCTATAAAAGTTCTTTGATAATGTATCACACTACCTTAATTGAGTGGGAGAATTTTAAAATTCTTTACCCATCTTCATTAGGTTAACACTTGTGATAGGAACTTAAGAACATTTCTGAAAAGCAAATCTAACCATTCATGTTGATAGATATAACTTATCAGAATTATGAGAATAAGATAAAAGAATTCTAGTTCAGTCTATTCGAATGACTTGAACCTAGATTTCTTAATCCTCATAAAATTTTATGATATCTTAATTTTGATTACTTAATCTCTAGCAAGTATTTTTCACTTCAAATACTAGTCTGCTATGTTGATGATTTAATATTAAAAGAAACTTAAAGTTTCAAACTAATACAATAAGTCACAACTAGATAACTCTCCAAACAATAAGAGGTTAAAAGCATTATTTAACCAGACATCTACTATAGAGTGGGAGCTATCTGAGATGTAATCAAATAAGGAACGTTAGAAGATATTCAAGAAAGATTTATGAAAGTGATCTATATGTTAGATATTAAGGAGCTGTATATCAGTTATCCTTGTATCTACCCCAACTCATTCAAATCTTGAGATGGTGGTTACTCTGGGGGTGGAGGAGTTATTCTATAATAATTCAAGCTCTACCAGAGAAGATTTATAACTTTGTAAATTCGAAATTACCAGAAAGTTATTTTACTGAAGAAAAGTCTATGCTGTATTATCTCAATTCCATATTTTAAAATATGAGAAATATGTCTTCTGTTTATTCAGATGTACTTTAAAACCAAAAGGATTTCAGCATCCCTTGATGAGTAAAGCATATAGTAAAGGATGTTTCATAAATGTATTTATGAACTAGTTTCCAGAAGTTTGGGTGGATTCAAGTATACTACACTTGATCTGAAGATCAAGACAACAGATTGATTTATTTGCACAGTTTGTTTTATGTTAGTGCAAGTGGGAGTTTGTTGGGTTTTGTGCCCTAAATAAAACCCTTTATAATCTGATTAGTTATCAATATAAGAAATTTGAAGTGATTTATGTTTGCATGAATTTTACATGCAAATGGTTTAATATATTTATTACATTTACACACAAAATCTGTTAAGTCCAGATCATATGTTTATTCATAATTATAGTATCGTCAACATAGTGGAATGTGATTGTGATTATATGAATCAAAAGACTAAGTCCCTGTTTCATCAGTGTTTTGGATTTACACTAATGTGATAATCAGCGATGATGTGTACTTACACTTGGAGTAAGTGTTATGTTCTTTCCAGGACATTAGTAAAGTATACTAGTTTCGAATGTATGTAGTATACATTGGACTGGACCGATATTGCAACTTAGTTAAGATATTATAAACTTACCGTCATATCTTTTCAAGTCTATATTAGTAGTTGATCTTAAGATTAAAAGAATCTAAATCCTGATATGCTTAGGCTCAACTCAGGAGTACTATTCATGTTCTTTGATTTATTAGTTAAGCCTACTTTTGGGTCAGGGTGATACGTATATTTCACGAACATGATAGTATGATTGAGTGGGAGTGCTGAACATAAATATGGAATCTATAGCTTCTACTGGTGTATAAAAGTCAAGTGATGATTCCCTTCGAGCTTAACTAAATAGAAGTAAATGGATGAGCTCTTGTTTAAGTGACTAATTCTTAGATCACTAAACATCATTTACAGGTAGCTAAGTGTTTTAAGGGGCAAAATACGTTGAGGGGTGAGAACGGTAAAATTATCCCATCTCGATGTAAATCATCTATATAGAGGATCTTTGATCACAATAAGATTATAACAACGGTTAAATGAGATAGCATATCTATATCGTGGGACATATAATATGCTCTATATAAGTCTGCGAGTGCAATTCTAAGTTCTAAGAGTGGATTCAACGAGGAATTAATAAGTATGGATTTACTTAGTAAATTCGGTTCACTTATTGGAAGCTCAGCATATAGATCCATGGTCCCCATTCTAGTTGAGACTATACTGCTTATAAGACTCAATAATTGATTTGTAGTTAATCAATTATAATTCTAAAGTTAGACTATGTCTAATTTGTGAATTTTCACTAAGCAGGGGCGAAATTGTAAAGAAAAGAGATTCTAGGTTTATTTATTTATTAATAGACTTTACATGTCTAATTAATAATTAAATTAAATGACAATATTATTTAATAATCTATTTTAGTTATTAAATAATTAGTTTTGGCATTTAAATGGTTAGAATTGGAAAATTGGCGTTTTTGAGAAAATAGAAATAAAAATTGTGAAAACTCCAAAAACCAAGTGGGGCCCATTACACACCATGGCCGGCCAGTTAAGCATGATTTTCCAATTAATATTTTCATTATTTTGATGCGAAATAATTTCTAACCTAAACCTAGTAGTTGCCTATAAATAGAAAGTGATGGCTCAGTCAAATTAATGCTTTTTCTCAGAAAATCAATTTTTCAGAAAACTGAGCCTTCCCTCTCTCTCTATAGGCGAACCAACCTCTCTCTCTTTTCCTCTTCTAAATTTCGACCCTCAGTGATAGAGTAGTGCCCACACACAGCAAGTGGTACCTGAATCATATATTGGAAGACTGTGAAGGATCACACACAAAGAGAAGGACATGCGGGCTCAGATCTTGATAATACTCTGCGACAGAAAGGATACAAGGGTTACAGATCTGAGTGGAAGGAGACATTATTCCGCTGCAACCAATATAAGGTTTTCTTAACTATATATGTTTTTATTTATCGTTGTAAAAAGTTCATATTTAGGGTGTTAAACAACATACTTGTGAGTAGATCTTAGATCCTGGTAAAATAAATTCCAACACATACATCCGATGTTGGTAAACTTTGCCAATGCCCTGGAAAGGACATAACACTAATGCAAGGTGTAAGTATACCTATCGCTGATTATCATGCTAGTCTAAACCTAGTGAACTTACAAATTAGGGAATGAAACATTTGAACATATAATCATGATTATATTCCACTGTGCTAACAACACTATAATCATGAACAAATACATATGTTCTGGATTTAATAGAATTTATACATTAAACATAATCGTGAAATAATTCATGTGAACCATGCAACATAATATGATTTCTGATCTTTATTAATTAGTAAATCTGATTATATTGAAATAGGTTTAATTTAGGGCACAAAATCCAACAAAAACTTTTCCCAAAGGCCATCTTGCGTTCTATACAGACTTGTCATTCAGATCATAAACCTCTTTGCCTATTCTTTGGAGGAGATATTGAAAAATTCAAAAGAACCTTTAAATTTGAGGAGGGTTGGACTCGCGATGAAAGAAGTAAGTTGGTGGTCACACAAGCTTGGAACTTTGTGGTGCATAATTGGGCCACGACTAGAATGTTTAAAAAGATTGGGGCCACTCGGGTGGCTTTTATTCACTGGCATAAGACTCAATATGGTAAAGTTGATGCTTCTATTAAAGATTTAGAATGCAAGCTTAATACTCTGCAAAGACTATCTGTTGGCTCTAGAGACTGGAAGGTGGAGTGTGAGGTCCGCAAGGCCCTCAATGAGGCCTTAGATAGAAGAGAGATCTACTAGAGACAAAGAGCCCGTGTTTCATGGCTTAGAGAAGGGGACAAATGTTCTAAATTTTTCTTTCTCTGCGCTACTATTAGAGGTAGACGCAACGCCATTGAGAGTATATTGGATAGTAATAATGTTTGGCTTACTAAGCGTAGGGAGATTGGCTCTGAATTCACAAGGTTCTTGAAAGATATTTTCACTGAGACTGGATCTGGGTCGGTTCTTAATTGTTCTAACTTGATAAATGACTGTCTATCCCTAATGGAGAAGGAGGAGTTAGTTAAGGCCCCTAATTTTGATGACATTCGAAAAACTCATTTTGCCATGGCTTCTAACAAAGCTCTCAGTCCAGATGGATTGCCAATTACCTTCTTTAAAACTACTGGGAGGCGGTTGGGGAGGACTTTTGTGAGGCTGTCTCAGATTTTTTCTCCACAAATGTTATGCATAAGAGGATGAATGCCACTAACTTAGTGCTCATTCCCAAAGTTCAGAACCCTAAGAGGACAAATCACTTTAGACCTATTTCCCTTCGCAATGTGTCGTATAAGGTGATCTCCAAAATTATTGCCAATAGGATCAAGCCTATTTTTCCTAGAATTATCTGTCTGAGTCAATTTGCTTTCGTCCCGGGTAGGAACTGTTGGGTTTTATGCCGTAAATAAAACTCATTTCAATATAATCAGATTTACTTATTAATATATATCAGAAATAACATTTAATGTTGCATGGTTCACATGATTTATTTCATGATTATATGTACATAATTTATGAATTCATCTGAAACCCTTTTCACATACTTGATCCTGTTTATTGTGCCGTCAACACATTGGAAAGTAAACACGACTATGTGAATAAAGTTTCCCAGATTTATCAGACATAGGGTTTTACTGATATGATAATCTACAACAAGAGTTTACTTGCATTTGGAGAAATGCTATGTTCTTTCCAGAGCATTGGTTAAAGTAAAGCTCAGGTTGGATGCATGGAGTATGCATCGGAAGGGACCGATATTGAACTTTGACTTAGATTTATTAAACTTACCGTAATATCTATTCAAGTCAATATCGCCTAGTTGATCCTAGATCAAATGATCTTAATCCTGATATGATTAGGCTCAATCTCGAGAGGCTATTCGTGTTCTTTGATTTATTAGTTAAGCCTACTTTTAGGTCAGGGTGATACGTACATTTTGGGAACACGGTAGTGCAATTGAGTGGGAGCGCTATCATAAACATGGAATCTATAGCTTCTATCTGGCGAATAGTAAGTAAAGGATGATCTTCTTCGAGCTTGACCAAACGAAAATAAATGGTGGAGATCTCATTCCACATAAGCTGAAATATCATTTATACGGGGTCAAGTGTTTTAAGGAATAAATACATTGTAGGGTGTAACGGTAATTTAATCCCTTTACAGTGTAGATCATTCATATAGAGGATCAGTTATCAAATTAGGATTATAACAATGGATAACTAATGATGTGTCTATATGGTGGAACATATAGAGCTTTCTATTATACTGAGAGTGCAATTCTAAGTTCTATGCGTGGATTCAACGAAGAATTAATAAGTTACTGAATTGTAGTAATAAATTCTTGATCTACTTATTGGAAGCTCGGTTATATAGACCCATGGTCCCCGCACTAGTTGAGATAATATTGCTTGTAAGACTCATATAATTGTTTTTGATTAATCAATTGTAATTCTCAAATTAGACTATGTCTATTTGTGAAATTATCACTAAGTAAGGGCGAAATTGTAAAAAAAGACTTTATAGGGGCATATTTGTTAATTATGATACTTTCTATGGTTCAATTAATAAATATGATAAATGACAATATTATTTAATAATTATTTATAGTTATTAAATAATTAGAATTGACATTTAAATGGTTGAATTAGAAAATTGGCGTTTTTGAGAAAATCAGATGCAGAAAAGATAAAACTGCAAAATTACAAAAAGTAAGGCCCAAATCCACTTGTATAGGGCCGGCCACTTTTGTAAGAAATTTAAACTGATATTTTCATTATTTTAATGCCAAATAATTCAAACCTAACCCTAGTGGAATGCTATAAATAGATAGTGAAGGCTTCAGGAAAATTACACTTTTCTTCTGACACTTCTAATTCAGAAAAAACTGAGCCTTCTCTCTCCCTATCTTTGGCCGAACCCACTCTCTCTCTCTTCCTCATTGAGATTTCGAAATTCTTAGAGTAGGAGTAGTGCCCACACACAGCAAGTGATACCTCAATCATAGTGAGGAAGATCGTGAAGAAAGACTTTCAGCAAGAAGGAGTTTCAGCATCAAAGATTCAGAGAAAGAGATCCAGGTTCAGATATTGATAATGCTCTGCAACAGAAAGGAATCAAGGGCTAGATATCTGAACGGAAGGAGTCATTATATTCCGCTGCACCCAATGTAAGGTTTCCTAAAATTTATATGTGTTTATTTCATCGTTTTAGAAAGTTCATATTTAGGGTGTTAATCAACATACTTGTGAGTAGATCTAAGATCCTGGTAAAATAAATTCTAACAACTGGCCTCAGAGCCATGGTAATTGATTTACTTGCAAGAAATTTGGACTTTAAAACGATTGTTTGTTTGTTTTTGGATGATATCATGTTGTATTGAGTGTTATTTGATGATTGATTGGTGTTTGTGAATTTTCGTTAAAAATAATTGAATATCTGTTTCTGAAATTATTTTTATTGGATAGTATGGAAAAAATTAAGCAAGTTACTTTTTTACAGAACTCAATTTCGATTTAATTTGAATTAGTTATGATTTTTTGAAGATTCGAAAAAATCGGAGTTGTGCTGAAATTTTCCTGCGATCGCGAAAACTGTCCGTACAGCTCGTAATTTTTTTCATTTTTCTTCGATTTTTCATGCTTTTTCATGGAATTAACTTCCGATTTTTCGTGTAGCTCTATATTTATACTATTACTATTCCTAATTCAATTCTAATTATCATTATGAATTAATTTAATATTTTTTAAATTTAATTCAAGATATTAGTGTAATTTAAATTTAAAAATAGTTAGTATCTATCTTATTTGCTTAATAATATATCTTATTTTTAAATTTGATTATATCTTATCTTTTTCTTAAATTTAAGGTCAAATTTTAAATATTTTAAATATATTTTTTTTAAAATAATTTGACCTTATTTAAATTTAAAATAAGATAACTATAATCATGTAATTTTAAAAAGATGTAAGATATTTTGCTAACTTTTAAATTTTGTTATTTTATTTATTTAAATTTCATTTAAAATCTGAAAAAGATATTCATTTATCTTTTTGAATTTTTTATTTAATTTTTATTTATAAAATAACATTTAAATTTTAAAAGTAGTTAGCAAATTTTTTGAAATGATATTTAGGTTGGTTGAAACCTAATTTTTCAAAATTGTAGGTTTAATTTTAAATTTAAATTTTTTTAAAATTTCGAATTATTCAATTTTTTTTTAAATTTTTCGAAAATTATTTTTTATTTAATTAATTATTTCGAAATTAATAATTTAATTTAAAATTAAATAAATCCTACATCCAACTATCCAGCTAACCTTGTTGCAGGAGTATGTGTTTTAGCTTGTGTGTAAGTTTTCAAAACATATTATTACTTGATTGCAAATAGCCATGGTTACCTTTTGCCAGATCTATTGATCTGATGGCTCCCTTGGTCAAGATAATAATTTGTAACAGGTATATTTACAAACTTCTTTCATCTGTGTATGACCTAGCAACATGATAGGATACATCCAAAGTGTGCCTGTGTGAGCCTATGTGTTTTATTTTATTATAGATGCATATAGGTTGTTGTTGTTAAATAAAATATCATAGTTTTTTGATAGATTTTATTTAGGCCCATTTAGTTTTGGGCCTATTCAATTAATAATAGTTGTTCATTTTAAGGTTAAATTCCTCTCTTTTGGGCCTTGTGTGAGAGTTGGGAGCCATAGTAGTGGGTACGACATACTGAATCCAGCACCCCCTCACATGAACTACCCCAATTGTGAAGGCCCATTTGCCTGATTTGAATAACTGTACTAGGTTAATTAAACTATTTTAACCTAATAAAATTGATTAGCAACATAATTAATTTCATTTATTTTGAAATTAATTTAAGAAAATTATAGTTTAAAGAATTTTTTATTCTAAGCTAAACTATATGTATTTTCTTGTATTTAATTAAATATATAATTATAACCATCTAGATTCTTTCTGAAGCTTAATTTAAATTTTTCATTAAATATTCCTATTTAAATGGATATTTAGTTATCTACAACTAACCAACTTAAATCTGAATATCTTTTGGATTTAAAATTTCAAAATTAAGTTGAGGAATTTTAGGCATTGGTTATTAGGATTCCTTAGATATTTTTTAAGTTAATATCTTTTCGAATATTAACTTAAAATGGAATATTTTAGATATTTTTTAGGTTAATATCTTTTCGAATATTAACTTAAAATGGAATATTTTTTGAATTAAGTGGTTACAACTTAATTTTTGATATTTAATTAAATTTAAATTTGAAAATATTTAAGTTCTAGATTTTTTCTAATACAACTTAAATTAGATATTTTTTTAAATTTTGTGGAAAAGATACTTAGTCAAATAAGATATTTTCTAGATAGTTATTTCTAGACTACTTATTATTTCTAATATTAAATAGGAAAATATTATACATTGTGAAATTAATTATTTAAATAATTAATTTTGGTACAATTTATTTTAAGTATATTTTTTCCTAGTATTAAACTAGAGATTTATAATTAAGCCTTCTCTACACTTAATTATTTATTTCTTGAATTTAATACATTTTATTAATTCTAAAATTAAATATCTAAGTTGATTTTCATCATGATACTTAAATATTTCTTTTTCATGACACTTAACTAAATAGAAAATTATTTTAGTAGAAATTTATTTTTTCAACTAAATTTAAATAATTTTCAAAATATATTTTTTCTTTATTTTATTAATCAAATTTCGAAATTGCATTTCTTAAATGCTGGAATTTCGAATTTTATTTGAAAAATAGATTAAAGTTGTAAATTATTTATTTTAATTTTGGACCAACTTAAAATAAATGAAGTAAAATATATTTTTCTTTATTTTATTAATCAATTTTCGAAATTGCATTTCATAATGCAAGATGATTTTGAATTTATCTTGAAAAATAGATTAAGTTGTAAATTAATTATTTATTTTAATTAATTCTTGGATCAACTTAAATCAATGATTTTTTCATTTATTGATTAATTTAAAGTAAATTGAATTAAAGTATATTATTAGAAATTGAATTAATTAGTCAAAGGAAAATCTAGATAGATGATATTTTTGCTTAAAGTATTTTTCTAGTGTATTTAATTAAATAGAAAATTAATATTTAAATTGATTTTCATCATCATACTTAAATATTTGAAATTTTTCTTATATATTTAATTAAATAGGAAAATTATATTTTTTGTTGTAAATTAATTTTATTAATTAATTTTGGGCCAACATTAAATTAGAATAATTTTTCCAGGATTAATTTTTTATTTTAACATGCATTTTCGAAAATTGTGTCCTTGAATACTTTAATTTTTTGAAATGCAATATATATTCATAGAATATTAAATTTGAGTTGTAAATTAATTTAAATTAATTTTGTAACAACTTAAATTGAATATTTTTCTAAATATTTATTGGAAATTATTACTAAGATGGAAATAATTCATGTTATTTTTATATCCATCTAAGTAAAATTTATAAATATTAAATTAAAATTTATATTTAGAATTTTTCATTCTAAATTAGAAATTTTAATAAATATATATTTAAAATAAATAGATTAAATAAATAGAATCAAAGAAAATACAACTCTCTTTAAATAATGAGCTTTTAATCAAGAGACATTCGATCTCCATTGTGGGTTTTACACCGCGTTTGTTTTAGTGAGTAATCATCCCTAATGGAGGAACGTTCATTAGCAATTGCGCACCGTTTAATCTCGAATGATAAGTAGTTTGTAAGTGTTTTGTATGGTATGGATCACCCTAATGGTGGCAACCATACTTGAATTGCAAATTATGAAACAATGGTGGAAGCTCATAAGATAGAATTGCCTTGACTCTCGCCTAAACGGGACAACGCTGAATTCCAATCTTGATCGAATAAAAGGTTGCTAGAATGTTTAACATTTTAGATGAGCTGACAACTCTATTCAATGGATGGTAGCTTTGACTCTCGCCTAAACGGGACACTGATATCAGTTTGTTGAAAACCTTGGAAATTATTTAGGATTGTAAGTTTTAGTATTTTCACTTGTCATTCCTACTTGCTATATGCTTATCATTTCTGAATTGTGTATGAATTTATATTGAACCATGTTATTTTCTGTTATTAAGTTGTAGTTTAATTTCGAATCTTCATTGTTGGTCTAACTTGGCTTGTTTATCTAATGAGATAAATCCCTAGTGGATTTTCAACATTAGACATACATAATAGTGTTAGATCTCGAAAGATAAATATTGTATATGCGACATCTAGCTGTTCATCAATTGATGACACCTTAGACTAGTATTTTTACGATATGAAACAAGAAGATTGTATAAATAAGATTACTTTGACATTCGCAAATCAAAGCATCGTTGGATTCTTATTTTAAACGAAATTATCCTAATTCCTCTTAGATATCATTGGATGAATGGTCTATAAATCATTTCATGTCATTATATTTTCTCTTAAGAAATTAAATGACGCATATGATTATAATCCCGAAATTCTATTCCCAATTTATATAAATCCTCAATCTTAGAAATCTCCTACTTGTATGGGCAAATCTGACTTAGAGTTTAAATTTGTAGTGGTGGTCCAAGATAGAATTACTCATTATATTTGGTATAAATTTAAGTCTTTGACTTTAATTTTAGATTCCAAATAGAAATTTTCTTATATTTCTAATTCCAGAATACAATATAGTTACACTTTCTCAAGTGTTTAATATCCATCTTCTATTAATGGATTAAAACTGTATGGAATATGAGTTAGGTATTCTGTGACCAGGATCCACTTGCAGTATTCTAAGAACTCTTTGATGTAACTAAACCTATGTCATCAAAAGACACTACTACATTTTTTTTAATCTATGGCATTTGTATCTTGTTCATAGTGGATTTGACAAGATCAATCTCTACAAAGAGTTAATATGCCTATATCCACTAAAAGTAGTTCATCTCATTCGCAGATGGATGTACATTCAGGGGTGTATATGAGTTTTTCGTTGTATTCTTCAAACGATAACTCTAGATTATACCTTTTAGCAAGAAATTTGAAATGTTTGAAAAATTTCATTAATTTCTAGCAATGGTTAAAACCATTAAGGTAAGTGGTTAAAGATCTTGCGAACTGATAGGGGTGGAGAAATAGTTAGTAGATATGCAGTTCAAAGATCATTAATTTGATTTTTGAATTATATCCAAACTTACCTCCCCAGAAACTTCGAGTTGCATGTTGATGATTAGTTACTAGTCGGTGCCTAATTCCTTCTATGGTAATACAATTTCAGAATGATGTAATGGTTGTATACTTAATGTAAATCATTACTAGATTCATGGATGACCTAATCAAAATCTTAAGAAAAGCTAGAACTATTAACCATGGTTTGTTAGCTATTCTAAGTGATTAGGGGTAGACCATCCCATTGTCAATAGATAAGAAAGTGTTTGTTTAAACAAATACTACTTTTCTAAGATAATGACTAAGTTTGAAAACAAGTAGCAAATAAAGGAGATATTTTTCTTGATTCCAAAAGTGTTCTATCATCTTATATAACATATGATGATCCCACTGCCTCTGTTGTCTTGTCACATCCGAAGAGATGAATACCATTTAGTTTTCTTAGACATAATTCACGGTTCCTCGTCGTAGTGGGAGAGTTTCTAGGAACTCACCTTCTTATGACTTGGGAGACACTAGTGATTAAAATCCATTGTGAGTTTAAACAAGTAATGGATTGTCAAGATAAGAAACTAAGAAGAAAAGCCAATAGAACTATGGTTTAATCCATTCACATGGAATAACCTAAAGTTTTCTATTACAAGGACATAAAAGGAAATTTTAGTTAATAAGTCTATTCTATGGACTTAACAAACTTCCTTCCTAGTATTATAGGTTTGAGTTTATCTAAACCTATGGCTTGTGGTATACGTGGTAATTACTTACTCTAATGCAAGCAACTTACTTTAGTAAGATGCTGAAGCATTTTCTTTCTAATGGCAATCTATAGAAGCTTCACAACTTCTTAGATATAGATTTTATTTATCTAAGGAAAAGTCTTAACTATTCCAGAAAAGATAAAGCCATGAAAGAATTTCTTATATCAACAGTGAGAGGTCTTAGATATGCTTTTGTATGCCTTAGACCAGACACCTGCTGTTGAGTGGGAGTAATGAGTAGGTATCAGATTAATCCAGGAGAAGAACATTGGAACACAATCAAGTAAATCCTAAGATTAAGAAGAGGAACTATATGTTAGTCTATAAGGGTGTGTTTAAAACTCTTAGACTACACCATATCAGATTTTGAAATTTGCCTTTGTGCTAGTATATCTTTCTGATAAGATGGTGGTTACTCTGGGGGTGGAATAGTGATTTTGGAGAAGTGTAAAAAACCTATCTGAAGTCTCTAGGTCTACCAGAGAGGGACTGAATGTTAAGGTTACAGGAAAGGTACTTATTCAGTCTAAGTAAAGTTCTATACATTTTTGGCATCATTCCAAATTGCCTTAAACTACTAGTGTTAATTTCCTGATTAACCAAAAGTAGTTGCCAAAGATATAGAATCCAGTATCCCAAGAGAGTAGACATATAGAGAGGAATGTTTATTAAGTCCAGAATATATATATTTATTCATTATTATAGTGTCGTCAGCATAGTGCAATATGATCATTATTATATGTTCAAAAGTTTAAGTCTCGTGATTTGTCAGTACACTAGATTTAGAATGACATGATAATTAGCGATAAGGTATACTTACACCTTGGATGTGTTATGTCCTTTCCAGGGCATTGGCAAAGTGTACCAGTATCAGATGTATGGGGTATACATTGGATTGGACCGATATTGATCTTGGATAAGATATCTTAAACTTACCATTATATCTTTCTAAGTTAATATCACTGGTTGATCTTAGATGTATGGATCTTAATCTTGATATGGTTAGGTTCAATTCAACTGTATTATTTATGATCTTTCAGCTGTTTGTGAAAGCTAACCAATGGTTCTGACAGATACAGCTTTGGAACATGGTTGTTCAATTGAGTGGGAGCGCTAATCATTGACATGGAATCTATAACTTTTATAAGTATTTAGAAGTGAAACAATGATTTCTTTTGAGCTTTGCTTGATAGAGATAAATGATTGGGGTCTCATTTCAGTAATTATATTAGTTTATTGAAATATCATTTATAGGTAGCTAAGTGTTTTAATACATTGAAGGGTGAAACGGTAAATTTATCCCTATTTGATGTAGATCATCTAGAGAGGATCTTTAACTATTAGGATTGTAACAATGGATATCATAACCTGTCTCTATCTTGGTACATACATAGTGTTCTATATAATTGAGAGTGCAATTTCGAATCTATAGTGGCACAAGGAGGAATTAATAAGTTAAAGATTTTTTTTTTAAAATTATAGATCTACTTATTGGAAGCTCGGTTATATAGGCCCATGGTCCCCTCACTAGTTGAGATAATATTGTTTACATACTCAGTTAATTGGTTTTAATTAATCAACTACAATTCTTAAATTAGACTATGTCTTATTTATGAATTTTTACTAAGCAAGGACTTAATTGTGAAGAAAAGAGATTTTGAGGTTAATTTATTAATTAAGAGACTTTGTATGTTCTAATTAATAAATAATATAAATGGAAATTTTATGTAATAATTAATTATAATTATGAAATAAATAGTTTTGACATTTATAGGATTGAAATTGAAAATATGAAATTGTTGAAAGAAGAATAACTAATTGAAATAAAGTGGCAAAATTGTAACTAGTAAAAGGCCACTTTAGTGGCCGGCCACTATGTGTGAAATTTGCCCAATATTTTATTTAATATAATTAAAATAATGAAATAAATAAATTTTAGACTAGATATAGTTAAGAAAGTATTATTTAAAAAATAAAATAATAAATAAATGATAATTTTCAAAATTATATTCTAAAATATCTTATATTAAGCCTTTTTCAAAATTTCATCAAGGTTATTTAAATATATATAATATTATTTAAAAAATTTTAATAATTAAAATGATATAATATTGTAATAAATATTATTTTTCTAACTTATGATTTTTAAATCATAAATTATATCACAAAATAACAAATTTATGAATTTAAAATTATTATGGTTAGGATATTTATGATAATTTATAATATAATATTTTAAATTAAGAAGATAAAATAAATATCTTTTAATTTAAAATATATCTAAAATTAAAATATCTAATCTTATAACTAAATAATCTGTAAAATTTAAAAAATTAATAAATTTTTAAAAACTAACTTTAATTAAAATATAAAATAACTAATTTTTAAATTTAAACATCAAAATGTCAAAAACTAATACTACACTATTAAAATAATTAAATATTATTAATTTTAAACTTTGATATTTAGGTTCACATATTAAAAATAATATTTTATATTGACATTTGGTGTTTTGAAATAGAAAAATTTAAAATTTGGTGAAAAAATCACAAAAAAATTGAATTTCGCGTGCAAAGAACCCTTGGCTGCCAAGAAAAGCTGCAAGCAGCCTTGTTCTGTGTGTAAATCGCGGTCGTGGTTGAGATTTGCATAGTCCCTGACCAAGGAAACTTTGTCACTTCTAGGGTCCCTTGTGCGCGAGGCTTTCGTTGTCTGAGCGAGTGTTGGCAGAGGATTTCAAACAAAATTTGTCTGAATTTCACGCACTGATGAGGGGTTTCAAGGCCAAAACCCTAGTTCGTGTGTGGCTGCCAACCTCCAATTTTAAAAATTTCATATCTTTCCCAATTTTAATCCAAATTGAGATCCGTAAAACTAAAATTTTTCAAGGTATCCAAATAAAATATTTTTAGAACGAAAATAAGATTATGTTTCATAGAAAAATTTTGTAATTCACATTCAATCATCAATTAACACGTAAACCAACATGAACACTTCCAAATCAACTAAATCATTTTTTTAAATCCATACTTCATGAAAATAAATTATTACTAAAGCTCTTAGGAAAATTATTGGCACTTGTTTTACCAGAATCTAGATTTACTAACATGTATGATTATAATCTATAATCTAACATCCTAAATATGAATTTCATAAAATATTGAAATAAACACATAAGTGATTAAGAAATCCTTATATTGATGACAACAAAATATAATGACTCCTTCCATTTAGATCTCTAGCCCTTGATTCCTGACTGTAGCGAGCATTATCAAGATTTGAACTTAGCTTTTCTCTCCTTCAATTTGGTTGGACACAGTCTTCCTCACTATGCTAGGTATTGCTTTGGCATGAGTGGGCATACTCTCTTTTTGAATTTGATATAGGCACACCAAAAGACAAAAGCATTGAAAACCTCTCTTTTACTATTTCTGGAACATTGTAGAGCACTCTTTCATGGTACTATGATAGTTGGAGTTTATAGTTGGTCCTAGTTGTACAATTCCTCGACCTGTTACTTTATCTACATATGTAAATATGGTGTGTTTGCTGAAGAAAGTGCACTTGGTAACCAAATTAATGACGTTGTAAACACTTCTCCATCTCAATATTCAAATCCTTTAGGAGGAAAAAAGAAGAAAGGAAAGTTCTTATCTCAACAAGATATTGATGATAAGAAGTCTGTTGCATTGAAGTTGTTGATTAAAAAAAGTAATGATCCTGAAATTGAGGACTACATGGAAATATTAGATGGACTTGGATGGGAGGAGCCTTTGTATATTGAAACTATTGGTGTACTTTGTGATGGCGATAGCTATAGAAAAGCATGGATGAACATGAAAGACATCACATTAATAGAGAATTGGGTTAAGCTATGGGAAAAAATTAGGATATTTTTGATATAGTTGATTAAGTTATAATTATGCTTAGATAACTTTTTATTTGTTACATTATGTAATACTTTTTTGATTTTGTGTACTGAAGTTTATTGATTTATTTCAATAATCTATGAATATTTTATTTTTCGTCCTAGTATTATTTTTGTTCCTCTAAAGTCGCTATAATTTTCTTAACAGATTTTATATAAATTTTAAAGATCAACTTTTACTCATAATGATCTTCTACTGGTATGTATATTGTAAACGCAACTATATACCTAGAGTTAAAGATACTACATTAACTCTATCTGGTACAAGATACACATTGGAGTTATTATATGGCTCAAATCTACAATGCATAGAGTTGATGTGGATGTCTCATGATGCATTTGTATTTTTGTCTAATGACTTTAGACAAAGAGAAAGGATTAAAGATAGTAAGCATGTATAAGTTGAAGAAAAGATAGCAATATTTTTAACTACCATAGCACATAATGATCAATTTATTATCATGAAATGAAGATTTTAACATTCTTCACAAATTGTTCGCAAGTATTTTCTTGAGGTTCTTGAATCAATGATTCACTTTTCAAAAGAGATCATAGTACCCACAATTAATCTTGATTCTAATTTTCCAATTGCTCAAAAAATTATTAGAATTTTTTTTATTGTATTGTTTCTCTAATCATAAATGTATTATAAAATATATGTTATAAATATTTGAACTTATTAATGTATTGCAGGGGCTATTGGTGCACTTGATGGAACACTTGTGGATGCTATAATCCCACTTGAAAAACTAATTTCTTATAGAGGAAGAGGAAAAGGTAACTGCACTACTACAAAAGTCAGAATTCGCGACGATCCTAAAAACTATTTTTTTGGAGACTGTCGCTAAAAAAATTAAGTAACTATTTAAAACCGTCGAGAAAATTACTATTCCTGACAGTTTATAACAGTAATTACAAGAATAGGGGACAATTTTAATTGGAATTCGTAAAATTTATTTGGCCCTCATAGGGATCGGTTTTCAACCGTCGGGTACAAGAGCCCAATAAAAAAATCGTTGCCTACTTCTTGCCACATTTCTCACGTGCCCACCTACTTCTTTTCTATTTCCCACATGCCCACCCACTTCTTCCCACCTATTTCTTCTCCATTTCCGACACCCTAAAACAAAAATCTTAACTCTCCAAAATCCCACCCACACATCCGCACCATCACCCTCCTCTCTCGCCGTCTTCTTCCCTCTCTCGATCTCTATTTCTTCTCGTCTCTCTCGTCGATCGATCTCTACCTACCCCACCTCCGTCGTTCTCCCTCTCCTCTCCGTCGCATACGTCGGACCACCTGTTGGGTTTTGTGCCCTAAATAAAACCCTTTACAATCTGATTAGTTATCAATATAAGAAATTTGAAGTGATTTATGTTTGCATGAATTTTACATGCTAATGGTTTAATATGTTTATTACATTTACACACAAAATCTGTTAAGTCCAGATCATATGTTTATTCACAATTACAGTATCGTCAACACAGTGGAATGTGATTGTGATCATATGAATCAAAAGACTAAGTCCCTGTATCATTAGTGTTTTGGATTTACACTAATGTGATAATCAACGATGATGTGTACTTACACTTGGAGTAAGGGTTATGTTCTTTCCAGGACATTAGTAAGTATACTAATTTCGAATGTATGGAGTATACATTGGACTGGACCGATATTGCAACTTAGTTAAGATATTATAAACTTACCGTTATATCTTTCCAAGTCAATATCAGTAGTTGATCTTAAGATTAAAAGAATCTAAATCCTGATATGCTTCGGCTCAACTCAGGAGTAATATTCATGTTCTTTAATTTATTAGTTAAGCCTACTTTTGGGTCAGGGTGATACGTATATTTTGGGAACATGATAGTATGATTGAGTGGGAGTGCTGAACATAAATATGGAATCTATAACTTCTACTGGTGTATAGGAGTCAAGTGATGATTCCCTTCGAGCTTAGCTAAATAGAAGTAAATGGATGAGCTCTTGTTTAAGTGACTAATTCTTAGATCACTAAACATCATTTACAGGTACCTAAGTGTTTTAAGGGGCAAAATACGTTGAGGGGTGAGAACGGTAAAATTATCCCATCTTAATGTAAATCACCTATATAGAGGATCTTTGATCACAATAAGATTATAACAATGGTTAAATGAGATAGCATATCTATATCGTGGAACATATAATATGCTCTATATAAGTTTGGGAGTGCAATTCTAAGTTCTAAGAGTTGATTCAACGAAGAATTAATAAGTAGGAATTTACTTAGTAAATTCGGTTCACTTATTGGAAGCTCAGCATATAGATCCATGGTCCCCATTCTAGTTGAGACTAAACTGCTTGTAAGACTCAATAATTGATTTGTGATTAATCAATTATAATTCTAAAGTTAGACTATGTCTGATTTGTGAATTTTCACTAAGCAGGGGCGAAATTGTAAAGAAAAGAGATTCTAGGTTTATTTATTTATTAATAGACTTTATATGTCTAATTAATAATTAAATTAAATGACAATATTGTTGGAAATTATTTTACCAGGATCTTAGATCTACTTACAAGTATGTTGATTAACACCCTAAATATGAACTTCTAAAACGATTACAAAATAAACACATATAACGTATTAGAAACCTTACATTGGGTGCAGCGGAATATAATGACTCCTTCCGTTCAGATCTCTAACCCTTGTATCTTTTTTGTCGAAGAGTATTATCAAGATCTGAACCTGAATCTCTTTCTCTAATTCTTTAGTGCTGAAACTCCTTCTTGCTGAAAGTCTTTCTTCACGATCTTCCTCACTATGATTGAGGTATCACTTGCTGTGTGTGGATACTACTCTAATCAATAAGTGTTTCGAAATCTTAAGGAAGAAGAGAGAGAGAGAGAGAGAGTGGGCGGCCAAGGTAGAGAGAGAAGGCTCAGGTTTTTTCTGAATGAAAAGTGTGAAAGTTTAGTGTAAATTTCCTGAAGCCTTCACTATCTATTTATAGCATTCCACTAGGATTAGGTTTCAATTATTTGGCATTAAAATAATGAAAATATCAGAGGTAAAACCCTACAAAAGTGGCCGGCCCTATACAGTATGGATTTGGGTCTCACTTTTTGCAATTTTGCAGTTTTATCTTTTCTGCATCTGATTTTCTCAAAAACGCCAATTTTCTAATTCAACCATTTAAATGCCAATTCTAACTATTTAATAACTATAAATAATTATTAAATAATATTGTCATTTATCATATTTATTAATTGAACCATATAAAGTATCATAATTAACAAATATGCCCCTAAAACTCTTTCTTTAAAATTTCTCCCTTACTGAGTGAAAAATTCACAAATAGACATAGTCTAATTTGAGAATTATAATTGATTAATCAAAACCAATTATATGAGTCTTACAAGCAATATTATCTCAACTAGTGAGGGGACCATGGGTCTATATAACCGAGCTTCCAATAAGCAGATCAAGAATTTATAACCTAAATTCACTGACTTATTAATTCTTCGTTGAATCCACGCATAGAACTTAAAATTGCACTCTCAGTATATAGAATGCTCTATATGTTCCACGATATAGACACATCATTAGTTATCCATTGTTATAATCCTAATTTGATCAATGATCCTCTATATGAATGATCTACACTGTAAAGGGAGTAGATTACCGTTACACCCTACAATGTATTTTATCCTTAAAACACTTAACCCCGTATAAATGATATTTCAGCTTATGTGAAATGAGTACTCCACCATTTATTTTTGTTTGGTCAAGCTCTAAGGAGATATTCCTTTGCTTACTATTCGCCAGATAGAAGCTATAGATTCCATGCTTATGTGAGCGCTCCCACTCAATTGCACTACCATGTTCCCAAAATGTACGTATCACCCTGACCTAAAAGTAGGCTTAACTAACAAATCAAAGAACACGTATAGCCTCTTGAGATTGAGCCTAATCATAACAGGATTAAGATCATTTGATCTAGGATCAACTAGGCGATATTGACTTGAATAGATATGACGGTAAGTTTAATCAATCTAAGTCAAAGTTCAATATCGGCCCCTTCCGATGCATACTCCATGCATCCAACCTGAGCTTTACTTTAACCAATGCTCTGGAAAGAGCATAACATTTCACCAAATGCAAGTAAACTCTGTTGTAGATTATCATATCAGTAAAATCCTGTGTCTGATAAATTTAGGAAACTTTATTCACATAGTCATGTTTACTTTCCAATATGTTGACAACACAATAAACAGGATCAAGTATGTGAAAAGGGTTTGAGATGAATTCATACATTATGTACATATAATCACGAAATAAATCATGTGAACCATGCAACATTAAATGTTATTTCTGATCTTTATTAATAAGTAAATCTGATTATATTGAAATGAGTTTTATTTAGGGCATAAAACCCAACAAACTCCCACTTGCACTAATGTAAAACAAAAAGTGCATTTCAAATAATCTCAACACTTTGATATACAAATCAAGTGTAGTAGTAGTAAACTCCTCATAATAGGATCTGAAAAGTTGAATTAAACACAACCTTTTCTCCACCATTACTCTTCCTTAAACACAAAATCATTGATAATGTGAAATTCCTCTCTATATGTCTACTCTTTTTGGGATACTTGATTCTATACTTTTGGCAACTACTTTTGGTTAATCAGGAAATAACACTAGTAGTTTTGGCAATTTGGAATGATGCCAAAAATGTATAGAACTTTCCTTAGACTGAATAAGTACCTTTCCTGCAACCTTAACATTCAGTCTCTTCTGGTAAACCTAGATACTTCAGATAGGTTTTTACACTTCTCCAAAATCACTATTCCACCCCACAGTAATCACCATCTTATCAGAAAGATTTTCTAGCACAAAGGCAAATCTCGAAATTTGATGTGGTGTAGTCTAAGAGTTTTAAATACACCCTTATTGACTAACATATAGTTCCTCTTCTTAATCTTAAGATTTACTTGATTGTCTTCCAATGTTCCTCTCCTGGATTAATCTGATACTTACTCATTACTCCCACTCAACAACAGGTGTCTGGTCTAAGGCATACTAAAGCATATCTGAGACCTCTCACTGTTGATATAAGAAATTCTTTCATGGCTTTATCTTTTCTGGAATAGTTGAGACTTTTCCTTAGAGAAATAAAATCTATGCCTAGAAGTCGAGAAGCTTCTAAAGATTGCCATTAGAAAGAAAATGCTTCAGCATCTTACTAAAGTAAGTTGCTTGCATTAGAGTAAGTAATTACCAGGTATACCACAAGCCATAGGTTTAGATTAACTCAAACCTATAATACTAGGAACGAGAAGTTTTGTTAAGTCCATTGAATAGACTTATACAGGAAATTTCCTTTTATGTCCTTGTAATAAAAAACTTTAGGTTATTCCATGTGAATGGATCAAACTATAGTTCTCTTGGCTTTCTTCTTAGTTTCTTATCTTGACAATCCATTACTTGTTTAAACTCACAATGGATTTTAATCACAAGTGTCTTCCAAGTCATAAGAAGGTGAGTTCCTAGAAACTCTCCCACTACGACAAGGTACCGTGAATTATGTCTAAGACAACTAAATGGTATTAACCTCTTTGGTTGTGACAAGACAACAGAGGTAGTGGAATCATCATATGTCAAATAAGATGATAGAACACTTTTGGAATCAAGAAAAAAATCTCTCCTTTATTTGCTACTTTATTTTCAGACTTAGTCATTTTCTTAGAAAAGTAGTATTTCTTTAAACAAACACTTTCTTATCTAGTGACTATGGGATGGTCCACCCCTAATCACTTAGAATAGCTAACAAACATGCAAATCATGGTTAACAGTTCTAGCTTTTCTTAAGATTTTGATTAGGTCATCCATGAATCTAGTAATGATTTACATTAAGTATACAACTATTACATCATTCTGAAATTGTATTACCATAGAGGTCTTAGGCAACAACTAGTAACTAATCATCAATATGCAAATCGAAATTTCTGGGGAGGTAAGTTTGGATATAAATTCAAAAATCAATTTAATGATCTCTGAATTACATATCTACTAACTATTTCTTCACCCCTATCAGTTCGCAAGATCTTCAACCACTTACCTTAATGGTGTTTCACCATTGTTAGAAATTAATGAAATTTTTCAAACATTTCAAATTTCTTTGCATAAGGTATAATCTAGAGTGATCGTTTTAAGAATACAACGAAAAACTCATATCCACCCCTGAATGTACATCCATCTACGAATGAGATGTACTACTTTCAGTGGATATAGGCATGTTAACTCTTTGTAGAGATTGTTCTTGTCAAAACCACTATGAACAAGATACAAATGCCATAGATTAATAAAAATGTGGTTGTGTCTTTTTGATGACTTAGGTATAGTTACTTCAATGAGCTCATAGAATAGTGCAAGTGGATCCTGGTCACATAATATTAAACTCATATTCCATACAGTTTGAAACCATTGATAGAAAATGGTTATTAAACACTTGTGAAAGTGTAACTGTATTGTATCCTGGAATTAGAAATATAAGAAAATTTCTGTTTGGAATCTAAAATGAAAGTCAAAGACTTAAATTTATACCAAATATAATGAGTAATTCTTTCTTGGACCACCACTACTAATATAAACTCTAAGTCAGATTGCCATACAAGTAGGAGATTTCTAAGATTGAGGACTTATATCATTGTGGAATAGAATTTCGGATTATAATCATATGTCATTTAATTTTTTAAGAGAAAATAGAATGACATTAAATGATATATAGACCATTCATCCAATGATATGTTATTAAGCTAATTCGAAATGAATAAGCTAAGAGGAATTAGGATAATTTATTTTATAAATAAGAATCCAACGATGCTTCGATTAGCGAGAGTCAAAGTAATCTTATTTATACAATCTTCTTGTTTCATATTGTAAAAATACTAGTCTAAGGTGTCATCAATTGATGAACAACTAGATGTTGCATATACAATATTTATCTTTCGAGATTTAACACTATTATGTATGTCTAATGGTGAAAATCCACTAGGGATTTATCTCATTAGATAAACAAACCAAGTTAGACCAACAATGAAGATTCGAAATTAAACTACAATTTAACAACAGAAAATAACATGGTTCAATATAAATTCATACACAATTCAGAAATTATTAAACATATAGAAAGTAGGAATGACAAGTGAAAATACTAAAACATACAATCCTAAATAATTTCCAAGGTTTTCAACAAACTGATATCAGTGTCCCGTTTAGGCGAGAGTCAAAGCTACCATCCATTGAATAGAGTTGTCAGCTCATCTAAAATGATAATCATTCTAACAACCTTTTATTCGATCAAGATTGGAATTCAACGTTGTCCCGTTTATGCGAGAGTCAAGGAAATTCTATCTTATGAGCTTCCACCATTGTTTCATAATTTGCAAGTCAAATATGGTCGCCACCATTAGGGTGATCCATACCATATAAAACACTTACAAACTACTTATCTTTCGAGATTAAACGGTGCGAAATTGCTAATGAATGTTCCTCCACTAGGGAGGATTACTCACTAAAACAAACGCGATGTAAAACCAACAATGGAGATCGAATATCTTAATAATAAAGCTCATTATTTAAAATATATTTTCATTATTATTTATAATAAAATATATTCATTAAATATCGAATTTAGAATTAAATTATAAATTAAAATTTAATTTAATATTTATAAAACTATACTTAGATGGTAAAAAAAAATAAATTGAATTATTTCCATCTCAGTAGTAATTTTGATATATAAATATTAAGAAAATTATTTAAGTTGTATTAATTTAAATTAATTTGTAACTCAAAATAAATTTTCATGAGAATATATTTATTGTATTTTGAAAAAGTAAGAATAAAAAACTTTATATTTTCGAAATACTTAAATAATAATTACTTAGAAAAATACTTCATGCAAAAATATCACCTATCTAGATTTTCCTTTGACTAATTAATTCAATTTCTAATAATATACTTTAATTCATTTATTTTAAATTAATCAATAAATAAAAAAATCATTGATTTAAGTTGATCCAAAAATTAATTAAAATAAATAATTAATTTACAACTTAATCTATTTTTAAAGATAAATTTAAAATCATCTTGCATTATGAAATGCAATTTCGAAAATTGATTAATAAAATAAAGAAAAAATATATTTTGAAAATTATTTAAATTTAGTTGAAAAAATAAATTTCAACTAAAAATAATTTTCTTTTTAATTAAGTGTCATGAAAAAGAAATATTTAAGTATCATGATGAAAATCAACTTAGATATTTAAATTTTCAATTTAATTAAATGTATTAAATTCAAGAAATAAATAATTAAGTGTAGAGAAGGCTTAATTATTAATCTCTAGTTTAATACTAGGAAAAAAAATATACTTAAAATAAATTGTACCAAAATTAATTATTTAAATAATTAATTTCACAATGTATAATATTTTCCTATTTAATATTAGAAATAATAAGTAGTCTAGAAATAACTATCTGGAAAATATCTTATTTGACTAAGTATCTTTTCCACAAAATTTGAAAAATATCTTGTTTAAGTTGTTTTAGAAGAATGTAAAAAATCAACTTAAATATCTTTCAAATTAGATTTAATTAAATTTAAAATTAAGTTATAACCACTTAATTTGAAAATATTTCATTTTAAGTTAATATTTGAAAAAATATTAACTTAAAAAATATCTAAAGAATCTTAATAACCAATTCCTAAAATTCCTCAACTTAACTTTGAGAATTTGAAATTCAAAATATATTCAGATTTAAGCTGATTAGTTATAGATAACTAAATATCAACTTAAATAGGAATATTTAATGAAAAATTTAAATTAAACTTCAGAAAGAATCTAGATGGTTATAATTCTATATTTAATTAAATACAAGAAAATACATATAGTTTAGCTTAGAATATAAAATTCTTTAAAATATGGTTTTTCTTAAATTAATTTCAAAATAAATGAAATTAATTATGTTGCTAATCAATTTTATTAGGTTAAACTAGTGTAATTAACCTAGTACAGTTATTCAAATCAGGCAAATGAGCCTTCACAATTGGGGTGGTTCATGTGAGGGGGTGCTGGGTTAAGTATGTCGTACTCACTACTATGGCTCCCAACTCTCACACAAGGCCCAAAAGAGAGGAATTTAACCTTAAAATGAACAACTGTTATTAATTGAATAGGCCCAAAAAACTAAATGGGCCTAAATCAAATCTATCAAGAAGTATGATATTTTATTTAGCAACAACAACCTATATGCATCTATAATAAAATTAAACACATAGGCTAACACAGGCACACAATTTGGATGGATCCTATCATGTTGCTAGGTCATACACAGATGAAAGAAGATTGTAAATATACCTGTTACAAATTATTTACTTCACCAAGGGAGCCATGAGTTAAAATCAGATCATTGGATATGTCAACAAGTTAACCATGGCTATTTACAATCAAACAATAATAGGTTTAAAAACTTACAAACAAGCTAAAACATATACTCCTGCAACAAGGTTAGCTGGATAGTTGGATGTAGGATTTATTTAATTTTAAATAAATAATTTTGAAAAATTAATTAAATAAAAAAATATTTTCAAAAAATAATAAAAGTAAAATTTAAATATTTTTGAAATTAATAAAATAATATTTAAAATTAAACCTACAATTTTGAAAAATTAGGTTTCAACCAACCTAAATATCATTTCAAAATTTGCTAACTACTTTTAAAAATTTAATGTTATTTTATAAATAAAAATTGAACAAGATAAATAAATATCTTTTTCAGATTTTATGATTTAATTTAAA
The DNA here is from genome assembly GCF_029168945.1 of Cannabis sativa. Classification (NCBI taxonomy): domain Eukaryota; kingdom Viridiplantae; phylum Streptophyta; class Magnoliopsida; order Rosales; family Cannabaceae; genus Cannabis; species Cannabis sativa. The sequence continues at coordinate 41,930,451 of NC_083605.1, read as the reverse complement.
TAAATAAAATAATAAAATTTAAAAGTTAGCAAAATATCTTACATCTATTTAAAATTACATGATTATAGTTATCTTATTTTCAATTTAAATAAGGTCAAATTTTTTAAAAAAATTTAATTTAAAAAATTTAATATCTCACCTTAAATTTAAAAATAAGATAAGATATAATCAAATTTAAAAATAAGATACATAATTAAGCAAAAAGATAGATATTTAACATTTTCAAAATCAAATTAAACTAATATCATAAATTAAATTAAAAAAATATTAATTAATTTAATTATGATAATTAGAATTGAATTAGGAATAGTAAATGTATAAATACAGAACTACACAAAAAATCGGAAGTTAAATAAAAGAAATAGCATGAAAAATCGAAGAAAAACGAAAAAAATTCGAGCTGTACGGACAATATGTTGAGCATACATGTCCACGCGCGCATGGGGTGTGCTTGGGCGTGGAACCTCGGCGCAGGGAAGGAATTGCATGATATCCGCGCGCGTGTCCCTGTTGCACGATCCCGATTTTTTTCGAAACTTCAAAAAATCACAACTAATTCAAATTAAATCGAAATTGAGTTCTGTAAAAAGGTAAATGGCTTAATTGTTTCTATACTATCCAATAAAAATAATTCCAAAAACAAAATTTCAATTATTTTTCACGAAAATTCACAAACATCAATCAATCATCAAACAACACTCAAAACGACATGATACCATCCAAAACATAAACAAATCGTTTTAAAGTCCAAATTTCTTGCAAGCAAATAAATTACCATGGCTCTGAGGCCAATTTTTGGAAATTATTTTACCACGATCTTAGATCTACTCACAAGTATGTTGATTAACACCCTAAATATGAACTTCTAAAACGATTACAAAATAAACACATATAAAGTATTAGAAACCTTACATTGGGTGTAGCGGAATATAATGACTCCTTCCGTTCAGATCTCTAACCCTTGTATCCTTTCTGTCGTTGAGTATTATAAAGATCTGAACCTGGATCTCTTTCTCTGATTCTTTAGTGCTGCAACTCCTTATTGCAAAAAGTCTTTCTTCACGATCTTCCTCACTATGATTGAGGTATCACTTGTTGTGTGTGGGCACTACTCTAATCACTAAGTGTTTCGAAATCTTAAGGAAGAAGAGAGAGAGAGAGTGGGCGGCCAAGGTAGAGAGAGAAGGCTCAGGTTTCTTCTTAATGAAAAGTATGAAAGTTAAGTGTAAATTTCCTGAAGCCTTCACTATCTATTTATAGCATTTCCACTAGGGTTAGGTTTGAATTATTTGGCATTAAAATAATGAAAAATATCAGAGGTAAAACCCTACAAAAGTGGCAGACCCTATACAGTATGGATTTGGGCCTCAATTTTTGTAATTTTGCAGTTTTATCTTTTCTGCATCTGATTTTCTCAAAAACGCCAATTTTCTAATTCAACCATTTAAATGCAAATTCTAACTATTTAATAACTATAAATAATTATTAAATAATATTGTCATTTATCATATTTATTAATTGAACCATACAAAGTATCATAATTAACAAATATGCCCCTAAAACTCTTTCTTTACAATTTCGCCCTTACTTAGTGAAAAATTCACAAATAGACATAGTCTAATTTGAGAATTATAATTGATTCATCAAAACCAATTATATGAGCCTTACAAGCAATATTATCTCAACTAGTGGGGGGACCATGGGTATATATAACAGAGCTTCCAATAAGCAAATCAAGAATTTATAACCTAAATTCACTGACTTTTTAATTCTTCGTTGAATCCACGCATAGAACTTAGAATTGCACTCTCAGTATATAGAATGCTCTATATGTTCCACCATATAGACACATCATTATTTATCGATTGTTATAATCCTAATTTGATCAATGATACTCTATATGAATGATCTACACTGTAAAGGGATTAGATTACCGTTACACCCTACAATGTATTTTATTCTTAAAACACTTAACCCCGTATAAATGATATTTCAGCTTATGTGAAATGAGTACTCCACCATTTATTTTCGTTTGGTCAAGCTCGAAGGAGATCATCCTTTGCTTACTATTCTCCAGATAGAAGCTATAGATTCCATGTTTATGTTAGCGCTCCCACTCAATTGCACTACCGTGTTCCCAAAATGTACGTATCATCCTGACCCAAAAGTAGGCTTAACTAACAAATCAAAGAACACGTATAGCCTCTTGAGATTGAGCCTAATCATAACAGGATTAAGATCATTTGATCTAGGATCAACTAGGCGATATTGACTTGAATAATTATTACAGTAAGTTTAATCAATCTAAGTCAAAGTTCAATATCGGTCCCTTTCGATGCATACTCCATGCATCCAACCTAAGCTTTACTTTAACTAATGCTCTGGAAAGAACATAGCATTTCTCCAAATGCAAGTAAACTCTGTTGTAGATTATCATATCGGTAAAACCCTGTGTCTGATAAATCTAGGAAACTTTATTCACATAGTCATGTTTACTTTCCAATATGTTGACAGCACAATAAACAGGATCAAGTATGTGAAAAGGGTTTCAGATGAATTCATACATTATGTACATATAATCATGAAATAAATCATGTGAACCATGCAACATTAAATGTCATTTCTGATCTTTATTGAAATGAGTTTTATTTAGGGCATAAAACCCAAAATATATTATTTAATAATTTATTTTAGTTATTAAATAATTAGTTTTGGCATTTAAATGGTTAGAATTGGAAAATTGGCGTTTTTGAAAAAATAGAAATAAAAATTGTGAAAACTGCAAAATCCAAGTAAGGCCCATTAGCACCTATGGCCGACCACTTGGGATGTTTTTTTTCAAATTGATATTTTCATTATTTTAATGCCAAATAATTCCTAAACTAAACCTAGTAGTTGCCTATAAATAGAAAGTGATGGCTCAGTCAAATTAATTCTTTTTCTCAAAAAAATTCTTTCTTCAAAAAGCTGAGCCTTCCCTCTCCCTTTTATAGCCGAACCTACCCTCCCTCTTTTCCTCTTCATATTTTCGAAACCCTTGGTGATAGAGTAGTGCCCACACACAACAAGTGGTACCTCAATCATAGATTGGAAGACTGTGATGGATCACACACAAAGAGAAGGACATTCTGGCTCAGATCTTGATAATACTCTGCGTCAGAAAGGATACAAGGGTTAGACATTTGAGTGGAAGGAGACATTATTCCGCTGCAACCAATGTAAGGTTTTCTTAACTTTATATGTGTTTATTTATCGTTTTAGAAAGTTCATATTAAGGGTGTTAAACAACATACTTGTGAGTAGATCTAAGATCCTGGTAAAATAAATTCCAACAACTGGTATCAGAGCCATGGTAATTGATTTTCTTGCAAGAAATTTGGACTTTAAAATGATTATTTGTGATTTGGATGGGTTCATGTTGTGTTGTGTGTTATATGATGATTGATTGATGTTTGTGAATATTCTTGAAAATTCACTAAACTTCTGTTTCTGGAATTATTTTTATTGGATAGTATGGAAAAAATTAAGCAATTTACTTTTTTACAGAACTCAATTTCGATTTAATTTGAATTAGTTATGATCTTTTGAAGATTCGAAAAAATATCAGGGATGGTGCACTCACTTACACGCGTGGACGAGGGTGACACCCTCGGACAGCACGCGTTCAGACAGTGCTCGACCGAGCTTCTTGTCTGAATCTCGCCCATCCGCGCGCGGGAATCATGCAGCACTCCTACTGCGCCGAGTTTTCTCGGCCATGCAGTCCCATACGCGCGCGCGGGCAGTATGCTCAGCAAACTGTCTGTACATCTCGAATTTTTTTCGTTTTTCTTCGATTTTTCATGCTATTTCATGGATTTAACATCCGATTTTTTGTGTAGTTTTGTATTTAGACATTTACTATTCCTATTTCAATTCTAAATATCCTAATTAAATTAATTAATTTTTTTTTAAAATTAATTCATGATATTAGTGTAATTTGAATTTGAAAATAGTAAATATCTATCTTTTTTGCTTAATTATCTATCTTATTTTTAAATTTGATTATATCTTATCTTATTTTTAAATTTAAGGTCAGATTTTAAATTTTAAATTAAATATTTTTTTTAAATAATTTGACTTTATTTAAATTTAAAATAAGATAACTATAATCATGATATTTTAAATAGAAGTAAGATATTTTGCTAACTTTTAAATTTTGTTATTTTATTTATTTAAATTAAATCATAAGATGTGAAAAAGATATTTATTTATCTTTTTTATTTTTATTGAATATTTAATTTATAAAATAACATTAAATTTTAAAAGTAGTTAGCAAATTTTGAAATGATATTTAGGTTAGTTGAAACCTAATTTTTTAAAATTATAGGTTTAATTTTAAATATTATTTTATTATTGATTTCGAAAATATATATATATATTATTTTTTTAAAAAATTCGAAAAATTAAATATTATTTTTTTATTTTTTAATTATTTTTTTTTCGAAATTTAATTATTTAAAATTAAATAAATCCTACATCCAACTATCCAGCTAACCTTGTTGCAGGAGTATGTGTTTTAGCTTGTTTGTAAGTTTTATAAAACCTATTATTGCTTGATTGCAAATAGCCATGGTTAACTTGTTGAAAGATCTAATGATCCGATTTTAACCCATGGTTCAATTGGTCAAGTACATAATTTGTAAAAGGTAAATTTTACAATCTTCTTTCATCTGTGTATGACCTAGCAACATGATAGGATCCATCCAAATGTGTGCCTGTGTGAACCTATATGTTTATTTTATTATATAGATACATATAGGTTGTTGCTAAATAAAATGTCACACCATGATAAATTTTATTTAGGTCCATTTAGTTTGTGGACCTATTCAATTAATAAAAGTTATTTATTTTAAGGTTAAATTCCTCTCTTTTGGGCCTTGTGTGAGAGTTGGGGGCCAATAGAAGTGGGTACGACATACTGAACCCAGCTCCCCTCCACATGAACTACCCTAATTGTGAAGGCCCATTTTCCTGATTTGAATAACTGTGCTAGGTTAATTAAATTAGTTTAACCTAATAAAATTGATTAGCAACATAATTAACTTTTAAAATATATGAAATTTATTTTCATTTTAATATTTTAAAGTTAATTTTAAGAAAAACACTCTTAGTTTTAGATATTATTTCTAGACAAACTATTTGTATTTTTCTTGTATTTAATTAAATAAAGAATTTTAACTAACTAGATTCTTTCTGAAGCTTATCTAATTAAATATTCCTATTTAAGTTATAAATTAGTTATTTTAACTCATTTTTCTTATCTAACTTAAATTTGAATATTTTATTTAAATTTAAAATTAAGTTGAGGAATTCTAGGCATTAGTTATTAAAGATTCTTAAGATAATTTTTAAGTTAGTTTTAAACTTAAAATGGAATATTTTTCAAATTAAGTGGTTACAACTTAATTTTTGGTATTTAATTAAATTTAAATTTGAAAATATTTAAGTTCTAGATTTTTTCTATAACAACTTAAATTGATATTTTTTCAAATTTTGTGGAAAAGATACTTAGTCAAATAAGATATCTTCTAGATAGTTATTTCTAGACTACTTATTATTTCTAATATTAAATAGGAAAATATTATACATTGTGAAATTAATTATTTAAATAATTAATTTTGGTACAATTTATTTTTCCTAGTATTAAACTAGAAATTAATAATTAAGCCTTATCTACACTTAATTATTTATTTCTTGAATTTAGTACATTTAATTAAATTGAAAAATTAAATATCTTAGTTGATTTTCATCATGATACTTAAATATTTATTTCTCATGACACTTAATTAAATAGAAAATATTTTTTTAGTTGAAATTTATCTTTTCAACTTAAATTTAAATAATTTTCAAAATATATATTTTTTTCATTATTTTATTAATCAATTTCGAATTGCATTTAATTATGCTAGATGTTTTTGAATTTTTCCTTAAAAATAGATTAAGTTGTAAATTAATTATTTATTTTAATTAATTCTTGGACCAACTTAAATCAATGATTTTTTTCATTTATTGATTAATTTAAAGTAAATGAATTAAAATATATTATCAGAAATTGAATTAATTAGTCAAAGGAAAATCTAGATAGGTGATATTTTTTGCTTGAAGTATTTTTTATAAGTATTTATAATTAAGTATTTCGAAATAGTAAAGTTTTTTATACTTTCTTTTTCAAAATACAATAAATATATTCTCATGAAAATTTAATTTGAGTTGTAAATTAATTTAAATTAATACAACTTAAATTAATTTTCTTAATATTTATATATCAAAATTACTACCATGATGGAAATAATTCAATTTATTTCAATCACCATCTAAGTATAATTTTATAAATACTAAATCAAATTCTAATGTAGAATTTTAATTCTAAATTCGTATTTAATGAATATAATTTATTAAAATAATAAAGAAAATACATTTTAAAGAATGAGCTTTATTATTATTAAGATATTCGATCTCCATTGTTGGTTTTATATAGCGTTTGTTTTAGTGAGTAATCCTCCCTAATGGAGGAACGTTCATTAGCAAGTTCGCACAATTTAATCTCGAAAGATAAGTAGCTTTGTAAGTGTTTTATATGGTATGGATAACCCTAATGGCGGCGACTATATTTGACTTACAAAATATGAAACAATGGTAGAAGCTCATAAGATAGAATAGCCTTGACTCTCGCCTAAACGGGACAACGCTGGATTCCAATCTTGATCGAATAAAAGGTTGCTAGAATGTTTAACATTTTAGATGAGCTGACAACTCTATTCAATAGATGGTAGCTTTAACTCTCGCCTAAACGGGACACTGATATCAGTTTGTTGAAAACCTTGGAAATTATTTAGGATTGTATTTTTTTTTGTATTTTCTCTTATCATTCCTACATGCTAAGTGCTTATAAATTCTGAATTGGATTTCATGATAAACCATTGTTCATTTCTATTTATTATTTTGTAGTATCCTGTATAACCATGATGAATTCAATGTTATCACTCTTGACCGAAAATAAGCTAAATGGATCTAACTTTCCAAAATGGAATGAGAACATTAATATTGCTTTCATAGGAGAAAGTGCCTTGTTTGTGTTAACTGAGCCATCTCTAGAAGTGACAGGGGACAATGCATCCAAAGCTGTGAAAGAAAAGTATGGGCATTGGCAGAAAGCAAATGACAAAGCTCTATACTTCATGCTTTCCAGCATGGTTGACACCCTTAAAACTCGGTTTTCTAAAATCGAAAAGGCTGCTGAAGTAATGACGAAGTTAACTGAGATATTCGGTAGGGCATCTCTTCAGTGTCGCTTTCACGAGACTAAGAAATACATCAATGCATGGATGGAACCCCATCAAAACGTGTGTGATCATGTTCTGCTCATGGCAAGTTATTTCCAAGAAGCCAAGGATCATGGTGCTGAAATGGATCACACTACTCAAGTAAGTCTTATCTTGAATAGTCTGACTCCAGCATTTCTGCCGTATACATCAAATTATGTCATGAATAAAAAGGACATAGACTTTCATGAGTTAGTCAATGACCTTCAGACATATGAAAATTTGATTAAAGGCCCCAAGAAGAAAGGGAGTAAGCCTCAAAATTCTGGCTATGGTAATGGGACTGTCAAACCTGAGGCAAATATTGCCTCTGCTTCTAAACCCAGATCAAAGAAGAAGTGGAGAAACACCAAGAAGCGTGCAAAAGCCATGAAAAATAAAAAGGCTGCTGCTTCTGGTGATACACTCAAAGGAAAGTGTTTCTACTGCAATGAGAAAGGTCATTGGGAACCCCAATGTCCTAAACTTCTTGCAAAGAAACAAGGTATTTCTTTCTATAAACTTTAAGAGTTTTAGTGAATTATTATCCAATTGGAATATTAATTTTGGACTAACTTTGTTTATTTGTTTCTTCTTCTTATACGCCAAGCTACTTGAACTCAGATGCTATCTTCATGAGTTGGATCGGAAAGCTGGACAAAGGGTGAAGATCGTCCAAGATGAAGATGAAGCTCATTTATCTATTTTTGAATTAATTGTTTTAGTTTAAAGACAATTTGGATTTCGAATTTTAGTTAGGGATTTTTATCCCTGTTTTTCTCATATTGTTGCAATATATTTTTTTATTAATAATATTTTATTTTCTATTTCAAAAAATTGCAATTTATGAGATTGAGCTTCATTTACTTTATCTTAAACCACAATTACCACGTTATATTTATATGTTTGTATGTGTAAGTGTTTTTATTATTGATGCAAATTCTATAATATTTACAACTCTTCATATAGTTATATTAAATAAACACTAGAAATTATTTCTATGTTTATAAATAATTGTTAATTCTAATACAATTATTAAGAATTTGTTTAATAAAAGGATCTTTTGATCTGATAGGGGTGGAGAAAAGTTAAGAAAACTATGCACTATGCAGTTCAACGCTCTTTTATATCTAATGAACTCTGGATTGTATTCAACTCCACATAATCTCAATAACACTTAGAGAATCATGATCTTTATAACCTTTAGGGGTGGATCATAATCTCTATATACTTAGGGGTGGAGTTTATCCACAATACCCTATGTAACACATATTTTCTTTAAACATGGAAGTAATATAATGAATTAGCGATTATCAATATAAATCCTTGATCTTGATTGTATGTTCCAATTTAGGTTTATTGTTGTAGTAAAAATTGATACCTATAAAAGTTCTTTGATAATGTATCACACTACCTTAATTGAGTGGGAGAATTTTAAAATTCTTTACCCATCTTCATTAGGTTGACACTTGTGATAGGAACTTAAGAACACTACTGAAAATCAAATCTAACCATTCATGTGGATAGATATAACTTATCAGAATTATGAGAATAAGATAAAAGAATGCTAGTTCAGTCTATTTAAATGACTTGAACCAAGATTTCTTTATCCTCATAACATTTATGGTATCTTAATTTTGATTACTTAATCTCTAGCAAGTATTTTTCACTTCAAATACTAGTCTGCTATGTTGATTATTTAGTCTTAAAAGAAACTTAAAGTTTCAGACTAATACAATAAGTCACAACTAGATAACTCTCCAAACAATAAAGAGGTCAAAAGTATTATTTAACCAGACATGTGCTATTGAGTGGGAGCCATCTGAGATGCAATCAAATAAGGAACATTAGAAGATATTCAAGAAAGATTTATGAAAGTGATCTATATGTTAGATATTAAGGAACTGTATATCAGTTATCCTAGTATCTACCCCAACTCATTCGAATTATGAGATGGTGGTTACTCTGGGGGTGGAGGAGTTATTCTACAATAATTCAAGCTCTACCAAAGAAGATTTATAACTTTGTAAATTCAAAATTACCGGAAAGTTATTTTACTGAAGAAAAGTCTACACTGTATTATCTCAATTTCATATTTTAAAATGTGAGAGATATGTCTTCTGTTTATTCAGATGTACTTTAAAACAGTAAGGATTTCAGTATCCCTTGATGAGTAAAGCATATAGTAAAGGATATTTCATATTATAAAGGGTAACTGCACTACTACAAAAGTCAGAATTCGCGACGGTTCTAAAAGCTATTTTTTTGGAGACTGTCGCTAAAAAAATTAAGTAACTATTTAAAACCATCGAGAAAATTACTATTCCTGATAGTTTATAACAGTAATTACAAGAATATGGGACAATTTTAATTGGAATTCGTAAAATTTATTCGGCCCTCATAGGCAACGGTTTTCAACAATCGGGTACAAGAGCCCAATAAAAAATCATTGCCTACTTCTCGCCACATTTCTCACGTGCCCACCTACTTCTTTTCTATTTCCCACATGCCCACCTACTTCTTCCCACCTATTTCTTCTCCATTTCCCACACCATAAAACAAAAATCTTAACTCTCCAAAATCCCACCCACACATCCGCACCATCACCCTCCTCTCTCGCCGTCTTCTTCCCTCTCTCGATCTCCATTTCTTCTCGTCTCTCTCGTCAATCGATCTCCACCTACCCCACCTCCCGTCGTTCTCCCTCTCCTCTCCGTTGCATACGTCGGACAACCTGTTGGGTTTTGTGCCCTAAATAAAACCCTTTACAATCTGATTAGTTATCAATATAAGAAATTTGAAGTGATTTATGTTTACATGAATTTTACATGCTAATGGTTTAACATGTTTATTACATTTACACACAAAATCTGTTAAGTCCAGATCATATGTTTTTTCACAATTACAGTATTGTCAACACAGTGGAATGTGATTGTGATCATATGAATCAAAAGACTAAGTCCCTGTTTCATGAGTGTTTTGGATTTACACTAATGTGATAATCAACGATGATGTGTACTTACACTTGGAGTAAGTGTTATGTTCTTTCCAGGACATTAGTAAAGTATACTAGTTTCGAATGTATGGAGTATACATTGGACTGGACCGATATTACAACTTAGTTAAGATATTATAAACTTACCGTTATATCTTTCCAAGTCAATATCAGTAGTTGATCTTAAGATTAAAAGAATCTAAATCCTGATATGCTTCGGATCAACTCAGGAGTAATATTCATGTTCTTTGATTTATTAGTTAAGCCTACTATTGGGTCAGGGTGATACGTATATTTTGGGAACATGATAGTATGATTGAGTGGGAGTGCTGAACATAAATATGGAATCTATAACTTCTACTGGTGTATAGGAGTCAAGTGATGATTCCCTTCGAGCTTAGCTAAATAGAAGTAAATGGATGAGCTCTTGTTTAAGTGACTAATTCTTAGATCACTAAACATCATTTACAGGTAGCTAAGTGTTTTAAGGGGCAAAATACGTTGAGGGGTGAGAACGGTAAAATTATCCCATCTTAATGTAAATCACCTATATAGAGGATCTTTGATCACAATAAGATTATAACAATGGTTAAATGAGATAGCATATCTATATCGTGGAACATATAATATGCTCTATATAAGTCTGGGAGTGCAATTCTAAGTTCTAAGAGTGGATTCAACGAAGAATTAATAAGTAGGAATTTACTTAGTAAATTCGGTTCACTTATTGGAAGCTCAGCATATAGATCCATGGTCCCCATTCTAGTTGAGACTATACTGCTTGTGAGACTCAACATTTGATTTGTGATTAATCAATTATAATTCTAAAGTTAGACTATGTCTGATTTGTGAATTTTCACTAAGCAGGGGCGAAATTGTGAAGAAAAGAGATTCTAGGTTTATTTATTTATTAATAGACTTTATATGTCTAATTAATAATTAAATTAAATGAACATATTATTTAATAATCTATTTTAGTTATTAAATAATTAGTTTTGGCATTTAAATGGTTAGAATTGGAAAATTGGCATTTTTGAGAAAATAGAAATAAAAATTGTGAAAACTGCAAAATCCAAGTAAGGCCCATTAACACCTATGGCCGACCACTTGGGATGTTTTTTTTCAAATTGATATTTTTATTATTTTAATGCCGAATAATTCCTAACCTAAAGCTAGTAGTTTCCTATAAATAGAAAGTGATGGCTCAGTCAAATTAATGCTTTTTCTCAGAAAATTCCTTCTTCAGAAAACTAAGCCTTCCCTCTCTCTTCTATAGCCGAACCTACCCTCTCTCTTTTCCTCTTCATATTTTCGAAACCGTTAGTGATAGAGTAGTGCCCACACACAGCAAGTGGTACCTCAATCATAGATTGGAAGACTGTGAAGGATCACACACAAAGAGAAGGACATTCGGGCTCAGATCTTGATAATACTCTGCGACAGAAAGGATACAAGGGTTAGAGATCTGAGTGGAAGGAGACATTATTCCGCTGCAACCAATGTAAGGTTTTCTTAACTTTATATGTGTTTATTTATCATTTTAGAAAGTTCATATTTAGGGTGTTGAACAACATACTTGTGAGTAGATCTAAGATCATGGTAAAATAAATTCCAACACCACCACCGCCTTCCGTCGGTGTCCCTCTCATCTCCGTCTCATACGTCGGTGTTGGAAATATTTTACCAAGATCTAGATTTACTAACAAGTATGTTTCATTAACATCCTAATATGAATTTCTAAAACAATGAAATAACACATAAGTGTTTAAGAAAACCTTACACTGATTGCAGCGGAATATAATGACTGCTTCCGTTCAGATCTCTAGCCCTTGATTCCTTTCTGTAGCAGAGCATTATCAATATCTGAACCATGATCTCTTTCTCTCCTTCTTGAGCCCGATTCTCCTTCTTGTTGATTGGATTCTTCGCAGTCTTACACACTATGATTGAGATACTACTTGATGTGTGTGGGCACTCACTCTATCACTCAAGGTTCAAAAATTTGAAGAAGAAAAGAGAGGGTATAGGTTCAACTATAGGCAGGAGGCTCAATTTTCTGAAGACAAGAAATTTCATCAATCTTTAAGTGTAAGCCATCACTATCTATTTATAGGTAACCACCTAGGTTTATGTTAGATTTATTTGGCATTAAAATAATGAAAAAATTAAACGGTAAAATCTACACTAAGTGGCCTGCCAAGGAATGGAGAATGGGTCCCACTTTGCAATTTTGCCATTTTATCATTTCCCCATCTTATTTTCTCAAAAACGCCAATTTTCTAATTTATCCACTTAAATGCCAATTCCAATTATTTAATACCTAAAAATTAATTATTAAATAATATTGTCATTTAATATATTTATTAATTAGACTGATCAAAGTCTCTTAATTAACAAATAAAACCCATGATCTCTTTTCTTCACAATTAAGTCCTTGCTTAGTGAAAATTCATAAACTAGACATAGTCTAATTTAGAATTATAATTGATTAATTAAAATCAATTATCTGAGTCTTACAAGCAGTATTGTCTCAATAAGCAACCCCAGAATTTACCAGGTAAATTCACGGACTTATTAATTCCTTGTTGCATCCACGCATAGAACTTGGAATTGCACTATCAATCACATAGAACGCTCTATATGTTCCACGATATAGATGCTGGGTTTCATGCCCTAAATAAAACTCCATTTCAATGTAATCCATTTTATTCAACATCAATAAAGAAACAGAAGTATTTTTCATTCATTTGAGTATGTTTTGGTTCATCTTATCAATTTCTTGTGTATTTGATTTATAAATTCATCTGAAACTCTTTTCACATACTTGATCCTCTTTATTGTGTTGTCAACATATTGAAAAGTAAACATGACTATGTGAATAAAGTTTCCTAGAATTATCAGACACAGGATTTTACTGATATGCTAATCTTCAACAGAAATTACTTGCATTTGGAGAAATGCTATGTTCTTTCCAGAGCATTGGTTAAAGTGAAGCTCAGGTTGGGTGCATGGAGTATGCATCAGAAGGGACCGATATTGAACTTTGACTTAGATTTATTAAACTTACCGTAATATCTATTCAAGTCAATATCGCCTAGTTGATCCTAGATCAAATGATCTTAATCCTGTTATGATTAGGCTCAATCTCACGAGGTTATTCGTGTTCTTTGATTTGTTAGTTAAGCCTACTTTTGGGTCAGGGTGATACGTACATTTTGGGAACACGGTAGTGCAATTGAGTGGGAGCGCTAACATAAACATGTATTCTATAGCTTCTATCTGGCGAATAGTAAGTAAAGGATGATCTCCTTCGAGCTTGACCAAACGAAAATAAATGGTGGAGTACTCATTTCACATAAGCTGAAATATCATTTATACGGGGTTAAGTGTTTTAAGGATAAAGTATATTGTAGGGTGTAACAGTAATCTAATCCCTTTACAGTGTAGATCATTCATATAGAGGATCATTGATCAAATTAGGATTATAACAATGGATAACTAATGATGTGTCTATATGGTGGAACACATAGAGCATTCTATATACTGAGAGTGCAATTCTAAGTTCTATGCGTGGATTCAACGAAGAATTAATAAGTCAGTGAATTTAGGTTATAAATTCTTGATCTGCTTATTGGAAGCTCGGTTATATAGACCCATAGTCCCCCCACTAGTTGAGATAATATTGCTTGTAAGACTCATATAATTTGTTTCGATTAATCAATTATAATTCTCAATTTAGACTATGTCTATTTGTGAATTTTTCACTATGGGCGAAATTGTAAAGAAAGAGTTTTTTGGGCATATTTGTTAATTATGATACTTTGTATGGTTCAATTATTAAATATGATAAATGAAAATATTATTTAATAATTATTTATAGTTATTAAATAGTTAGAATTGGCATTTAAATGGTTGAATTTGAAAATTGACGTTTTTGAGAAAATGAGATACAAAAATGATAAAACTGCAAAATTGCAAAAAGTGAGGCCCAAATCCAGATTGCCTAGGCCGGCCACTTTTATAGGTTTTTCATCTGATATTTTCATTATTTTAATGCCAAATAATTCAAACCTAACCCTAGTGGAATGCTATAAATAGATAGTGAAAGCTTCAGGAAAAATATACTTTTACTTCTGATTTCCTTCAGAGAAAAACCTAAGCCTTCTCTTCTAAATCCTAGCCGCCACTTATATACTCTCTTCTTCCCTCTTGAATTTCGAACCACTTAGGATTAGAGTAGTGCCCACACACAGCAAGTGATACCTCAATCGTAGTGAGGAAGATCGTGAAGAAAGACATTCAAGAAAAGAGTTTCAGCACTAAAGAAGGAGAGAAAGAGATCCATGTTAAGATCTTGATAATACTCTGCGACAGAAAGGATACAAGGGTTAGAGATCTGAACGGAAGGAGACATAATATTCCGCTGCACCCAATGTAAGGTTTCTCATACTTTATATGTGTTTATTTCATAATCGTTTTGGAAGTTCATATTTACGGTGTTAATCAACATACTTGTGAGTAGATCTAAGATTATGGTAAAATAATTTCTAATAACTGGCCTCAGAGCCATGGTAATTGATTTGCTTCCAAGAAATTTGGACTTAAAACGATTTTTTTGATGTTTTGGATGGTATCATGTTGTTTTGAGTGTTGTTTGATGATTGATTGATGTTTGTGAATTTTTGTGAAAAATAGTTGAATATCTATATCTGGAATTATTTTTATTGGATAGTATGGAAAAAATTAAGCAATTTACTTTTTTACAGAAATCGTTTTCGATTTAGTTTGACTTAGTTATGATTTTTTGAAGTTTCGAAAAATATCAGGGGTCGTGCATCTACCCACGCGCGCGCACGAGGGCTTGTCTCTTGGAGAAGACGCGCACAGACAAGATTTTGTCTGACAACCGAGCCTCGCGCGCGCGGAGAGGCTGCATGCAGCCTCCTGCACCGAGGATTCTCGGTCATGCACCCTGATGCGCGCGCGCGGACAATATGCAATGCATACTGTCCGTACAGCTCGCAATTTTTTCGTTTTTCTTCGATTTTTCATGCTATTTCATGGATTTAACTTTCGATTTTTTGTGTAGTTTTGCATTTTAATTTTTACTTTTCAATTTTCAAATCTAATATCAGAAATAAATTAATTTGAATTTTTTAAATTTAATTTTAGATATTAGTGTAATTTGAATTTGAAAACAAGTAAATATCTATCTTTTTGTTTGATTTTATATCTTATTTTTAAATTTGATTATTTTATCTTATTTTTTAAATTTAAAGGTCAGATATTAAATACTTTTTAAATTAATTTTTTTTAAAGTTATTTGACCTTATTTAAATTTAAAATAAGATTATTATAATCATGAAATTTTAAATAGAAGTAAGATATTTTGCTAATTTTTTTAAATTTTTGTTATTTAATTTAAATTAAATTATAAAATCTGAAAATATTCATTTTTTTTATTTTATATTTAATTTATAAAATAATTTTAAAATTTAAAAGGTAGTTAGTAATTATTTTTGAAATGATATTTAGGTTAGTTGAAACCTAATTTTTCAAAAATTGTAGGTTTAATATTAAATTTTTTTATTTTTTTTAAAAACCGAAATATTTTTTATTATTATTTAAATATTTTCGAAATATTATTTTAAAATTAAATAATACCTACATCCAACTATCAAATTCATCTTGTTGCAGGAGTATGTGTTTTAGCTTGTATGTAAGTTTTCTAAAACCTATTATTGCTTGATTGCAAATAGCCATGGTTAACTTGTTTACAGATCCAATGATCTGATTTTAACACATGGTTCAATTGGTCAAGTAAATAATTTGTAACAGGTAAATTTTACAGTCTTCTTTCATCTGTGTATGACCTAGCAACATGATAGGATCCATCCAAGTTTGTGCCTGTGTGAGCCTATATGTTTAATTTTATTATAGATGCATATAGGTTGTTGTTGCTAAATAAAATATCATAGTTTTTGATAGATTTTATCTAGGCCCATTTATTTTTCGGGCCTATTCAATTAATAATAGTTGTTTATTTTAAGGTTAAATTCCTCTCTTTTGGGCCTTGTGTGAGAGTTGGAAGCCATAGAAGTGGGTACGACATACTGAACCAAGCACCCCCTCACATGAACTACCCCAATTGTGAAGGCCCATTTGCCTTATTTGAATAACTGTACTAGGTTAATTAAATTAGTTTAACCTAATAAAATTGATTAGCAACATAATTAATTTCATTTATTTTGAAATTAATTTAAGAAAAACATAGTTTAAAGAATTTTATATTCTAAGCTAAACTATATGTATTTTCTTGTATTTAATTAATTATAGAATTATAACCAATTAGATTCTTTCTGAAGCTTAATTTGAATTTTTCATTAAATATTCCTATTTAAGTTGAAAATTAGTTATATCTAACTAATCAACTTAAATCTGAATATTTTTTGAATTTCAAATTTCAAAATTAAGTTGAGGAATTTTAGGAATTGGTTATTAAGATTCTTTAGATATTTTTTAAGTTGATATTTTTTCAAATATTAACCTAAAATAGAATATTTTCAAATTAAGTGGTTATAACTTAATTTTATATTTAATTAAATCTAATTTGAAAGATATTTAAGTTGATTTTTAGATTCTTCTAAACAACTCAAACAAGATATTTTCAAATTTGTTCCATTTTTTTTTTCGAATTTATTTTTCGAATATAAATAATAATTGAAAATTAATTAACATTGATTTTTTATTTAAATCAACTTTAATTTGTTATTTTTCATGGAACAGATGATTAAATAAAATACATATATTTTTTTTTAAATAATGAGCTTTAATCAAAAGATATTCGATCTCCATTGTTGGTCTTACAAAAGTTAAATTTTTTCAATATAACCTCGAGACGCTAGACTTCGTCCCCCTATGGATGGTTATTCGTTAAAAACTTTTAACACCGTAAGATCTCATTTGATAAGTGTTTTGTGAGTTTTCGTCTCTATTAGACTCTCCCCTATGGTGACTACTTAGAGATAAACTCATAAAACATGAAACAATGGTGGAAGCTCATAAAATGAGAATAACCTTGACTCTCGCCTACCGGGACAACGTTGGATTCTCATTTCGATCGAATAAAAGGTTACTAAAATTGTTTTATTTTAGATGAGCTGACTACTCTATTCAACTAATGTTATCTTTAACTCTCACCTACCGGGACACTGTATTTCATTATGTTGGAAACCTTGGAAAGTAAACTATGTTAGATTTAGTATTTTTATAACATATGTGATTACTCGTTATTTTCTAAACTTGTGTATGAATTTGAACAAAAACCTTACTTCTGTTTTATTGATGTGTTGTAGTGCCAATAACCCTCATCCCATTCCACTCCTAGTTAATATCTTAGCAAATGAACTTGAAGTTAGAAACTCCTTGTTAGAGTAATACATCACATATGCTCATGATGAACATAAAATTCCAGAAAGCAGGTAAGCTGGGAATTGTTCACACTAAAGAACAAATAGTTCATAACTCCATAAATCCTACTACTTCAAGCTTAGTTGAGAAGATAAGAGAAAGTGATTCCACTTCCTCAAGTTATACTTTAGAACAAAATGAACCAGCAAGAACAACAATTAACAAACGAATAAGCAGTGATGCTTTAGTTTTCGAATCATGTGTGTTAGAGAATGATAAATCCATTTGGATTCTTGATTCTGGGTCTACAAACCATGTAAGTTGTTCATTGCAATTGCTTGAGAATTGGAATTATTTGAAATCCGGAGAGTTGAAACTTAAGGTTGGTAATGGCGAAATGGTTTCGGTTAGAGCTAGAGGAAAAGCCAAACTCAAGTTTCAAAAGAGAATTTTGGAATCAGACAATGTCTTATACATTCCAAATTTCAATAGAAACTTGGTTTCTGTTTCATGCTTACAATTGCAACAATACAAATTAGATTTTTCGAGTTCTGGTTCTACCATTTCTCGAAATGACATTCATATTTGTGTTGCATCCATGGAACAGGGGCTTTATGTTCTTAGACCAGAAACACCATTTGCCTTACATAACAAACTTTTTAAAGTAGCTAAACCTAGAAACCACAAAAAGCAAAAGATCGATGATGATAATGCAACATATCTATGGCATTTACGTTTGGGTCACATAGGCTATGACAGACTAAATAGGCTAACCAAAGATGGTCCATTGAAAAATGTCATCTTAGGTGAATTACCTGTTTGCGAGTCTTGCCTAGAAGGAAAGATGACCAAACGTTATTTCTCTGCAAAGGGAGAGCGTGCCAAACAACCCCTAGGGTTAGTGCATTCAGATGTTTGCGGACCTTTGAATGTAAAAGCTTGAGGTGGTTATGAGTACTTTGTCACTTTCATTGACGATTACTCTAGATATGGACATATTTACCTTATGCATAAGAAATCTGAAACGTTTGAAAAGTTTCAGGAATTTCACGCATTGGCTCAAAACCAATAAGGTAAAACATTAAAGATCTTGCGAACTGATAGGGGTGGAGAATATATGGATATGCAGTTCAAAGATCATTTAATTGAACTTGGAATTGAATCCCAATTAACCGCCCCTAGCACCCCACAGCAAAATGGAGTTGCAGAAAGACGGAATGGCACGCTTTTTGAAATAGTTAGGTCCATGCTTAGTTATTCAACTCTACCTACGTCCTTCTGGGGATATGCAATTCAGATGGCAACCGACATTCTAAATGTTGTTCCATCTAAATCAATCCCTAAGAAACCTTTAGAACTATGGAATGGTCGTACACCTAGTTTACGCCATTACAGAATCTGGGGGTGCCCTGCTCATGTCTTAAGAAAGAAAGACGACAAACTTGAGTCACGAACTTAAGTTTTCATGTTTGTCGGAAATTCTAAAGAGACTAGGGGTGGACTATTTTATAGTCGCAAGGATGATAAAGTGTTTGTTTCCACAAACGCCACTTTCCTTGAAGATGACTATATTAAGAATTTCAAACCACAAAGTAAAGTAGTGTTGGAGGAGATGCTTTCAGATATAAGTCCTTCCAATGTTCCGTCCTCTTCCACTAAAGAAGAGGACAATCCCACTCCCTCAGTCGAACCAACTGAGAAAACTACTACCAAAGTTACTGTTTAGAAGATCACCGCTCCTCGTCGTAGTGGGAGGGTTTCAACAAAACCAACTCGTTATGGCTTGGATGGTGAAATAAATATGGTCGTTGGTGACGGTATTGAACATGACCCATTAACCTATAAACAGGCAATGGCTAGTCCGCAACGGAAACGATGGTGAGCCGGCATGGATTCAGAAATGGATTCCATGAAAAAGAACAAAGTCTGGGAATATGTAGACGCACCTGATGACTATAATCCAATCGGATGTAAGTGGGTTTACAAGAAGAAAAGAGGAGCTGGAGGCGAAGTCGAAAATTTTAAAGCTAGACTTGTAGCCAAGGGTTATACCCAAAGAGAAGGTGTGGACTATGAGGAAACTTTTTGTCCTGTTGCCATGCTCAAATCCATCCGAATTCTTCTCTCCATAGCTGCTTCTTTCGATTATGAAATCTGGCAAATGGATGTCAAGACTGCCTTTCTTAATGGGGTACTTGAAGAAACCATCTATATGGAGCAACCAGAAGGCTATGTTCTTCCAAGGCAGGAAAAAGAAAGTTTGCAAATTAAATAAGTCTATCTATGGACTAAAGCAAGCTTCTCGCTCATGGAACAAAAGGTTTGATGAAATCATCAAGACCTACGGCTTTCTTCACAATGAAGATGAACCTTGTGTTTACCAACTCAAGGAAGACCAAGTAGTAGTATTCCTGGTCCTTTATGTTGACAACATTTTCATTATTGGAAACAATATCAAGAAAATGACTCACATCAAGGAATGGTTTAACACTCAATTCGATATGAAAGATTTGGGTGAAGCAGCCTATGTTCTTGGTATTCAGATTATCAGAAACCGTAAGAACAGATCTCTTGCTCTCTCTCAAACAACCTATATTGACAAAGTTTTAGAGAGATTCTCCATGAACAACACCAATGGGGCAAACATGCCTTCTAGATATGGTATCCGTCTATCTACGAAACAGTCTCCTACTAATCCTCAAGAGATAGAGGACATGGCAAAAATTCCTTATGCCTCTGCAGTTGGAAGTCTAATGTATGCAATGCTATGCACTAGACCTAACATATGATATGTAGTTGGAATCGTGAGCAGGTATCAATCAAATCCAGGACAACAACATTGGCATGCAGTTAAGTATATTCTGAAATACTTAAAGAGTACAAGAAATCTAGTATTAGTCTACAAGGGTGGTGCTTTAAATCCCATGGGTTATGCTGATTCAGATTTCCAGGCATGTCTCTAAGACAGGAAATCTACATCTTGGATGGTGTTTACTCTTGGGGGTGGAGCAGTGGTTTGGAGAAGTGCTAAACAAACCGCGATATCGGACTCGATGATGGAAGCAGAATACATAGCTGTAGTAGAAGCTGCTAAAGAGCTTGTTTGGCTAAAAAAATTCTTCACCAGTATCGGTGTCGTGCCTGAAATTGTAAAGAAAAGAGATTCTAGGTTTATTTATTAATTAATAGACTTTATATGTCTAATTAATAATTAAATTAAATGACAATATTATTTAATAATCTATTTTAGTTATTAAAGAAATAGTTTTGGCATTTAAATGGTTAGAATTGGAAAATTAGCGTTTCTGAGAAAATAGAAATAAAAATTGTGAAAACTGCAAAACCCAAGTGAGGCGAAATAGACACCTTGGCCGACGACTTAAGCAGGTTTTTCAAATTGATAATTTCATTATTTTAATGCCAAATAACAACTAACCTAAACCTAGTAGTTTCCTATAAATAGAAAGTGATGGCTCAGTCAAATAACAAGTTTTCAACAAGCTTTCAAGCTTTCTGTCAGAAAAATTACTTTTTCAAAAAAACTAAGCTTTCCACTTCTCTCTCTATAGCCGACCCTATACCTCTCTCTTTTCCTCTTAATAATTTCGAAACCCTCAGTGATAGAGTAGTGCCCACACAGAGCAAGTGGTACCTCAATCATAGATTGGAAGACTGTGAAGGATCACACACAAAGAGAAGGACATTCGGGCTCAGATCTTGATAATACTCTGCGACAGAAAGGATACAAGGGTTAGAGATCTGAGTGGAAGGAGACATTATTCCGCTGCAACCAATGTAACGTTTTCTTAACTTTATATGTGTTTATTTATCGTTTTAGAAAGTTCATATTTAGGGTGTTAAACAACATACTTGTGAGTAGATCTAAGATCATGGTAATTGATTTGCTTGCAAGAAATTTGGACTTTAAAACGATTGTTTGTGTTTTGGATGGTTTCATGTTGTGTTGTGTGTTATATGATGATTGATCGATGTTTGTGAATTTTCATAAAAAATAATTGAAATTCTGTTTCTGGAATTATTTTTGTTGGATAGTCTGGAAAAAACTAAGCAATTTACTTTTTCACAGAACTCAATTTTGATTTAATTTGAATTAGTTATGATTTTTTGAAGTTTCGAAAAAATATCGGGATGAAGCACTCACCCACGCGCGCGGAAGCGAGTGATCCTCGATCAGGCGCGTGTTCGGACAAGGTTTTTTCCGAGCAACACGCCCAGGGGTGTCTAAAACCCCTCCTCCGCGTGCAGACATGGTGCAGATTTCCCCTGCGGCGCGTTTTCTAGGCCGTACACTCCAACCTGCGCGCGCGGGCAGTATGCACAGCATACTGTCCGTGCAGCTCGCATTTTTTTTCGTTTTTCTTTGATTTTTCATTCTATTTCATGGATTTAACTTCTGATTTTTTGTGTAGTTTTGTATTTAGATTTTTACTTTTCATTTTTCAAATCTAATATCAGAAATAAATTAATTTGAATTTTTGAAAATTAATCTTAGATATTAGTGTAATTTGAATTTTAAAACAACTAAAAATCTATCTTTTTGCTTGATTTTTTTATCTTAGTTTTAAATTTGATTATATCTTATCTTATTTTTTAAATTTATGGTCAGATATTAATTTTTTTAAAATTAATTTTTTTTTAAATAATTTGACCTCATTTAAATTTAAAATAAGTTAACTATAATCATGATATTTTGAATAAAAATAAGATATTTTGCTAACTTTTAAATTTTGTTATTTTATTTATTTAAATTAAATTATAAAATCTGAAAAAAGATATTTATTTATCTTTTTTTATTTTTTAATATTTAATTTATAAAATAACTATATATTTTTTTTAAAATAGTTTGCAAATTTTTGAAATGATATTTAGGTTAGTTGAAACCTAATTTTTCAAAATTGTAGGTTTAATTTTAAATATTATTTTATTAATTTCGAAAATATATATATTTTTTATTATTAATTTAATTTTTTGAAATTAAATTATTTAAAATTAAATAAATCCTACATCCAACTATCCAGTTAGCCTTGTTGCAGGAGTATGTGTTTTAGCTTATGTTAAGTTTTATAAAACGTATTATTGCTTGATCTAAATTGCCATGGTTAACTTGTTGACAGATCAAATGATCTGATTTTAACCCATGGTTCAATTGACGATAGGTCAAGTAAATAATTTGTAACAAGTAAATGTGTGCCTGTGTGAGCCTATATGTTTATTTTATTATATAGGTGCATATAGGTTGTTGCTAAATAAAATGTCACACCATGATAGATCTTATTTAGGTCCATTTAGTTTATGGACCTATTCAATTAATAACAGTTATTTATTTTAAGGTTAAATTCCTCTCTTTTGGGCCTTGTGTGAGAGTTGGGGGCCATTAGAAGTGGGTACGACATACAGAACCCAGCTCCCCCTCACATGAACTACCCCAATTGTGATGGCCCATTTGCCTGATTTGAATAACTGTGCTAGGTTAATTAAATTAGTTTAACCTAATAAAATTGATTAGCAACATAATTAACTTTTAAAATGTATGAAATTTATTTTCAATTTAATATTTTGAAGTTAATTTTAAGAAAAACACTCTTAGTTTTAGATATTATTTCTAGACAAACTATTTGTATTTTTCTTGTATTTAATTAAATAAAGATTTTAACTAACTAGATTCTTTCCGAAGCTTATTTAATTAAATATTCCTATTTAAGTTATAAATTAGTTATATTAACTGATTTTTCTTATCTAACTTAAATTTGAATATTTTATTTAAATTTAAAATTAAGTTGAGGAATTCTAGGCATTAGTTATTAAAGATTCTTAAGATATTTTTTAAGTTAGTTTTAAACTTAAAATGGAATATTTTTCAAATTAAGTGGTTACAACTTAATTTTTGATATTTGATTAAATTTAAATTTGAAAATATTTAAGTTCTAGATTTTTTCTATAACAACTTAAATTAGATATTTTTTCAAATTTTTGTGGAAAAGATACTTAGTAAAATAAGATATTTTCTAATTAGTTATTTCTAGACTACTTATTATTTTTAATATTAAATAGGAAAATATTATACATTGTGAAATTAATTATTTAAATAATTAATTTTGGTACAATTTATTTTAAGTATATTTTTTCCTAGTATTAAACTAGAGATTAATAATTAAGCCTTTTCTACACTTAATTATTTATTTCTTGAATTTAATACATTTAATTAAATTGAAAAATTAAATATCTAAGTTGATTTTATCATGATACTTAAATATTTCTTTTTCATGACACTTAATTAAATAGAAAATTATTTTCAGTTGAAATTTATTTTTCCAACTTAAATTTAAATAATTTTCAAAATATATTTTTCTTTATTTTATTAATCAATTTCGAAATTGCATTTAATTATGCTAGATGTTTTTGAATTTATCTTGAAAAATAGATTAAGTTGTAAATTAATTATTTATTTTAATTAATTCTTGGACCAACTTAAATCAATGATTTTTTCATTTATTGATTAATTTAAAATAAATGAATTAAAGTATATTATAAGAAATTGAATTAATTAGTCAAAGAAAAATCTAGATAGGTGATATTTTTGCTTGAAGTATTTTTTCTAACTAATTATTATTTAAGTATTTCGAAAATATAAAGTTTTATACTTTTTTTTTTCAAAATACAATAAATATATTCTCATGAAAATTTAATTTGAGTTGCAAATTAATTTAAATTAATACAACTTAATTAATTTTCTTAATATTTATATATAAAAATTACTACTAAGATGGGAATAATTCAATTTATTTCAATCACCATCTAAGTGTAATTTTATAAATATTAAATTAAATTCTAATTTAGAATTTTAATTCTAAATTCGAAATTTAATGAATATATTTTATTATAAATAATAAAGAAAATATATTTTAAAGAATGAGCGTTACTGTTATTAAGATATTCGATCTCCATTGTTTGTTTTACATAGCTTTTGTTTTAGTGAGTAATCCTCCCTAATGGAGGAATGTTCATTAGCAAGTTAGCACCGTTTAATCTCGAAAGATAAGTAGCTTTGTAAGTGTTTTATATGGTATGGATCACCCTAATGGTGGCGACTGTATTTGACTTACAAAATATGAAACAATAGTAGAAGCTCATAAGATAGAATAGCCTTGACTCTCGCCTAAACGGGACAACGCTGGATTCCAATCTTGATCGAATAAAAGGTTGCTTGAATGTTTAACATTTTAGATGAGCTGACAACTCTATTCAATAGATGGTAGCTTTGACTCTCGCCTAAACAGGACACTGATATCAGTTTGTTGAAAACCTTGGAAATTATTTAGGATTGTATTTTTTAGTATTTTCTCTTATCATTCCTACATGCTATGTGCTTATAATTTCTGACTTGGATTTTGTGTTAAACTATTATTGATTTCTATTTATTATTTTGTAGTATCTTGTATAACCATGATGAATCCCATGTTATCACTCTTGACCGAAAATAAGCTAAATGGATCTAACTTTCCAAAATGGAATGAGAACATTAATATTGCTCTAATAGGAGAAAGTGCCTTGTTTGTGTTAACTGAGCCGTCTCCTGAAGTGCCGGGGGACAATGCAACCAAAGTTGTTAAAGAAAAGTATGAGCGTTGGCAGAAAGCTAACGACAAAGCTCTATACTTCATGCTTTCCAGCATGGTTGACACGCTTAAAACTCGGTTTTCTAAAACCGAAAAGGCTGCTGAAGTTATGACGAAGTTAACTGAGCTATTCGGTAGGGCATCTCTTCACTCTCGCTTTGACGCGACTAAGAAATAGATCAATGCACGGATGGAACCCCATTAAAATGTGCGTGATCATGTTCTCCTAATTGCAAGTTATTTCCATGAAGCCCAAGATCATGGTGCTGAAATGGATCACACTACTCAAGTAAGCCTTATCTTGAATAGTCTGACTCCATCATTTCAGCCCTATACATCAAATTATGTCATGAATAAAAAGGACATAGACTTTCATGAGTTAGTCAATGACCTTCAGACATATGAAAATTTGATTAAAGGCCCCAAGAAGAAAGGGAGTAAGCCTTAAAATTCTGGCAATGGTAATGGGACGGTAAAACCTGAGGCAAATGTTGCCTATACTTCTAAACCCAAATCTAAGAAGAAGTTGAGAAACACCAAGAAGCGTGCCAAAGCCATGAAAAACAAAAAGGCTGCTACTTTTGGTGATGCACTAAAAGGAAAGTGTTTCTACTGCAATGAGAAAGGTCATTGGAAACCCCAATGTCCTAAACTTCTTGCAAAGAAACAAGGTATTTCTTTCTATAAACATTAAAAGTTGTAGTGAATTATTATCCAAATGGATTGTTGATTCTGGACTAACTTTGTTTATTTGTTTCTTCTTCTTATAGGCAAAGCTACTTGAACTCAGATGCTATTTTAGTGAGTTGGATCGGAAAGCTGGACAAAAGGGTGAAGACCGTCCAAGATGAAGATGAAGCTCATTTATCTATTTTTGAATTAATTGTTTTAGTTTAATGACAATTTGGATTTCGAATTTTAGTTAGGGATTTTTATCCCTATTTTCTATTCAAACAAATTGCAATTTATGAGATTGAGCTTCATTTACTTTATCTTAAACCACAATTAACACATTATATTTATATGTTTGTATGTGTAAGTGTTTTTATTATTGATACAATTTCTATAATATTTACAACTCTCATAGAGTTATATTAAATAAACACTAGAAATTATTTCTATGTTTATTAATAATTGTTAATTCTAATACAATTATTGAGAATTTGTTTAATAAAAGGATCTTTTGATCTAATAGGGGTGGAAAAAAGTTAAGAAAACTATGCAGTACTTCAACGATCTTTTATATCTAATGAACTCTGGATTGTATTCAACTCCACATAATCTCTATAACACTTAGAGAATCATGATCTTCTAACCTTTAGGGGTGGATCATAATCTCTGTATACTTAGGGGTGGAATTTATCCACAATACCCTATATAACACATATTTTCTTTAAACATGGAAGTAATATAATGAATTAGCTATTATCAGTATAAATCCTTGATCTTTATTGTATGTTCCAATTTAGTTTTACTGTTGTAGTAAATAATGATACCCATAAAAGTTCTTTGATAATGTATCACACTACCTTAATTGAGTGGGAGAATTTTAAAATTCTTTACCCTTCTTCATTAGGTTGACACTTGTGATAGGAACTTAAGAACACTACTTCAAAGCAAACTTAACCATTCATGTGGATAGATATAACTTATCAGAATTATGAGAATAAGATAAAAGAATTCTAGTTCAGTCTATTCGAATGACTTGAGCCAAGATTTCTTAATCCTCATAACATTTTATGGTATCTTAATTTTGATTACTTAATCTCTAGCAAGTATTTTTCACTTCAAATACTAGTCTGCTATGTTGATGATTTAGTCTTAAAAGAAACTTAAAGTTTCAGACTAATACAATAAGTCACAACTAGATAACTCTCCAAACAATAAAGAGGTTAAAAGTATCATTTAACCAGACATCTACTATTGAGTGGGAGCTATCTAAGATGTAATCAAATAAGGAACGTTAGAAGAAATTCAAGAAAGATTTATGAAAGTGATCTATATATTAGATATTAAGGAACTATATATCAGTTATCCTTGTGTCTACCCCAACTCATTCAAGTTTTTGAGATGGTGGTTACTCTGGGGGTGGAGGAGTTATTCTATAATAATTCAAGCTCTACCAGAGAAGATTTATAACTTTGTAAATTTGAAATTACCAGAAAGTTATTTTACTGAAGAAAAGTCTACGCTGTATTATCTCAATTCGATATTTTAACATATGAGAGATATGTCTTTTGTTTATTCAGATGTACTTTAAATAGTAATGATTTCAGTATCCCTTGATGAGTAATGCATATAGTAAAGGATGTTTCATAAATATTTTTATGAACTAGGTTCCAAAAGTTTGGTTGGATTCAAATATACTACACTTGATCTGAAGATCAAGACAACAGATTGATTCATTTGCACAGTTTGTTTTATGTTAGTGCAAGTGAGAGTTTGTTGGGTTTTGTGTCCTAAATAAAACCCTTTACAATCTCATTAGTTATCAATATAAGAAATTTGAAGTGATTTATGTTTGCATGAATTTTACATGGTAATGGTTGAATATGTTTATTACATTTACAAACAAAATCTGTTAAGTCCAGATCATATGTTTATTCACAATTACAGTATCGTCAACACAGTGGAATGTGATTGTGATTATATGAATCAAAAGACTAAGTCCCTGTTTCATCAGTGTTTTGGATTTACACTAATGTGATAATCAGCGATGATTTGTACTTACACTTGGAGTAAGTGTTATGTTCTTTCCAGGACATTGGTAAAGTATACTAGTTTCGAATGTATGGAGTATACATTGGACTGGACCGATACTGAACTTAGTTAAGATATTACAAACTTACCGTTATATCTTTCCAAGTCAATATCAGTAGTTGATGTTAAGATTAAAAGAATCTAAATCCTGATATGCTTAGGCTCAACTCAGGAGCGTTATTCATGTTCTTTGAGTTATTAGTTAAGCCTACTTTTGGGTCAGGGTGATACGTATATTTTGGGAACATGATAGTATGATTGAGTGGGAGTGCTGAACATAAATATGGAATCTATAGCTTCTACTGGTGTATAGAAGTCAAGTGATGATTCCCTTCGAGCTTAGCTAAATAGAAGTAAATGGATGAGCTCTTGTTTAAGTGACTAATTCTTAGATCACTAAACATCATTTACAGGTAGCTAAGTGTTTTAAGGGGCAAAATATGTTGAGGGAGTGTAAACGGTAAAATTATCCCATCTCGATGTAAATCATCTATATAGAGGATCTTTGATCACAATAAGATTATAACAATGGTTAAAAGAGATATAATATCTATATCCTTGAACATATAATATGCTCTATTTAAGTGTGAGAGTACAATTCTAAGTTCTAAGAGTGGATTCAATGAGGAATTAATAAGAAGGGATTTACTTAGAAAATTCGGTTCACTTATTGGAAGCTCAGCATATAGATCCATGGTCCCCATTCTAGTTGAGACTATACTGCTGGTAAGAATCAATAATTGATTTGTGATTAATCAATTATAATTCTAAAGTTAGACTATGTCTAATTTGTGAATTTTCACTAAGCAGGGGTGAAATTGTAAAGAAAAGAGATTCTAGGTTTATTTATTAATTAGTAGACTTTATATGTCTAATTAATACTTAAATTAAATGACAATATTATTTAATAATCTATTTTAGTTATTAAATAACTAGTTTTGCCATTTAAATGGTTAGAATTGGAAAATTGGAGTTTCTAAGAAAATAGAAATAAAAATTGTAAAAACTGCAAAAACTAAGTAAGGCCCAATAGACACCTTGGCCGGCCACTTGTAACACCGTAACTAGCATAGGCGTATTACGTGATTTTTAAACATACTGTGCAGCTCGTTGCTAATCAACGAGGTTTATGGAAAACGTGATTAATTAAAATTTTTGCTTTTTAATTAAACTTGTAAAATATTTATACAAAATACTCGGGATCCCGATTACAAAACCATTTACAAAAGTTTACTGTCTATACAGAATACTTGTCGCCTAGCGACTAATTACAAAAATAGCCTTGCTGTCCCGATGATCGTACGTTCCAGGCCTAACCGCCCCGACATGTACAATCTTCATCGGCTCGCTCACGGTCCATCAGCCCTAGCCTTGCCCTTACCTACACATAAACATAGCACTGTGAGTCGACAAACTCAGTAAGAAAAGCATAATAATAATCATACATAAATCCCGGTCATGATCAGACACCCATACCCCTGACCATAACCCTAACTGCCTTGTCCAACACGATACTGAGTCCAGAACGTTCATAGGGACGGTACTATTGACAAGTAACAGCCTATACTCGGTCGAACTGGTCATACTCCAGCTGCTAGTCATACTCCATCCTGTACTGATGTGTTACAGTATCACCCTATACTCAGTCGAACTGGTCATACTCCAGCTGCTAGTCATACTCTAGCCTGTACCGATGTGATACATCAAATAGTACGGAACCACCAACCTAAGTATCAGCCTATACTCGGCACACTGGTCATACTCCAGCTGCTAGTCATACTCTAGCCTGTGCCGATGTGATACAGTGTCAGCCTATACTTGGTCATACTGGTCATACTCCAGCTGCTAGTCATACTCTAGCCTATTATGATGTGACACAGTCGGATCGTTCGAAGCCAACATACATATCTAATGTAATCTAACAGGCTTCCTAACATGCACGCTAAACATGTAATCTATATATGCATACTGTTATACTAATCTTACCTCAATTCCGAATTCAGGTGTGTCGGTGAACCTGACTGGAACAATCTGCGCGGCGGATTACAGGCTCCTAAACCATAAAAATCACAACACTATAAGTGATACGCTAAATCACTTCCCGGGGACTTAAACTAGGAACTAAAAGTTTCCCTATCGATAAAAAGCATGGCAATACCCCAAATAACATAAAAACGAGGAAAACTAGGGTTTCTGAAAATCACCCAACCGGCAGACCGGTTGTCCAACCGGAATTCCGGTTCTGAGAATTTTCAAAACCCATCAAGAATTCCGGATGCACAGCCAGAATTCCGGTTCCTCGCAGGAATTTTTTCAAAAATTCACACAACTCTCAAATCCAATCTAAACAATACCAAAACATCCAGACCTGTTCCAAACATCGTATAGAACAATTCTAAAGCATCAAAACAACCCAGAAAACACAGAATTAAAAATCACCATGTGAGCTCCAAGCTTTGAGTTCAAACTCAAGCTTGGCTAAAGCTCACTTACAAGCCTCAAAACTAGCTTAGAACTACATAATCAAGCATAAAAACACTGCAGAAAACAAACCCTAGTTCATGCAATAACTACAGCCACCAAATTCTCAATTTTCACTTTGAAAACTTAAGCTTTGCATTGAAAAACCATAACACTAATCAACCTAGCTATTATCAACCCAATCATGCTTAAATCAACATTCTAAAATCATGCTTAACCACAGAAATCAACAACAACATACAATAGCAAGAATCCACACAAAACTAAGCATGCAACCTATCAAACTTTCTCAACTTTACATAAAACTTTATGGAAAGCTAAGGGAAGCATACCAACAACTTGAGATCACTAAAATTTTTCTAAGGAGAGCTTGAATCACCAAGAAAATGGCCAGCTTCTTGCTGCTCCAGGAGGGCCGAAAAGAGAGAGGAAAAGAGAGAGAGTTTCTTTGAGAAATTTGTAATTTTTCTAAGTTTTCAAAAAAAAAAATGAAACTAAAAGCCATTTAACTCCTTTTACTTCAGCCAACAAAAGCATTATTAAACATTTAATTTCCACATTTAACATCCACTAAAGGACAAACTAACAATGGGGCAAAATGACCATTTTGCCGCTTCACACAAATCACATAAATAACACTAAAGGGGTATTTTTGGGAAATTCTAAATTCCCGGCCATTCCCGACATTCCCAATGTCTAATAATCCGTCCCACACTACTAACATACTAAGTTGTGATTTTACTGAGCCAAACACCGAGTTCCATGTTACCGGGCACCGGAAATGCAAAATTATGAAAACTACTAAATGACATAAAATGCATCTCAGAATTCGATAATAACAGTATAAATAATTATTAAAATAGCTATAAATAATTTTCATAATTAAACATGATTAACTGCTAATTTCCAAATTAAACTAAGCGGTCTTTACAACTATTCCCCCTTAAAAGGATTTCGTCCCCGAAATCTAACCTGAATAACTCTGGATATTGAGCTCTCATATCTGACTCTAGCTCCCAGGTGGATTCCTCCACCTTACTGTTTCTCTAGAGAACTTTGACCAATGCTATGGTCTTATTCCGAAGGACTTTATCCTTTCTATCCAGGATCTGCACTGGCTGTTCTTCGTAAGACATATCTAGCTGCAGTTCAAGGCTCTCATAACTGGTATATGAGAGGAATCTGAAATGTATTTTCTCAACATCGAGACATGGAATACGTTATGAACTGCTGATAAAGCTGGAGGCAATGCTAACCGGTATGCCACTTGACCTATTTTCTCGAGAATTTCGAAAGGTCCTTTAAATCTAGGGCATAACTTGCCTCTTTTCCCGAAACGTTTGATCCCCTTCATTGGAGACACTCGTAAAAATACATGGTCCCCTACTTGGAACTCAACATCTATGCGTTTCGGATCTGCGTAACTTTTCAGTCTACTCTGTGAGGCTAGCATTCTAGCTTTTATCTTTTCTATTGCCTCATTGGTCCGCTGCACTGACTCTGGACCTAAGTACTTCCTCTCCCCTGTCTCATCCCAGTGGATGGGAGATCTATATTTCCTACCGTATAACAGTTCATAGGGAGCCATCCCTATCGTACTCTGATAACTGTTGTTGTAAGAAAATTCTATCAACGGTAGATATTTATTCCAAGAGCCTTCAAAATCCATAACACAAGCTCGTAACATGTCCTCCAATATCTGAATTGTCCTTTCGGACTGACCATCTGTTTGAAGATGGAATGTTGTACTAAATTTCAGTTTTGTACCCATTGCTCGTTGCAAACTCTGCCAAAACTTGGAGGTGAACTTCAGATCCCTATCCGAAACTATAGACTTCGGTACCCCGTGAAGTCTTACAATCTCTCTAACATACAATTTTGCCAACTGATCCACTGTAAATGTTGTCCTAACCGGCAGAAAATGAGCAGATTTCGTGAATCGATCCACCACTACCCAGATGGAATCGAATAAGCCCGTGGTTCTAGGTAACCCAACCACAAAATCCATCGTGATATCTTCCCACTTCCATTCAGGTAAGGTTAGAGGCTGCAAAAACCCTGCTGGTCTCTGATGTTCAGCCTTAATCTGCTCACAAGTAAGGCATCTCGATACGAATTCTACCAAATTATTCTTCATACCGCTCCACCAGAAGTACGGTTTAAGATCTTGGTACATCTTAGTGGTGCCAGGTGCAGAGAACAAGGGGTAGAATGAGCCTCTTCAAAGATCTCATTCATGAGTTCCACACTATTCGGAACATAAACCCTAGCTTTATACAGAAGCATCCCGTTGTCTGACACTGAAAAGTCCCTGGCTTGACTAGCCAAAACCTCCTCTATGATTTTCAGTAACTCTGGATCGGTCATCTGAGCGGCTTTAATTCTTTCCAATAGATAAGAGTGCAGCGTTAAGTTGTGAAGCTGACCTACCACAAACTCAATGCTGGATCTAACCATGTCCTCTGCTAGCTGAGGTGAGATCTGAACCATGCTAGCTACCTGCCCGGGACCCTTCCTGCTCAGGGCATCGGCCGCTACATTGGCCTTCCCAGGGTGATAGAGAATCACAGTCGTAATCTTTGACTAATTCCAACCAACGTCTCTGTCTCATGTTCAAATATTTCTCAGTAAAGAAATAATTGAGACTTTTATGGTCGGTATAGATTTCACACCTTTCTCCGTAAAGGTAATGTCGCCAAATCTTCAATGCAAAAACCACCGCGGCCAACTCTAGATCATATGTCGGGTATCGCTGTTCGTAATCCTTTAACTGACGGGAGGCATAAGCGATGACCCGATCCGCTTGCATCAGCACACACCCCAGACCCTGTGTGGATGCGTCGCAATAAACTACGAATTTCTCGTTGTCCGAAGGCAACTAGCACTGGAGCGGTAATCAACCTCTATTTCAGCTCCTGAAAACTAGCTTCGCACTTGTCTGACCAGACAAATCGCTGATTCTTCTTTGTAAGTTCGGTTAAGGGTGTTGAAATTTTAGAGAACCCTTCCACGAACCTACGGTAATACCCAGCTAAGCCCAAGAAGCTTCTAATCTCTGTCACTGTCTTCGGTCTCGACCAATCTCTGAGGGATTCTATCTTCCTCGAATCCACCTTGATCCCATCTTTGCTCACAATGTGCCCTAAGAAGGACACCTGAGATAACCAAAATTCGCATTTCTTGAACTTGGCATAAAGCTTGAGTTCCCGAAGCCGTTGCAAAACCATCTGAAGATGTAACTCATGCTCCTCTTCTGACTGAGAGTACACAAGGATGTCGTCGATAAATACAATCACACAGATATCGAGGAAATCCTTGAATACTCTATTCATCAAATCCATAAATGTTGCAGGAGCATTGGTTAGTCCAAACGACATAACCAGGAATTCATAATGTCCATACCTAGTGCGGAAAGCCGTCTTCGGAATGTCCTCCTCTCAGATTTTCAACTGATGATAACCCGAGCGAAGGTCAATTTTAGAAAAGACCGTCTTCCCCTGAAGCTTATCGAACAAATCATCGATCCTAGGTAATGGATATTTATTCTTCACTGTTAGCTTGTTCAATTCTCTGTAATCGATGCACATCCTCATAGTTCCATCTTTCTTCTTGACGAATAAAACCAGGGCTCCCCAGGGTGACACACTAGGCCGAATAAACCCTATGTATAGCAACCCCTGGAGCTGAATCTTTAATTCCTTAAGTTCAGCTGGAGCCATTCTATACGAGGCTTTGGAAACCGGTTCCACCCCTGCTGCCAAATCTATTACGAAGTCAATCTCCCGCTGAGATGGTAACCCTGGAAGTTCTTCGGGAAAAACATCTAAAAATTCCTGAACCACCTTGATGTCCTCTGGCCGAATGGTATCTGGCCGAGTGGTATCCATCACCACGGCCAGAAACCCTAAACAACTGCCATGCAATAACTCCTTAGCTGACATGACCGAAATCACTGGGATCCGAGATCCCCGAACCGAACGAACAAACACAAAAGGTTCTTCACTTTCCGGTTGGAAGATCACCATCTTCCTTTTGCAATCAATACTAGCTGAATATTTCGATAGGAAATCCATTCCTAAAATAATATCGAACTCTACTAGGCTCATCTCTATCAAGTCAGCACTTAACTCTCTACCATCTATTCTGATTGGCATAGACCTAATCCACCTTTTGGAGATAACTAACTCTCCGCCAGGTAATAGGGTTCCAAACCCTGATTCCAATTTATCATACGGTCTATCCAATTTACTAAAGACTCTGGCTGCCACATAAGAATGTGTAGCCCCAGAATCAAACAGCACTGAGTAATACGAGTTATTAACTGAAAGCTGACCTGTTACAACTGAAGGGCTAGCATCTGCATCAGCCTAAGTGATGGCGAACACCCTAGCTGGAGTGGGTATCGCTGGAGCCCTCGGTGCCTCTGATCGGAGCTGGGGACAATCCCTCTTAAAGCGTCCGGGCATGCCACAGTGAAAGCATCCCTGACCTTTGCATTCACCACGATGGTGCCTTTTACTG
Organism: Cannabis sativa; assembly: GCF_029168945.1. Lineage (NCBI taxonomy): Eukaryota > Viridiplantae > Streptophyta > Magnoliopsida > Rosales > Cannabaceae > Cannabis > Cannabis sativa. Next base: position 41,895,304 of record NC_083605.1, on the reverse strand, counting down.
CTGGGGCACTCAGGATTGGAAAACCGGGTCTCTGCACCACTAGGACGACTACCTCTATTCTGGTGCCCCCGGAACCTCTTGTTCTGACTCGAGCCACCGGATGCAGTGGATGTTCTCCTCTTCTGGTCCATGGCCGAACAACTACTCCCCCTGCTAAAGCCTGATGCAGGAGGGGTAGGAGCCCCGCCACTCGCTGGAGTACTATCTGACTGCGACATACATCCAACTGCTCCCTCAGCTCGCAGTGCCTTCTCCACCATCTCAGCATAGGTGGTCTTGTCTTCGGTGGTGATCATCAAGTCGTGTTTAATCTTCACATTTAACCCATCCAGATACTTCTCCTTTTTGCTGAAATCGGTTGGCACTATTCCCGAGGCTAACCTTGCCAACCGGTCGAACTGAGTAGTATATTCTGCCACGCTCATATTCTCCCGCTGGGTCAGGTGGGTGAACTCTTTCCTCTTGGCGCTTCTGACCGCCTCGTTATAATACTTGGCATTGAAGAGTTCCTGGAACGTTTCCCAGGTCATGGTAGTGACGTCATGGATCTGAGACACCATGTCCCACCAGACAAGATCGTCCTCCTGGAACTGGAAGGTGGCACACACCACTCTGTCATTCCCGGTGACCCCCATAAAATTCAGAATTCTGGTGATCATCGTTAGCCACTGTTCGGCCTTCATCACATATGGACCTCCCAGAAAGACCAGAGGTGCTTGTTTTCGAAACCTTTCATACAAAGGTTCCATTCTGTTAGCCGCCACAACTATATCGGCCTGAGCAGCAGGGGCGGGTGCCACTGGAACTACTGGCACAGGCACTGTAGGAGCACCCTGCTGCCTCAATCTCTGAATCTCTAAGTCTTGCTCTTCAATTCTGGCTTGCATTTCAGCAAACCATACTTCCCAATTCTGGGCTCCCTGATCGGCTTGGGCAGCCTGGGCAGCCTGTGGAGGGTTCTCATCACCCTGACCACGAGCCCTGCCCCTGGGACCTCTACCTCGGCCCCTAACTTGCGGTGGAAACTGAGCTCCCTGTCCCTGATTCGACCCCACTGAATTTCCCTGGCTTCTGGTAGTCCGCCTGGCGTCCATCTAGTCAGAACCGCCTACGAAACCAAGAGTTGTCATATCAGGTCGTATTCAAGGAGAGCTTACTAATGCCGCTTAATTTGGAAATTAAAAACGAAACATGCGCCTATTCTACTATCAGGCTACTAACATGCTTCCTATCAGGCTTTTCTTATTTCATAAAAATTAAATAAACTACGAAAGCAATAAAAGCTTACTGAACCGTACAACGAGCTAACTGCTGATGATGATTGTACATGTCGTGACGATCTTCGGAAGAAAACCTGGCGGCTCTGATACCAAATTGTAACACCCTAACTAGCATAGGCGTGTTATGTGATTTTTAAACATACTGTGCAGCTCGTTGCTAATCAACGAGGTTCATGGAAAACGTGATTAATTAAAATTTTTGATTTTTAATTAAACTTGTAAAATATTTATACAAAATAGTCGGGATCACGATTACAAAACAATTTACAAAAGTTTACTGTCTATACAAAATACTTGTCGCCAAGCGACTAATTACAAAAATAGCCTTGCTGTCCCGATGATCGTACGGTCGAGGCCTAACCGCCCCGACATGTACAATCTTCACCGGCTCGCTCACGGTCCATCAGCCCTAGCCTTGCCCTTACCTACACATAAACATAGCACTGTGAGACGACAGACTCAGTAAGAAAAGCATAATAATAATCATACATAAATCCCGGTCATGATTAGACGCCCATACCCCTGACCATAACCCTAACTACCGTGTCCAACATGATATTGAGTCCAGAACGTTCATAGGGACGGTACTATTGACAAGTAACAGCCTATACTCGGTTGAACTGGTCATACTCCAGCTGCTGGTCATACTCCAACCTGTACCGATGTGTTACAGTATCAGCCTATACTCGGTCGAACTGGTCATACTCCAGCTGCTAGTCATACTCTAGCCTGTACCGATGTGATAAATCAAATAGTACGGAACCACCAACCTAAGTATCAGCCTATACTCAGCACACTGGTCATACTCCTGCTGCTAGTCATACTCTAGCCTGTGCCGATGTGATACAGTGTCAGCCTATACTCAGTCATACTGGTCATACTCCAGCTGCTAGTCATACTCTAGCCTATACCGATGTGACACAGTCAGATGGTTCGAAGCCAACATACATATCTAATGTAATCTAACAGGCTTCCTAACATGCACGCTAAACATGTAATCTATATATGTATATTGTTATACTAATCTTACCTCAATTCTGAATTCAGGTGTGCCGGTCAACCTGACTGGAACTATCTGCGCGGCGGATTACGGGCTCCTAAACCATAAAAATCACAACACTATAAGTGATACGCTAAATCACTTCCCGGGGACTTAAACTAGGAACTAAAAGTTTCCCTATCGATAAAAAAGCATGGCAATACCCCAAATAACATAAAAACGAAGAAAACTAGGGTTTCTGAAAATCACCCAACCGGCAGACCGGTTGTCCAACCAGAATTCCGGTTCTGAGAATTTTCAAAACCCATCCAGAATTCCGGATGCACAACCGGAATTCCGGTTCCTCGCATGAATTTTTTAAAAAATTCACACAACTCTCAAATCCAATCCAAACAATACCAAAACATCCAGACATGTTCTAAACATCGTATAGAACAATTCTAAAGCATCAAAACAACCCAGAAAGCACAGAATTAAAAATCACCATGTGAGCTCCAAGCTTTGAGTTCAAACTACATAATCAAGCATAATCAACAACACTGTAGAAAACAAACCCTAGTTCATGCAATAACTACAGCCACCAAATTCTCAATTTTCACTTTGAAAACTTAAGCTTTGCATAGTAAAACCATAACACTAATCAACCTAGCTATTATCAACTCAATCATGCTTAAATCAACATTCTAAAATCATGCTCAACCACAAAAATCAACAACAACATACAGCAACAAGAATCCACACAAAACTAAGCATGCAACCTATCAAACTTTCTCAAATTTACATAAAACTTAAAGGAAAGCTAAGGGAAGCATACAAACAACTTGAGATCACTAAAATTTTGCTAAGGATAGCTTGAATCACCAAGAAAATGGCCAGCTTCTTGCTGCTCCAAGAGGGCCGAAAAGAGAGAGGAAAAGAGAGAGAGTTTCTTTGAGAAATTTGTAATTTTTCTAAGTTTTGAAAAAAAATGAAACTAAAAGCCATTTAACTCCTTTTACTTCAGCCAACAAAAGCATTATCAAACATTTAATTTCCACATTTAACATCCACAAAAGGACAAACTAATAATGGGGCAAAATGACCATTTTGCCCCTTCACACTAAAATCACATAAATAACACTAAAGGGGTATTTTTGGGAAATTCTAAATTCTCGGCCATTCCCGACATTCCCAATGTCTAATAATCCATCCCACACTACTAACATACTAAGTTGTGATTTTATTGAGCCAAACACCGAGTTCAATGTCACCGGGCACCGGAAATGCAAAATTATGAAAACTACTAAATGACATAAAATGCATCTCAGAATTCGATAATAACAGTATAAATAATTATTTAAATAGCTATAAATAATTTCCATAATTAAACATGATTAAATGCTAATTTCCAAATTAAACTAAGCGGTCTTTACACCACTTAAGCAGGTTTTTCAAATTGATATTTTCATTATTTTAAAGTCAAATAATTACTAATCTAAACCTAGTAGTTTCCTATTAATAGAAAGTGATGGCTCAGTCAAATAACAAGTTTTCAAGCTTTCTGTCAGAAAAATTACTTTTTCAAAAAAACTGAGCCTTCCACTTCTCTCTCTATAGCCGACCCAATACCTCTCTCTTTTCCTCTTCATAATTTCGAAACCCTCAGTGATAGATTAGTGCCCAGACACAGCAAGTGGTACATCAATCATAGATTGGAAGACTGTGAAGGATCACACACAAAGAGAAGGACATTTGTGCTCAGATCTTGATTATACTCTACGACAGAAAGGACACAAGGGTTAGAGATCTGAGTGGAAGGAGACATTATTCCGCTGCAACCAATGTAAGGTTTTCTTAACTTTATATGTGTTTATTTATCGTTTTAGAAAGTTCATATTTAGGGTGTTAAACAACATACTTGTGAGTAGATCTAAGATCCTGATAAAATAAATTCAAACAATCACATCCTTGTTATTGAAATCTTGAAGCAAACAATTTATCCATAATACTTCAGAGAATAATATTTACTGTCAAGATGAAAGAATAGGCTTCCTTTAATGAAGGAACAAACAATAGAGACATGACACAACTAGTCATACAAGTGTGAACCAAAAAGAGGAACGCTATCAAATTCAGATAAGGAAATAAAGATCTTCAACTCTCTCCATTTTAATTCTAGAACATGTAGAGGAAAATTACTCTAATGCTAGACCTTTAGCAAATGGAACAAAATCAAGCTCAAAGATACATGTACTTAAACTTACAACCTCCTATTAACGGTCAATTCTCTCGTATATGCTATTACAAACAAAATATATATATATATGTAAGTATTAAATAGGAAAATCACAGCAAATCTAAACTCTTAAGCATGTTGAAGTTGTGCTAGTAATTCTCTGCCTCAATTCAAAGAGCTTGCACATACAAATTTTCTTATATCTGTATAACTAAGAGTAAGTTATACATAGAAGTACCACAACAGATGGAAGAACTTTGTGTTACATAAAATAAGTTACTATGTTAGGTAATATTTTTAATATATATTTAATGTTTTATGAGTCTGAGAGCTAAATTAAAGTGTTAGAAACACAGGATATATAGGTGTTGAGTAAACTGCTAGCAAAATAAAAGAGGAACGATATTACCGAATGAAGAATTTTGGGTTGAGTCGCGGACTAAGTCGCTCTCCTTAAGACGTTCGCGGCACTGCCCAGGAGTGTGCAAGCAGTCGAAAATTGCCGGTCGTCCCCAGGATAAAACAGCTCAGTCGTTGCACTGTATCAGAACCCCACTGCACTGTAGAGCACCGTCGAATACACCCAAAAAATTTTGATATCGTAGATGGAATTTTTAATTTTATGAAAACTGTATTTTTCTGATACGAAAGAGATGTGTTCTTCCCATCAGGTCAATCGCATTATATAGGCAAATGGATTGAATAAATATAACGGGAAGAATAACGTTTTTTCAAGTGGGGTGAGTTGGTTTTCGAACGTGTCCCGTTAACTGATACGACTAAGTAATCGGTTTAATTAAACACGTTTCTTAATTAAATTAATAAATATAAAATAATTATTTTATTATTAAATAATTTTTCTATAAAAAATAATATAGTGTCACACCACACAAACCAACCAAACCCGGCCCTAACCGGACGGACGGACGGCGTGCGCGCCCGTGTGGTGGGTCAAGTGTGTGTGTCCTCACCCATTCGAAAAAAATTGGCTACCCCTTGGGGCCCAAACCCAAATGCCAAAGTTGCACTCTTTATACCCTTGTAAATGAGGGTTCATATCCCATGTGGGACTCTTTCCAACTCACACACACTAAGACACTTATATATTTTGTTAAAAAATTCACAAAATTTCCAACAATCCCCCACTTGAATTTTTTTAAAAAATATTTCCATCTACTAGTATCATTCAAAAATAAGATTGAGCATAAACAAAGGTATCTTTCGATTTGAACCTCTGCGTAGTGAATACGATTTAGATTTTACTAGAGTGACCCGTAGTCTTGAACGCTATCTCTAACATTGTACCACGCAATAACCTTTTAAAGGGTATAATCAAAAGCTCGTGCATTAATGGGCATGCACGTCTATCCCAGTATAGTGAACGCTCTAGAAATTTTTCCTAAAATTTCATAGGAAGCGGCCCCACTCCCACATTCACATAGGTGAGTCTATCAAGAGTACTCCCGTAGCTCGGTACTCCACTCCACTTGGAGTATAGATCTCATTAAGAGTTTCTATTAACTCAGCCTTAAATCGCTTCAGGAATTCATGGTTCTTTTTTCGTATAATTATAGCACGATCTTACTTTTATCACTTCATAACTTGTTATTACCCATTGAACCTATTTCTTGGGATCTCCAGTCTATAGGTCGGGTTGCCATTATGAGTGATTCATCAATCTAAAGGCAACAGTTCTATTCCTTTCGATGTTTTAAGGACTTTCTCTCTAGCTAAACCTTTCGTCAAAGGATCCGCCAAGTTATCATCAGTGCGTACATGATCAACTCTAACAGCTCCTGTTGAGAGAAACTCTCTAACGGTGCTGTGCTTACGACATATTTGTCATCTCTTACTGTTGTAATAACGGTTCTAAACTTTTGCAATAGCCGCGGTACTATCGCAATGGATCAACACAGCTAGAATAGGTTTTTCCCATAAAGGAATCTCAGCTAGCAGGCTTCTCAGCCAACCTGCTTCTTCACTAGCAGTAGTAGTGCTATCATTTCAGACTCCATTGTAGATTGAGCCAGAATAGTCTATTTCTTAGACTTCCATGAAACAGCTCCACCAGCTATGCTAAAAATATAGCCACTGGTTTCCTTGGAGTCAACTGATAAAGTGTTCCAATCATTATCACTGTACGCCTCAAGTAAAGCTGGAAACTTTTGATAATGTAATCCAAGAGTCAATGTTCTTTTGAGGTATCTCATGACCCTCTCTATAGCATTCCAATGCTCTGCACTAGGTCTACTAGTAAACCTGCATAATAATCCCACGACATAGGCAATGTCGGGTCTAGTACAATCAGTGGCATACCTAAGACTGCCAATGATGCTCGCATATTCAGATTGTCTTACACCATCAACAGTGTTCTTAAATAATTTTACATTGGGATCATATGGTGTAAAAGCAGGTTTACAGTTAAAGTAATTATATTTCATTAAGATCTTCTCAATGTAGTGAGATTGATCCAAAGATATTCTATTTTAGACCTAGTGATCTGTATTCCAAGAATTACATTCGCTTCACCTAGATCTTTCATGTAAAAATTTTCACATAACAGAGATTTAAGATTGTTCACAACATGAATATTTGATCCAAAAATTAGCAAGTCATCCACACATAAACAAGGTTATCACTTTCATTATTTTTAGATTTATAGTAAATGCATTTGTCACTTTCATTGACTTTAAAGCCATGTGAGATGACAAGGTTATCAAATTTCTCATGCCATTGCTTAGGTGCCTGTTTCAAACCATACAAAGATTTATCTAATTTACACACTTTATGTTCTTGACCAGGAACAACAAAACCTTCAGGTTGGTCCATGTAAATCTCTTCTTCTAATTCACCATGCTGGTAAGATTAAAGGCTGTAACAACCCTGCTGGTCTCTGATGTTCAGCCTTAATCTGTTGACAGGTTAGGCATCTAGATACGAATTCTACCAAATTCTTCTTTATACCACTCCACTAGAAGTACGGTTTGAGATCATGGTACATCTTGGTGGTTCCGAGATGTAGGGAATAAGGGGTAGAATGAGCCTCTTTGAAGATTTCATTCCTGAGTTCCACACTATCCGGAACACAAACCCTTGCTTTATACAATAGCATCGCGTTGTCTGACACTGAAAAATCCCTGGCTTGACCAGTTGAAATGTCTTCTCTGACCTTTAATAATTCTGGATCAGTCATATGAGTGACTTTGATTCTTTCTAACAGATCATATTGCAGAGTCAATTTGTGAAGCTTGCCTACCACAAACTCAATGCTAGATCTGACCATGTCTTTTGCTAACTGAGGTGAGATCTGAATCATACTAGCTACTTGCCTGGGACCCTTCCTGCTCAGGGCATCGGCCACTACATTGGTCTTGCTGGGGTGATAGAGAATCTCACAATCGTAATCCTTCACTAACTCCAACCAACGCCTCTGTCTCATATTCAAATGTTTCTGAGTAAAGAAGTATTTGAGACTTTTGTGGTCGGTATAGATTTCACACCTTTCTCTGTAAAGGTAATGCCGCCAGATCTTCAATGCAAAAACTACCGCGGCCAACTCTAGGTCATGAGTCGTGTATCGCTGCTCATAATCCTTTAACTGACGAGAGGCATAAGCGATAACCCGATCGGCTTGCATCAGTACACACCCCAGACCCTGTCTGGATGCATCGCAATAAACCACAAACTTCTCTTTGTCAGAAGGCAAAGCTAGCACTGGAGCTGTAATCAACCTGTGTTTCAGCTCCTGAAAGCTAGCCTCACATTTATCTGACCACAAACATCGCTGATTCTTCTTCGTAAGCTCGATTAAGGGTGAGATCTTAGAAAACCCTTCCACAAACTGACGATAATAACCGGCTAAACCCAAGAAGGGTCTAATTTCTGTCAATGTCTTCGGTCTTGGCCAATCCCTGACGGATTCTATTTTCCCTGGATCCACCTTGATCCCATCTTTGCTAACAATGTGTCCTAAGAAAGACACCTGAGATAGCCAAAATTCACACTTCTTTAATTTGGTGAAAAGCTTGTGTTCCCGAAGCCGTTGCAGAACCATCTTAAGATGTAACTCATGCTCCTCTTCTGATTGAGAGTACACAAGGATGTCGTCGATAAACACAATTACACAGATATCGAGGAAATCCTTGAATACTATATTCATCAAATCCATAAATGATGCAGTAGAATTGGTTAGTCCAAACGACATAACTAAGAATTCGTAATGTCCATACCTAGTATGGAAAGCCGTCTTTGGAATGTCCTCCTCTCAGATTTTCAACTGATGATAACCCGATCGAAGATCAATCTTGGAGAAGACCGTCTTCCCCTGAAGTTGATCGAAAAGATCATCGATCCTAGGTAGTGGATATTTATTCTTCACTGTTAGCTTGTTTAACTCCCGATAGTCGATGCACATTCTCATTGACCCATCGTTCTTCTTGACGGACAATACCGGAGCTCCCCACGGTGACACACTAGGCCGAATAAACCCTATGTCAAGTAACCCTTGAAGCTGAATCTTCAATTCTTTAAGCTCAGCTGGAGCCATTCTATACGGAGCCTTGGAAACCGATTCCACTCAGGGTGCTAAATCTATCACAAACCCAGAAGTTCTTCGGGAAAAACATCTAAAAATTCCCGAACCACTTTAATATCCTCTATCCGAATGGTGTCTGGCCGAGTGGTGTCCACCACCACGGCCAAAAACCCTAAACATCCACCACGCAGTAGTTCCCTAGCTGACAGGGCTGAAATCACCGGGATCCGAGATCCCCGAACTGAACCGACAAAAACAAATGGTTCTTCACTTTCCGGTTGCAAGATTACCATCTTCCTCTTCGAGTCAATACTGGCTGAGTACTTAGATAGGAAATCCATTCCTAGAATAATATCAAAATCTACTAAGCTCATTTCTATTAGGTAAGTACTTAACTCTCTACCGTCTATTCTGATCAGCATAGACCTAATCCACCTTTTGGAGATAACTAACTCTCCGCCAGGTGATAGGGTTCCTAACCCTGATTCATATCATGCGGTCTATCAAATTTACTAACGATTTTGGCTGCCACATAAGAATGTGCAGCCACAGAATCAAACAATATGGAGTAAAAAGAGTTGTTAACTGAGAGCTAACATGTCACCACTGAAGGGCTGGCTTCTGCATCAGCCTGAGTAATGGCGAACACCCTGGCTGGAGTGGGTCTCGCTGGAGCCCTTGGTGCTTCTATTCTGAGTTGAGGGCAATCCCTCTTATAGTGTCTGAGCATGCCGCACTGGAAGCACCCCTGCCCTCTACATTCACCCAGATGGTGCCTTTTACAACTGTGGCACTCTGGGTACGAAAAAACGGGTATTTGAACCACCCTGATGACTGCCTCGGTTCTGGTTCCCTCGGTTGTAGTGGATGCTTTCCTTTTCTGGTCCATGGCCGAACCACTACCTCCCCTGCTAAAGCCTGATGCAGGAGGGGTAGGAGCCCTGCCACTCACTGAAGTCCTAACTGACTAAGTCATACACCCAACTGCGCCCTCAGCTCGCAGTGCTTTTTCCGCCATCTCAGCATAGGTGGTCTTTTCATCTGTAGTAATCATCAGATCATGCTTGATCTTCACATTCAGTCCATCAAGGTGTTGGGTTTTATGCCCTAAATAAAACTCATTTCATATAATCAGATTTACTTATTAATAAAGATCAGAAATAACATTTTATGTTGCATGGTTCACATGATTTATTTCATGATTATATGTATATAATGTATGAATTCTTTTTAAGTCCAGAACATATGAGTTGGTTAAAGATTATAGTGTTGTCAGCACAGTGGAATATATTCTTTATTATATGTTCAAAAGTAGATTCCCTGATTTGTCAGAACACTGGATTTAGACTGACATGGTATAATCAGCGATAGGTATTCTTACACCTTGGAAAAGTGTTATGTCCTTTCCAGGACATTGGCAAAGTTTACCAGTATCGGATGCATGGAGTATGCATTGGAATGGACCGATATTGAACTTTGAATTAGATTTTGAAACTTACCGTAAACATCTATTCAATTCAATATCATAAATTGATCCTAGATCACATGATCGAAATCCTGATATGGTTAGGCTCAATTTAAAGAGTGTTACTCGTGTTCTTTGATTTGTTAGTTAAGCCTAGTTTTGTATCAGGGTGATACGTACATTTTGGGAACACGGTAATGCAATTGAGTGGGGGAGCGCTAACATAAATATGGAATCTATAGCTTCTATTTGGCAAATAGAAGTAAAGGATGATTTCCTTCGAGCTTAACCAAACAAAGATAAATGGTGGAGATCTCATTTCACTTAGGTGAAATATCATTTATACAGGGTTAATTATTTTAAGGATAAAATACATTGTAGGGTGTTACGGTAATTTAATCCTGTACAGTGTAAATCATCTTTATAGAGGATCATTGATCACATTAGGGTTATAACAATGGATAACTAATGACGTGTCTATATCGTGGAACATATAGAGCGTTTCTATATGACTGACAGTGCAATTCCAAGTTCTAAGTGTGGATTCAATGAGGAATTAATAAGTTAGGGAATTTACTTGGTAAATTCGGTTCGACTTATTGGAAGCTCGGTTATATAGACCCATGGTCCCCATACTAGTTGAGACCATACTTCTTGTAAGACTCAGTTAATTGATTTTAATTAATCAATTATAATTCTAAAAGTTAGACTATGTCTACTTTATGAATTCTCACAGTTTAAGGATGAAATCGTAAAGAAAAGGGTTTCTAGGTTTAATTATTAATTAAGAGACTTTGTATGTCTAATAAATAATTATTTTAAATGACAATATTATTTCATAATCTATTTTAGTTATTAAATAATTAGTTTTGGCATTTAAATGATTAGAATTGGAAAAATGGTATTCTTGGAGAAATTGAAATAAAATTGAGGAAACTGCAAAATCCAAGTGAGGCCCATATCACCCTATGGTCGGCACCACTTTTCTTGTTTCCCAATTATTATTTTCAATTTTAATTGCCATGTAATTGCTAATCAAAGCCTAGCTATAATAGGAAAGTGGTGGATCACACTAAATAAGGCAGTTAATCAATTACACAGTAAAAGAGGAAACTGTTTATTTGGAAAGTTGTGCTCTCCCTTTTCCCTATATAAAGCAACCTTGTTCTCTTCTCTTGTATGAAGCCATAAGCCACGAAATTCAAGAGAGAAAAAGAGAGAAAAATTCGAAATCCTTGTGAGATGAGTAGTGCCCACACACATCAAGTGGTATCTCAATCATAGGATGTAAGACTATGGAATTTCTGCATCAAAGAAGGAGAAAAGAAGATCCAGGTTCAGATCTTGGTGATGCTCTGCTACAGAAAGGAATCAAGGGCTAGAGATCTGAACGGAAGGAGTCATAATATTCCGCTGCACCCACTGTAAGGTTTTCTAACTTTATATGTGTTTATTTTCATTGTTTTAGAATTCATATTAGGTTGTTAATCCAACATACTTGTTAGTAAATCTAGATCCTGGTAAAATAATTTCCAACACAAGGTATTTTTCCTTCTTACTTCAATCGGTTGGCACAATTCCCGAGGCAACCCTTGCCAATCGATCAAACTGTGTTGTATACTCTGTCACACTCATGTTCTCTTTCTGGGTCAGGTGGGTAAACTCTTTCCTCTTGGAACTTCTGACGGCCTCATTGTAATACTTTGCGTTAAAAAGTTCCTAGAACTTTTACCAGGTCATCGTGGTGACATCATGTATCAGGGACACCATGTCCCACCAGACAAATGCATCCTCTTGAAACTGAAAGGCGGCACACACCACTCTGTTATTCCTGGCGACGCTTACGAAATTTAATATCTTCGTAATCACTGTTAGCCACTGCTCAGCTTTCATGACGTCCGGACCTCTCAGAAAAACCGGAGGTGCCTGCTTGCGGAACCTTTCATACAGGGGTTCCATTCTATTCACCGCTACTACTTGTTCGGCCTGGACAACAGGGGCAGGTGCCACTGGAACTTCTGGAACAGGCACTGCAGGAGCACCCTGCTGTCTCAATCTCTAGATCTCATTATCATGCTCCTCTATTCTGGCTTGCATTTCTGCAAACCTATTTTTCCAGTTCTGGACTTCCTGAGTGGCTTGGGCAGCCTGGGCAGCCGGTGGCGGGTTAACATCACCGCGACCACGAGCCCTGCCCCTGGAACCTCTACCTCGGCCCCGAGCATTTGGGGGAAACTTAGCTCCCTGACCTTGATTTCACCATACCGAGTTGCCCTGACTCCTGGTATTTTCCTTGGCGTCCATATAGTCTGAACAGCCTACGAAACCAAGAGTTGGCATATCAGGTCATGATCAACGAGAGCTTACTAATGCCACTTAATTTGAAAATTAAAAATATGCGCCTATTCTACTATCAGGCTACTAACATGCTTCCTAATAGGCATTTCTTAATTCACAATGGTTAAAATAAACTATTAAAGCAATAAAAGCTTACTGAACCATAGAACGAGCTAATTGCTGATGATGATTGTACATGTCGTGACGATCTTCGGAAGACAACCTGGCGACTCTGATACCAAATTGTAACACCCTAGCTAGACAAGGCGTGTAACGTGATTTTTAAACGTACTATGTAGCTTGTTGCTAATCAACGAGGTTTATGGAAATCGTGATTAATTAAAATTTTGTTTTTTAATTAAAACTTATAATATTTCATACAAAATACTCGGGATCCCGATTACAAAATACTTTACAAAAGTTAATTAATTCTTTTCAAAATATTTGTTGCCCAGGGACTAACTACAAAAGCGTTGCTATCCCGAGGATCGTACGCTCCAGGCCTAACTGCGCCGACATGAACAATCTTCATCGGCTCGTCTCACGGTTCCTCAGCCTTGGCGTTGCCCTTACCTACACATAAACATAGCACTGTGAGTCGATAGACTCAGTAAGAAAAGCATAAACATACATAAATCCCGGGTTATGGTCAGACGCCCATACCCCTGACCATAACCCTAATTCTCGTGTCCCACACGGTACTGAGTCTCGAACGTTCGTATGACAGTACTTTTGACAGAGTAACAGCCTATACTCGGTACAGTGGTCATACTCAAGCTGCAAGTGATACTCTAGCCTTACTGATGTGTTACAATATCAGCCTATACTCGGTACACTAGTCATACTCTAGCTTCTAGTCATACTCTAGCCTTACCGATGTGATACAGTCTGTTATCTCTCAAAAAATCCAAAATAATGGTGCATGAATTTTTACTCTAGATATGGAGGTCCAACAAGGTGGAGCTTATTGGCCATGGAGGAGCTCATGGGCCATGGAGGAGCTCATGGACCAAGGAGGAGCTCAAAGGCCAAAGAGGGGCATTGTGGGCGCACTAAGCTCCCAACTCCGTCAGATGCCAAGGTGCAACCGTCAGGTGCTAAGGTGTAAAGGGCTCCTCAGCTGTCAAATTATCTCAAGGACCTGATGGGCACGAACCGACCCAATTAGCTCCCCTCAGGTACCCATGACCATCCGGGTCCGCTAAATACGAGGGACGCGTGCTGTTAGAGCTGCTCCGAAAATATAGTCAAAAAGTGATAAGTGAAGAGATATTTATTTTTTAAATAATTATTTTGTATCTTGAACCTAACCGAACTATAGTTACGGAACGGGATACCTAGGTTTAAGGGATTTTAAATCCTAGATGAATATCTATATAAGGGGGGTGAAATCACTTGTAAAGGGGACCCTGAAATTGATACTCACGAGATCATACTCCTGAGCTCCCTCTCTCAAATTCTAAAAACTCACTTGAGGAGTGAACTCTTGGAGAACATAACTCTGGAGAACTCACCTCAAGCATTGAGATCAATAACACTCCAAGTGGACTAGCCTATTACCGCTGAAAGGGGGTGAACCACTATAAAATTCTTGTGTTCGTTTATGGTGAATTTCTTTTTGCAAACCGGTTTACTTTGATTAACTATTGCTTGTGTTCATCTTGCTCGTTTTACGATCTTCTTAGATCCGTTGACGAAAAACCGCGTCAACAGTTTGGTGCTTTCATTGAGAGCTTTGAGCACAAGTGTTAATCACCCTTTACCATCATGGTGAGTACAAGACGGACGAACTATGAGGAGGAGGATCATGATGACCCCATGAACGAAGGAAACACCATGGAACACCATGAAGAGTACCAACCCGCTGAGCCCGCTGGTGAAGGGACCTCTCGACGTCCAGGCAAACAAGCAATGCCTGACGAAGAAGGTCGGGTCCAAGATGCAGGAAGCTCATCGTCACCATCCCATGGTGTACGGCGAACTACCAACGTCCATGAGGTGTACATGGAGAACGAGGCATTGCGCCAGCGTTTAGAAGAGACTCTCAGGCTCAACAAAGAGTGGCAAGAGAGGTATGGAGCCCAGGAGGCCACAAGGCCACAAAGAAGGGGAACCCGCGGGCGTCTTGGTACAGCGAGAAGGGGACGACCCCGTGGGAGTCGTTCAACACGTTACCCTCCCGAAGGTCAAGAGAGATCTAGGTCACCAACAACCCAAGGTCGTGATGCTAGTGCCGTACCACAACGACCTTCTCGTGAGAACGACAACCATGGTGGGAGGAGCGAGCGCCCTCCATCCCTACAAAGACCACGAGGAACAACCTCAGGTCGTGAGAATAGGAGGAATAATGTACGCCCTCCTACACAGCAACAAATTAGGAGGGATGCACGAGGACCTACTGCCCCACAAGATAATGCTGTAGATCCCCCACGAGGAGACTCCCGTGAGGAGAGGGGCATAACACACAATAATGGGATCCCACCATCTCAACCACTTCCAGCACCTAGGGATATTGGTGTGGACGAGAGGGGAAGAGATCATGTACGGAACCCTCCTTCACCAATCAGGTTCCCACCATCACCAATAAGGCATCCTGAGCCTCCACGTGCTAATGCACAAGCACCACATCAACCAGCCCCAAGGGAGAGGTCACGACAGAGGGAAGCACCTCCCAGTCGCCTTCCAAGTCAAGACTTGCCTCGGCCCCCTCAAAACGGGCAAGAAGACTACCGAGACAACCATGCTCGACAGGTACCTCAACCTAGGGGATATGGACGGGAAAGACAACGCACCATCTCTCGTGATAACTATGTCCGTCCGAGACCAGCACCCAGGGAGACTAGACCACAGCGTGCGCGACCCCACTCACCCCGAGACGATAGTTATTTATCAAGATCTCGGATTGTCGCAACACAATCATATGCCCAACAACGGCCTGCACCTCGGGGGCCGCAACAACAGAGGACGGTGAGCTTCATGGGGGAGAGTTACCGTTCCGACTCAAGGAGCCGATCTGTGAGCGTTCAAGACAATGCACCTCCTCCATATTATGAGGAGCACCCTCGATACCCCCCACGTGATGCAAGGAGCTCTGACCTTCGGGACCATCTGAACCAAAGGCGACAACCTGACTTGAGAGACCACTTGAACAGGGGGCACGCACAGAGGGAGGCTCCTTATCGGGCACAGTATGACATTCCTCCACAACAAGGAGAATATGCACCCCAGCTTAATGTGAACGCTCCTCCACCGGCCGGTCTCAATGCTCCTGCTCCTGTGGTAAATGACCCACGGATAACAGCATTAGAACAACAAATTCAGCAGTTAATGAATGCCCAAGGAAGTGTCGGGGGATACGATTCTGATGAGGAACCTGAGCCTTTTGCTCCTCACATCTCGGCATTGCCATACCCCCAAGGGTTCAAGATGCCCACTATGACAAAATATGATGGAAGTACTGACCCGGGAGCCCACATTAGTGATTTCAACACATTAATGAGGACAAGCCAAGTGAGTGGCGATCTGAAGTGCATGTTATTCCCGGTGACCTTGACAGGAGCAGCAAAAACATGGTTCAACAAATTTAAGAAGCATTCAATCACCTCTTGGGACAAACTGTCGAGTGATTTTAAAAAAGAATTTCGTGCTGCCAGGTCTCGAAAACCTGAATGCTCTTCCTTGGCCAATGTAAAACAACAACCCGGTGAGAGTCTAAAGGCCTATATTAATAGGTTCAACATCGAGGCGGCCAAGGTGAAGAACGTTGATGACAGTGGGAGACTCATGGCCTTGGGGGCAGGCATAACTCATGGATCTTTACTATGGGATAGCCTCCAAGGGAGAGGTGCCCCCACTATTGACGAATTTATGAAAAGGGCCCAAAAATATATAAACATTGAGGAAGCCAGGTTAGCTAACAACCTGCCTCTTCCCTCAGGACAACCTGTTTCAGCTACTGCAACAACAACTTCCACCAATCCAAAAGCAACAACTGCCAACCCTCCAGCCACCAATAACTCTGAGCACAATAATAAGAGAAAGGGCGACAATGGAGGAGATCAGAACAATGCCAAAAAGAGCAAAGGTTATCAGTCCATGTTCACAATATACTCCGAACTTGTGGAGACACAAGAAACTATATATGTGGCAAACGAACATCGGGTGGCTTTTCGAATACCTGAACCCTTGAAAGGAAGTCGTGCGAAGAGAGATCAATCCAAGTATTGCCAATATCATAAAGACATTGGCCATACCACCAACGAGTGTCGAAACTTGAGGGATGAGATAGAGACTCTTATACGTAATGGGCCTCTTGCTCATTATGCAAGGAATAGGCAATACAACCAACAAGGAGCAAATGCACAACAACCTGTTGCCCCACGTGCCAATGTGCAACCACAGGGGGCACCTGGAAACAATACTCCTAACCCGCCGACACAACCACAAGGGGGACAACTGGGACATAACCCGGACATTCCTCCACTTGTGGAAGGAGAGGACGTATTGGTCATATCAGGAGGACCACACTTTGCAGGGACCACCAATGGGGCTCAAAAGAGATATATTAATGAGCTCAAGAACTCAGATAAGACTCCTTTCACACCAGAACAACGTGCTCCCAAGCAAAGTCGAATGGAGGACCAAACCATAACATTTTCCAATGAAGATGCTCATCATGTACAAAGTCCGCATAATGACCCACTGGTGATAACATCTCAAATCGCCAACAGGAGGGTAAGGAGAGTCTTGGTCGATAACGGTAGTAGCGTGAACCTGTTATATAAGATAACCTTGGAGAAAATGGGGTTAAGTGTGCAAGACCTACAACCGTGCACTACAAATTTGGTTGGATTTACTGGAGATGGCGTGGCCAGCACAGGAAAAATCACTCTCCCATTGACACTCGGGGAGGCCCCAAGAACAGTCACCCGGATGACAGAGTTTGTGGTGGTAGACCTACCATCTGCCTACAATGCCATTTTAGGTAGACCAGCGTTATACACGCTGGGGGCAGTCACATCGATCAAGCATCTGGCCTTAAAGTTTCCAACTGCTACCGGGAGTGGAATAGTCAAAGGAGATCAACTAGCTGCACGTGAATGCTACAATGTGGCTATGAGGGGACAAACCCAACCAGGGGCCCAGATGTTGGTGGTAAACAACGATAATGAAGTGGAAAACAGAGGAAAAAGAGAAAGTTCTGATATAGAAGAGATAGACCCTCGTTTGGGCGATGACCGTATTGACTTGGGTCCCATTGAAGAACTTGAAGAAGTTACTCTTAACTTAAAGGAGCCAACCAAAACTGTAAAAGTGGGAAAGCACCTAAGTAAGGAGATTAAGAAGGCTGTTATTCAGTTTCTCCGTGACAACCAAGAAGTATTTGCTTGGGCACATTCTGATATGGTAGGTATAAGTCCAAATGTCATGACCCACGTGCTGAATCTAAACAAAGACGTGCCCGCCAAACGACAAAAGAGGAGATTACTTGATGAGGTTAGAGCTGTGGCCTTGAAGGAGGAGGTAAGCAAACTTTTAGCCAACAATTTTATTCGTGAAGCCTTCTACCCTGTATGGGTTGCAAACCCCGTGTTGGTGCCAAAGCCAAACGGGAAGTGGCGAACATGCATCGATTTTACTGACTTAAACAAGGCATGTCCCAAGGATTGCTTCCCACTTCCTCGCATTGATCAACTAGTAGATGCTACCGCTGGTCATGAACTTATGTCCTTCATGGATGCGTATTCTGGATATAACCAAATACCCATGAATGTGGCGGACCAGGAGCACACGAGCTTCACTACTGACATGGGGCTTTATTGCTACAATGTGATGCCCTTTGGGTTGAAGAATGCCGGTGCTACCTACCAGCGACTTGTAAATAAAATGTTCGCCGATCAAATTGGAGTCAATATGGAAGTGTATGTGGACGATATGCTCGTCAAATCCAAACTCTCAAAGAACCACGTTGACGACTTGGAAGAGTGTTTCTCTATATTGAAAAGATACAACATGAAGTTGAACCCACTCAAGTGCTCCTTTGGGGTATCATCAGGCAAGTTCCTTGGCTTTATCGTTAACTCAAGAGGTATTGAAGCAAACCCCGAGAAGATAAAGGCACTAATTGACATGCCTTCCCCAAAAAGAAAGAAGGATGTCCAAAGCCTGACAGGACGCATAGCTGCACTCAATCGTTTCGTGTCCAAGTCCACCGATAGGTGTTTACCATTCTTCAACTTATTGCGAGGAAGCACTAAGATTGAATGGACAGAAGAGTGTGAACAAGCATTTCAATCAGTGAAGAAACACCTGGCTGAACCCCCTATCTTGTCAAAACCAATCATGGGGGAGGTGTTGTACCTATACTTGGCTGTAACTGAGCATGCATTGAGCGCGGCATTGGTGCGTGAAGAGGAGAAGGTTCAGAAGCCAGTGTATTACATCAGCAAACGATTTGTGGGAGCAGAGTCACGTTATCCCACCATGGAGAAGCTGGCTTATTGCCTAGTCCATTCGTCAAGAAAGCTACGACCTTACTTTCAAGCACATCCCATTCATGTCCTAACTAATCAGCCCTTACGGCAAGTATTAATGAAACCAGAGGCCTCAGGTCGACTCCTTAAATGGGCTGTCGAGTTGGGTCAGTTTGAGATCACATACCATCCTAGGGCGACCATAAAGGCGCAAGCACTTGCCGACTTCATCGCTGAATGCACTGGGTTGCCAGAGGAAAATAGTGCGAAAGAATTACCAGAATGTGTATGGCATTTGTTTGTTGATGGGTCATCTAACGAGCACGGCTCGGGGGCAGGAATCATTCTTGTCACCCCGGATGGGTATAGAATTCATTCAGCCTTAAGGTTTGGGTTTGAAGCATCCAATAACGAGGCCGAGTATGAGGCCTTATTGGCTGGGCTGAGGCTAGCAAAAGAGCTTGGTGCGAGAGCAATTCGTTGTTTTAGCGACTCCCAGCTAGTAGTCAATCAAGTATTGGGTGAGTATCAGGCAAGAGGATTAAAAATGGCGGCTTACCTTTCGCAAGTACAAAAACAACTCCAACAATTTGAGTATTACTCTATAGAACAAGTACCTCGTGAACAAAACTCGAATGCTGATGCCTTAGCAAGGTTGGCCACCACTAAGGAAGCTGATACACTCAACGTTGTCCCAGTAGAGTTCCTCCCTAAACCGAGTATCAATGTGGAGGAAAATGAAGAGGCTGACATGGAGCTGGTCGATACTCAAATAACATGGATGACTCCACTCATTGATTACTTAACTACTGGGAGTCTCCCTTCTGATAAGAGTGAGGCAAGGAAGTTGCTATATAAGGTACCAAGGTTTACTCTGTTGGATGGAAAATTGTACAGAAGGGGATACTCCATGCCATTATTGAGGTGTGTGACAGTTGAAGAAGCACGCGGCATATTGAAGGAGGTCCATGAAGGATTTTGTGGGGACCATGCCGGAGGGGATAGCTTAGCTAAAAAGATAATAAGGCAAGGATACTATTGGCCTACTATTAGTCAAGACTCTCTCCAGTATGTAAAAAGGTGTGACAAGTGCCAACGCTTCTCAACAGTACCACGAGCCCCTTCAGTGGAACTCACTTCTATGACCTCCCCGTGGCCCTTTGCTGTGTGGGGGATAGATTTGATTGGATCTCTACCACAAGGAAAGGGTGGAGTTAAATATGCAGTAGTCGCAGTAGACTACTTCACAAAATGGGCTGAGGCAGAACCTTTGGCCACCATAACTTCAAAAAAGGTGCTCGACTTCGTCGTGAAAAACATTTTATGTCGCTATGGAGTTCCACAAAAAATAGTATCAGATAATGGAAAACAATTCGATAGTGATTTATTTTCGGAATTTTGTAAGAAGAATGGTATAGTCAAGAGTTTTGCTTCAGTAGCTCACCCGCAAGCAAATGGACAAGTTGAGGCAGTAAACAAAACATTGAAGACTACATTAAAGAAGCGCCTAGAGGCTGCCAAAGGAAGATGGCCGGAGGAGCTCCCACAAGTACTCTGGTCCTATAGGACCTCACACCGAACAGCTACAGGAAATACTCCCTTCTCACTCACCTATGGGAGTGAAGCCATGCTCCCAGTTGAGACCCAAGTCCCCTCACACCGAAATCAGTACTATGAACAACACCGTAACCACCTACTCCTGGAGGAGGCCCTAGACTTACTCGATGAAAGAAGAGAGGAGTCACAATTACGTAATGCCGCTCACCAGCAACGGGTAAAGAAGTATTATGACTCTCGTGTTCGTAATAGGGAGTTTATAATAGGCGACTTGGTGTTAAGAAGGGTGTTCTTAGCGACGCGTGATCCAACAGCTGGGGTCCTTGGGCCCAATTGGGAAGGACCGTATCAGATCGAAACTGTCTTGAGGCCTGGAGTATACAAGCTCGCTCGCCTTAACGGGGAGCAAGTGCCGCGAGCGTGGAACAGTGAGCACTTGAGGCGATACTACCAATAGGTGGAAGTCCTCCTCGGTCGGAGGTCCTTACCTTACTTTGATATTTAGCCAAGTTTCCTCTTAGTTCATTTATTTATTTAGTTATTTATTTTTATTTTTACTTTTTATGACCAAGATCTTCATTAGATTGTCATATTCTTAGAAATTCTTAAAGTTGTTATTTTCAACGCTAGAATAAAACTATTTATTATTTATTCAAAATATAGTTAAATTGCCAAACCCAAAAACAAGTCACCAAGGATAATAATCAAACCTTAGTAACTTGGGGGGCATAAGGGTATAGATTTAACTATACTCGTACCTAATCCTACAATTTCCATAAACAAAAATAATTTTAGAAAAGTGGTGAATTTTTTAAAATCACAAACACTTAGACTAAAAATTATAATGGATAGAGAGTGGATTTAATTATATACATGATAAGCACTTAATCTAGAAAAGAGAATTAACTCTAAACAAAAACTAGTAAGTCAAACATGTTCATCAAGAGAGCTTAAAGAGCAAACTCATTTAATTAGCTATTTAACTAAGGATAACTTAGAAAAAATAGAGTGTGTCAAGTACTTGGATGAAAAGTAACCAAGGAAAGAAAAACACAAACTACCCATGAAAGTTGTCTAAAGATGATAAAACTAAGGAGCACATGCGCTCGGGATAAACAGCACAAAGGCTAAAACTCTCAAGGAAGAGTATCTTCAGGCGGGTCCATAGAAGTAGAACCACCGGGAATATCAGTCGTGGAAGGAAGCGTGGCTTCTCGAAGGAGTCTTGCCTTGCACTTCATAAGCTCCTTATCTTTAGTCTGGGGAGGCATGTGTGAAAGGTTAAGTTTAAGTTTTTGGTTATTTTTCCACAACTGATAAAATTGGTCGTCGAAGGCGCGCTTGTAGGTCTGACGGTCTTTCGCTGCCCTTTCCTCAAGTTTCTGAATGGTGTCCTTAAGAGCCTTAACCGCTGAGTCATGTTCTTTAGTGACTGTATCTAGCGCCGTATTCTTCTTCGCGAGATCAAGGTTCTGATCAATGTAATAATTCACTTGAGTCTTTCTCTCCTCCAGCCGGGTCTGCGCATTATTGAGTTCCGTCAGCCTCCTACCAAGAATTTCCTTAAGTTCATCCTTGTCACGCTCATGCTTTGCGTCCGAAAGAGCGGAGAGTTTCTTCTGCTCCTTAAGGGCTGCTTCTGCGGCAGCTAGTTTCTCTTGTAAATTTGAAGACTGACGATTGGAGACCATGAATTGAGTCACACCCTAAAAAAAAATAAGAGAATGAAAGGGTGTCAGCACAATAAAAGGATATGAGATCATATAAATATGAGCGTGCACATAAGAAGATAGGCTATTATCAATACAGTTTGATAAATAATCCATCACGTACCCGAAGGATGTCTTGGACTCCTTTAGTGACAGTATCACCTTCGTAGTTGGACATGTCACGCACCACCTCAACGGTTGCAGTTTTTCGAACAAGGAGGTCAATGTTGTCATGCACAGACTCTAGCATCTGAATTGTGGCATCATCGGGACGAATTATGGGAACCACGATGGAAGGTCTCCTCATGCGGCCACCAATATTTGGGACAGAAGGAGAGACTTGAGCATTCTCCTCGCCTTCTACCGCGGCAGGACAAGGCTTCCTCAGTTGGGAGCAGGCTCGAGGGACTAGAGGAAGGTCTGGAGCACTTTCCTCTCCTCCAGACTCATTAACATCCTCACTCTCACCATAACTCGCAATTAGTTGGTGGAACATATCTGAATCTGTAAAAAAAAAAAATTAATATCACAATACACACAACATCATAATGTTATCATATGGGTATGTCAAAAAAAAAAACTGAATAAGTATATATTAAAAAAAAAAAGAAAGGAGAGAAAGGAACCTTCAGAGCTATAATCATTGAGCATTGTAGTATCCTCGGGATTGCTATCAACACCAACAATCACTCCAGTGTCCCTCCTCGAAGTAGCGGGTGGTAAAGATCTGTGGATGGAAGAGTCGGCTGTAGTAAAGTTCCCATGAGAAGGATTCCCCCCGTCAATGGGAATAGCAGGAGCATCAGGTCCATCGATTGTGCTTGCGACAATTGTGTTATGCTCAAGAGGGTACAATCCCACTAACTTGAGCATCTCTGGAGTTACAATCTTTGGAGCTGATTTTTCAGCGTCTGGCATAGCTGTCAAGGCTGCCGCGTGTTGTATCATCTCCTCGGTTGGGATCGGTCTGGAATATGTACCCGTATGGTTGAAAGCCCGGTGGGTAGTGTCCATGGGGGTTGTAAAAAAGTAGGACGTCCGATGCTTGTCAATGCGGTTTGTGCTACAAATACCAGAAACATACGGCTGATTCCGTTCTCGGTTCATAAAGTAGAAGTACTCTGAATGGTTCATGGACGGGCAAGTCCGGAAGGAAAGGAGGTAGTGAATTTCATGAGGAGAAGGTCTCCCCCATCCCTTCTGATGATATATTATGAACAAAGCAGATAAGGCCAGGTACCCATGAGGAGCAATTTGGGCCGGCGAAACGTCAAAGTAGTTCGCCACCTCTCGAAAGTAATCATGGAGTGGCAAGGTCGCTCCAGCCTCGATGTGGTATTTCGTCCAAGCACAGGAATCACCTGGGGGAGAGCCGGCTTTTTGGCCTTTCTTCGCTGGGACTACCTTCACCCCTTCACCAAGAGGGTACGAAGAGAGGTAACTTTGCACCTCGGACGACTCCAAACTGCTGTCTGGACGTTCGATTGAGACGTTGGGATCCCAAGTACTCTGATCATAGCGTGCCTTTGCCTCTAAGGTAGACGCCATGCGCTGAACCTCTCGCTGGTTCCGCTTCTTTTGTTTTTTGGTCGCCATGTGTGGAGCCGTTCCCTCTTGCTGAGTCCGCCTCTTTTGGGTAGGAGGATTTTGAGGAGCAGTATGAGCTTCATTTTCCTCTGGGCCGTCTTGGGAGGAAGGATTGGCCATCTCTGTAATAGCGTGAGGGGTGGAGCACTCTCCTTCGTGCAAAAAGTACAAGGCCCAGCGTGGGAGGATTCTTTTCAATCTCTTCACTCTATGAATAGGACATGTAGTTTCGTGAGATCCGCCAGATGACTCACTACTACTTAAAGGGCTAGGAGAAGACGACGAATCAGATGAATTTGGAGGTGACCGGTAGTCTGAGTATAGGTGAGCAAGGAGGTCGTCGTCAATATGGTTGTCGCCTCCCCAATGGTCACGAGCATACATCTACAAACACAAGTATGGGGAGTGAGCATGCAAGCATGGAATGAGGTAACAAAAAATAAATAAAAAAAATGCTATGTTAAATTCACTTGGTAAGGTGATGAGGCTAGTTAATTAAAATAAATTAGATAAAAACTAATTCAATCACAAAAATTAGATGTAAACTAAATTTGATTTAAATCAAATTGGAAATATCTAATTGTGTTAAGTTGGATTGGAATAAATCTAATTTAATTTAACTATGCTAAATGAATATTTTTTTTTTTTTTAAAAAAAAAAAGTATTTTATTTTATTTTTTGGCTTGTTTTGGGTATATTAGAATTTTATTGAAGCATCAACTTCCTCTATGTATTCTTGGTATATACACATGTAAAAAAAAAAATAATAAAGCAATATGTGTAGCCCCAAGAGCTCCAACAAAGGAGCAAATGGCTCCATAAGCTCCTACAAAGGGGTCAAATGGCTCCATAGGCTCCTAAAATGGAGCTGAAAAAAAATGAAGCTGAAAAAAATGGAGCTGAAAGAAAAAAATGGAGCTGAAAAAAAAAATGGAGCTGAAAGAGAGAAAGTGGAGCCGATTGAATGGCTCCATGAGCTCCATAGGCTCCTAAAATGGAGCTGAAAAAAAAAGGTGGAGCCTATTGAATGGCTCCATGAGCTCCACAAAGGAAAGTGGAGCTAAACAAAGGAAAGTTGAGCCTATTGAATGGCTCCATGAGCTCCAACAAGGGAAAGTGGAGCCAATTGGGACAAGAGGAGACCCAATTGGTATTGTTACTTTTGTTTTAAAAAAAAAAAAAACACACACACACAATAGGCGTGGAGTAAGCCTCTACACATCCACACTCATCAATTCCTACATATTCCAACCTATTCTACCTTTTTGTCTTTATCCTCTAAAGCCTAAATAACCACAAACACATTTTTCCCTCCATTTTAAATGTCTTTTGGATCAAAACTAGAAATTTCAAATGTTCATCATTATCATCATCATGTTCTTCATTTTTTCCAAAAAGTTCACTCAAATCATACCAAATGCATAAATCTCACTCATTTCTAAAATAAATAGTGGATTAAGATAACCCATAGCCTACATTGCAAAGTTTCATTCATAGATTCCAAAAATTTCAAGCCAAATTTCACAACATTAGGAAAAATCAAATATGTAAAAAGAGGGTTTTGTGAAAAAGTTCAAAGAATACTATGATTTTCATATTTTCTATGAATTTTAACATGGAAAATAGAATTAAATAGTGAATGGATGAGAGAAACTTACTCAATAGTGATGTCCAAGCTTGAATCCCTTCCAATAATCTCTAGTTTCCACTTTGAGCATTCCTTTGAAATGGTTTTTTGAACTATTTGAGAGGGTTTTTAGAAAAGCTTTTATTTTTAATATAGAGTGAAGAGTAGAATGGATGGGTTGTGAAGAGAGGAGAGGCCTATTTAAAGGCTATAAGGATTAATTAATTTTTTTTCACTTCTTTTGTTCATGTCCAAAGATGCTTAAAAATATTGGTGGTCTTCTACATGTCTACACTCGGCAGTACCAATAGTTGCGGGTGTGAAGTCCAAGCGCGCGGGGATTATTTTTTCTACAAGTCCATCATAACATTATAAAGTTATGATAAACTTGGGGGGCAAATGTTATCTCTCAAAAAATCCAAAATAATGGTGCATGAATTTTTACTCTAGATATGGAGGTCCAACAAGGTGGAGCTTATTGGCCATGGAGGAGCTCATGGGCCATGGAGGAGCTCATGGACCAAGGAGGAGCTCAAAGGCCAAAGAGGGGCATTGTGGGCGCACTAAGCTCCCAACTCCGTCAGATGCCAAGGTGCAACCGTCAGGTGCTAAGGTGTAAAGGGCTCCTCAGCTGTCAAATTATCTCAAGGACCTGATGGGCACGAACCGACCCAATTAGCTCCCCTCAGGTACCCATGACCATCCGGGTCCGCTAAATACGAGGGACGCGTGCTGTTAGAGCTGCTCCAAAAATATAGTCAAAAAGTGATAAGTGAAGAGATATTTATTTTTTAAATAATTATTTTGTATCTTGAACCTAACCGAACTATAGTTACGGAAGGGGATACCTAGGTTTAAGGGATTTTAATCCTAGATGAATATCTATATAAGGGGGGTGAAATCACTTGTAAAGGGGACCCTGAAATTGATACTCACGAGATCATACTCTTGAGCTCCCTCTCTCAAATTCTAAAAACTCACTTGAGGAGTGAACTCTTGGAGAACATAACTCTGGAGAACTCACCTCAAGCATTGAGATCAATAACACTCCAAGTGGACTAGCCTATTACCGCTGAAAGGGGGTGAACCACTATAAAATTCTTGTGTTCGTTTATGGTGAATTTCTTTTTGCAAACCGGTTTACTTTGATTAACTATTGCTTGTGTTCATCTTGCTCGTTTTACGATCTTCTTAGATCCGTTGACGAAAAACCGCGTCAACACAGTCAAACAGTACAGTACCATCGACCATAATATCAGCCTATACTCGGTACACTGGTCATACTCCAGCTTCTAGTCATACTCTAGCTTTACCGATGTGATACTGTCAGATGGTACGAAGCCAACATACATATCTAATGTAATCTAACAGGCTTCCTAACATGCACGCTAAACATGTAAATACATATCCATACTGCTATACTAATCTTACCTCGATTCTGAATTTAGGTGTGCCGGTCAACTTGAGTGGAACGAACTGCACAACGATTTACAGGCTCCTAAACCATAACAATCACAACACTAGATAAGTGACACGCTAAATCACTTCCTGGGGACTTAAACTAGAAACTAAAAGTTTCTCTATCGATAAAAAGCATGGCAATACCCTAAACAACGTAAAAATGGGAAGAACTAGGGTTCCCAATTTTTCCCCAACTGGTAGACCGGTTCTACAACTGGAATTCCGATTCTGGAAGGAACCTAGAACACCAACCGGCATTCCGGTTCCTGCAAGCCATACTGAACCGAAATTCCGCTTCAGTGCAGGAAACTTCAAAATTTCGATTCTCACTCAAATCAACCTCAAACTTCATGCAACATTCCACACCTGTTCTAAATACCCCAAATAACAAAACCCAAGCAAAGAAACCAAGCTTCAAACACAGAAACGAGATTCACCATTGAAGGTTCAAGATTGAGTTCAAAAACACAAAACTTGACTAACCCTTCAAACAACCACCAAATCATGCATAATTCAATCTATTTCAACATAATTTAACCACAGAAAACACTACCTAACAATAACAACAACCACAGCAACGAAAATCATCATTTTACCTTGAAACCCATAGTTTTTGAGCCAAAATTCTAAACTTGAACCGAAGCAACTAAACATGCCTCAAAACCTATTCTAATTCACTCAATCAAGCATGCTTAAACTTCTGAAAACAACACATAATTACAGCAGCAACAACAATCCAAAACTAAGCATGCAACCTATCATTTTTCTTCAAAAATTCATGAAAACATCAAGAACAAGTTACCAAAATCTTACCAAGGATTAGAGATCACTTAATCTTGAGAAAATAGTTTGGATTACCAAAGAAAATACCCAGCTTCTTGCTGCTCAAAGAGGGCCGAAAGAGAGAAAGAGAGTTTGAGAAAAAAGAATTTTTGCTTTTCTTTGATTTTGTAAAAAGAAGTAAATGAATCCTCTTATTTAATTTTATTTAAATTAATATCAGCCAACATAACATAAAATAAAACATAATATCACCAAATAATAAGCTCACTAAAGGACAAAACATAATTGGGGCAAAATGACCATTTTACCCCTTCACACTAACATAGCACAAAAGGGGTACTAAGGGTATTTTGGGAAATTCTAAATTCCAGACTAATCCCGACATTGCCAATGTCTAAATAAACTGCCCCAGCATACTAAAATACTAAACTGTGATTCTACTAAGCCATACACCGCGTTCCATGTTGTCGGGCACCGAAAATGCAAAATTATGAAATTTCACTATATGACATAAAAATGCAGTCTGAATTCAAATATAGCAACATAAATAATTATTTAAATATCTATAAATAATTTTCATAATTAAATCTTAATTAACTGCTAATTTCCAAATTAAACTAAGCGGTCTTTATAGTTTTGGTAATCTTGGCTTGGCTACAAAATGAGCATTTTTCAAAATCATTTAAAGATAATTTAGGAATTAGGCCTAAACTACTCATGTTCTTTATTATGCGTTTATTTACGTGACAAAGTCTAGCATGCCAAGTATTAAAAGAACACAACATATCAGCAGAAGCATTAACTTTATTGACTTGAACATTCAATTTAAACATTCCCTCAGTTGCGTACCCCTTCCCTACAAATATCCCATTCTTAGTTAAAGTAAACAAATAAGCTCCTATAGTCTGTGTGAACCCCGCCTTGTTGAGAAGATAGCCCGAGACCAAATTGTTCCTCATCTCTGGAGTGTGCATCACATCTTTCAGAATCACAGTTCTTCCAGAGGTGAAGTTCAATTCCACATTTCCAGTACCAGCAACTATATGTTGGAATTATTTTACCAGGATCTTAGATCTACTCACAAGTATGTTTATTAACACCCTAAATATGAACTTTCTAAAACGATTAAATAAACACGTATAAAGTTTAAGAAACCTTACATTGGGTCCAGCACAATTAAATGACTCCTTCCGTTCAGATCTCTAACCCTTGTATCCTTTCTGTAGAAGAGTATTATCGAGATCTGAACCTGGATCTCTTTCTCTGAATCCTTGATGCTGAAACTCCTTTGCTGATGATCTTTCTTCACGATCTTCCTCACTATGATTGAGGTATTGCTTGCTGTGTGTGGGCACTACTCTAATCACTAAAGGGATTTCGAAATTATCAAGGAAGAAGAGAGAGAGAGAGAGAGAGAGTGGCGGCCAAGGTAGAGAGAGAGGCTCAGGTTTTTCTCTGAAGGAAAAATAGAAAATTTAAGTGTCAATTTCCTGAAGCCTTCACTATCTGTTTATAGCATTCCACTAGGGTTATGTTTGAATTATTTGGCATTAAAATAATGAAAATATCAGTTTAAATTTCCTACAAAAGTGGTCGGCCCTACACTAGTGGATTTGGGCCTCACTTTTTGACATTTTGCAGTTTTACCTTTTCTGCATCTGATTTTCTCAAAAATGCCAATTTTCTAATTCAACTATTTAAATGTCAATTCTAACTATTTAATAACTATAAATAATTATTAAATAATATTGTCATTTATCATATTTATTAATTGATATGAGTCTTACAAGCAATATTATCTCAACTAATGCGGGGACCACGGGTCTATATAACCGAGCTTCCAATAAGTAGATCAAGAATTTAGCACTAAAATTCACTAAAATTCACTTTACATTAACCAATGCTCTGGAAAGAACATAGCACTTCTCCAAATGCAAGTAAACTCTGTTGTAGATTATCATATCAGTAAAACCTTGTGTCTGATAAATCTAGGAAACTTTATTCACATAGTCATGTTCACTTTCCAATGTGTTGATGGCACAATAAAGAGGATCAAGTATGTGAAAAGGGTTTCAAATGAATTCATACATTATGTACATATAATCATGAAATAAATCATGTGAACCATGCAACATTAAATGTTATTTCTGATCTATATTAATAAGTAAATCTGATTATATTGAAATGAGTTTTATTTAGGGCATAAAACCCAACACTATAGTGGTGTGGGAGTCCCCCAACAACACTTTCTGATCCTCTGTAGCAGCAACATATGTTTTAAACATATTTCTATCATGGCAGACATGGCGGGAAGCCCCAGTATCTACCCACCACCCTTCGGATCCACCAATAAGGCTGATCTCTGAAATCATAGTTGTAAATGGCAGCGCTTCTATCAGGTTAGCCTGCGGAGCAGAACTAGGCCTGTTCTTACACTTTCGTGCCATATGACCTGGCTTGATACAGTTGTAACACATGAACAAACCAGAGTCATTTCTATTAGGGTATAGTTATTGCCTGTTATTATGGTTCCTTTGATGGTTCCAATTCTGATTGTTGTTATTGGTTCGAGGTTGATTGTTGTGGTTTGGATTCGCTTTGCGATTCTAATTCTTAAAGTTTTTCCCATTGGGTTTCAGAACAGCAGTGGATCTTTTATTAGTGTTGTTGTTGTTTCCAAAAACAAGCACCTCTTCCTTTTGGTCTTGTTTTCGGGCTTCCTCCTACATTCGAAGACGAGTGATCAGACTTTCCAATGAAAACTCTTTTGTTTTATGCCTGAGAGTATTTTTAAAATCTTTCCACGAAGGGGGTAATTTATCAATCATAACAGCAACTTGAAATTGTTCATCGATAGTCATACCTTCAGACAGAATTTCGTGAGCTATTTTCTGAAGCTCGTGAGACTTGGCTTCGACTGATTTATCATCGGTCATTTGAAACTTCAGGTAGCGGCTCACAGCATATTTCTTTGTTCCCGCCTCCTCGATATCATATTTTTTCTGTAATGCTTCCCATATCTCTTTGGCAGATTTGTCAGAATTATAATAATCATACAAATCATCAGACAAACCGTTCAAAATAAAATTCTTACACAAAAAATCATTCTCTACCCAGGAATCCCTTTCCTTAACCTGCGATTCGTACTTCTCGACTTTATCCTTCTTCTCGACACGAGGTGGAGTCTCAGACACAACTGGTTTCAAAACAGTAAGCACAAACGCATCTGTTTTCATGGTCAGAAAAAACAACATCTTCTGTCTCCAACGTTTAAAGTGCAAACCCTCAAAACGAAACGGCTTGTTAATGTCAACAGTAGAACCAGAACATGCATCGATAGTAGTCATAGCAGAAAGAACATCTTAAAATTGTTGAGTAAACCGATAGCAAAATAAATGAGGAACGATATTACCGAATGAAGAATTCTGGGTTGAGTTGCAGACTAAGTCGCTCTCTTTAAGACGTTCGCGACACTGCCCAGGAGTGTGCAAGCAGTCGGAAATTTCCGGTCGTCCCTAGGATAAAACAGCCAGTCGTTGCACTGTATCGGAACCCCACTGCACTATAGAGCACCGTCGAATACACCAAAAAATTTTTGATATCGCAGATGGAATTTTTAATTTTATGAAAATTGTATTTTTCTGATACGAAAGAGATGTGTTCTTCCCATCAGTTCAATCGCATTATATAGGCGAATGGATTGAATAAACATAACGAGAAGAATAACGTTTTCTGAAGTGGGGTGAGTTGGTTTTTGAACGTGTCCCGTTAACTGATACGACTAAGTAATCAGTTTAATCAAACACGTTTCTTAATTCAATTAATAAATAAAAAATAATTATTTTATTATTAAATAATTTTTCTGTAAAAAATAATATAGTGTCACACCACACCAACCAACCCAGCCCAGCGCAGCCCGGCTCGGATCGGACGGACGGATGGCGCGCGTGCGCGTGTGTGGTGGGTCAAGTGTGTGTGTCCTCACCCATTCACACAAAACTGGGGTACCCCTTGGGGCCCAAACCCAAATGCCAAAGTTGCACTCTTTATACCTTTATAAATGAGTGTTCATATCCCATGTGGGACTCTTTCCAACTCACACACACTAAGACACTTATATATTTTGTTAAAACATTCACAACATTTCAAACAATAGGTGATATAGGTGGGTGAGTGGGGTAGGGAATTGAAAGTTCTTCAAGAAGCATCTATACTACACGACCTATGACTTCTTGTCCATACTTCTCACCATTAAATATAAATGCAAGTGAAATCAGAATTAAGCAAATCTAATAGAATCTCAAATCATGAATGAGAGCAAGCACCCTTCAAAATAAATAAAATATTTGAATGAAGAAGGAATTCAAATCATGTTAAAGGCACATCAAGCCGCTGCCACCATTAAATCATATATGTATAGCAGAAAATATGTCTCTAAAACAAATTTATTGTCTCGATTATATATTCTGATTTGAAATAGATCTGAAATTGAAGTGAAAAAAAAAAGAAATCTGAGAGATGAGAGAGAGAGTCTCTCGAAAGCATATAGTGGTCATGGTAAAAATTTTTATTACCAGCTGCTAAGCCCGATGACTTTGTATCACAATTTGACAGCTTTAATAACTCTTTATCTTTAAATGGAATCACTTAAAACTTTCTCATCAATAGCTCTTGCGTAACAATCAATAGCCTCAATAAACACTGAAACAATCAAATTAGGGCGATACACGTTTCAATAGAAGATGAAGAGCACCAAATAGTGACAATATAATTCATCAATTTCATCCAAATTTTAAACTAAAGAAAACCCAGAAAACATTACCGTGCTATTACAAGAATTATTAACAATAATTATTCTCTTATAGCCAAAAAAACACAATGAAAATGGAAAAAACTAACACTACAGTGACCAAGAGAAGAGATTACATGGAGTTATAAAAAACTATGGTTGAACTCACCTGACTTAGAGAAGAGATGATCAATCTCAGTCCAATCCACCACAGTGAGCAGAGTAGAGATGGTCCCGATGTCCCTATCCTGTGCAAACGAGAATCTAACACCATTATTATAAATAAATCCTATTATATATAACTACTAAAAAAATATGAAAAAAATCCTTAACAAAAAATGGGTCAAAACATTTTCAAAACAAAATCATCAAGAACAAAATGTTATAAATATATATATATAAATGAAAATATAAATATATATACATTACCTTTGAGAGGGGGGAGGAGCGGAGGGAGCAGACGGAGAAGGAGAAGCTCGAACACCGAATGGGGTGGTAGCCAAGCTCCGTTCAAACAACGATGAACGGACCTGAAAACCACTCACAGAGAGAGCAGAGAGAGATATTGCGAGAAAGGGAGAGGCAGCTTGGGCAGACGAACCTAGAGAAAGAGCGAAGGAGACTGTGGAAACTGGGAAGAGGACTTAAAATGGGTATCTGGTTCTAAATGGGAAAACCTAATTTTGAGTTGGGATTTTGTAAAAGAAGATGCCCTTTACCGTCAGTTAGCCAAAGAAGCTAACGTAGAAGCTAACTACTTTTGCTTCAAATTCTAACCGAAGATAAATGTCAATTTTTTTTTTAATTTTTATCTTTAGCATCTGTTTTTGTTTTAGTGTCGGAGTAATAACCGACGCAAATTAATCATTATTTGCATCGGTTACCAACCGAAGCAAAAAAGTTAAGGTTGACTTTTGCGTCGGTCAATGACTTTGACCAGACGCGTTGACCGACACAAAAAGCCTTTTTTGTAGTAGTGTGATGCAGGAAAATAATGGGGGAAATTACAGATTTTTCTACCATTAATGGCAAAAAAATCTGTATTTTTTTTACATTAAGTCAACAGTAGCGATAATTTTTAACTGTCGCCTATTTTGTTAGTTTTACGACGGTCGTATAGGCGACGGTTATAGAAACCGACGTGAATACTTTTAAACGACTGCTTATAAATGTCGGGTAAAACCATTTTTGTAGTAGTGCTGCTACCAAAATATGCTAGCAATATGCTACTTCAACATGGTCTTTATTTATGTTTATGTAGGATGGGAAGGAGTAGCAAATGATTCGCGAGTTCTAAAAGAGATAGTAGCCAATTTAGATAATTGTTTTCAATTTCCTTCTACAAGTAAGTGATTAATGAAATGTAATTTGCTAGTACAATTACTTAATTTTGTATTTCAACTAATTTAACATTTTTATGCATATAAACTTGAAATAAGTATTATCTATGTGATGCAGCATATCCATCCACTCGGGGATTTTTACCTCCTTACCATAATGTTCGATATTAGTTAGGACATTATCGTCGTAGGTGTGCTCTAACGAAGGAGAAACCATGCCCATGCTCAACATAGAAATGTTATCAAACGTTAGTTTTAAAAGCAAGATTTCAAATAACAGATAAGATGGCCCCATATGAGTTTCATGTCCAAAGAGATGTTGTTATTGCATGTTTTGCAATTAACAATTTTATCAAGAAATAGCGCATAAATGATGGACTTATTCAATTAGTTTGATCAACCTCAAGTAATCTTCGAGGAAGGACTTGAAGAGAAAATATTGGAGGAAACTAATTATGAATCCATTTGGAGAGCAGAAGATGCACAATTCATAAACAATTTGAGGAATGAACTTGCACTAAACCTAATGCAAAGAAAGGGAAACAATAAATACTATAAATTCTTAAAGTTAATTATATTTGTTTTTTAATATTTGAATACTTTTTTTGTTAAAATTTAAAATATAGTACAATAAATTTGTTCATAA
This sequence comes from Cannabis sativa, assembly GCF_029168945.1. Classification (NCBI taxonomy): domain Eukaryota; kingdom Viridiplantae; phylum Streptophyta; class Magnoliopsida; order Rosales; family Cannabaceae; genus Cannabis; species Cannabis sativa. Next base: position 41,860,501 of record NC_083605.1, on the reverse strand, counting down.
TATATAAATAACAATTTTGGTATGATATTTTATTAGTTAGATTTACATTCAGATGTGAAAAAACAAACAGTCTTAATATTTCTGTATTCAAATTCAGATATGTTATTTTATTATTCAGATGTGCATTCAGATTCAGATGTATAGATCTTAAAAAATAAATGTACCCTAAGTCTTACTCCATAGATCCCTAAATTAGAAGCAAGTTTATTTATGTGATTATCAAAAAAATATACAATTACAATGAGACGACTTACCTACATAATCTTAGTTGGATTGGACCGGCTCATCAAATGTTTTAACTAGACTTTATACACATAGATGTCAAGTCCATTGACTATTGATTACAAATAAAATGAGCTAACACACAGTAAGTAACTATCCAATAAACCCAAATTTTAATAAAACCAATAAAAATTAATTAAACACAAATAAAAGTCTAAACAATCCATAAATAATATTTGATATGTAACCATCAATAGTCTTATAGATATAGGTTAACACTTTCTTGTTTTTAGGAGCAATTGGAGCTCTTTAGTTTTTAAGTCTTTTTCTTTGATCTTGCATGCTGAACCTAGTAGAAAGTGGTTTTTCAGTATAATTATATAAACAATCATCATTCTATAATGTCATAAAAAAAAAATTCTTGGAGAAATTTTAATTCGAAAAACCAATTCATAAATATATTTGAGAATCAATCTTTGAAAAACTAATTACGAATGAAATTTAACAGCCTATAATTAAAGAATAATTTCAAATTATGAGAGCGTATAAAAAATCTTGAGTATATCTATTGACAATTTCAAAAATATAACAATTTAAGCAAAAGCATAAGAACAAAAATATTGAAGAATTTAGTAGTAGTAATTGGATAATGAAAAGCGTGATTTGTAGCGATATCCGATTCCAATAGAGAATTCATAGTAAAGTTAGGGTTTGATCCGTAAAGAGCCTGAACTCCTTGTATATCGTCAAGCTGCAAATCTGTTTTCCTCTCTCTAGGCTTTAAACTCGGATACATAACGGCCTCTTTGATCGGAGTGTGAGTCAATCCAAGTAAATGTCCGATCTCATGAGTAGCTACCGACTCTAAGTCGATAGCAATGGTAGATTCCTCTGATCCAAAGTCTACGGCCCATCTTTCAGCCGCATCAAGGTGAAACTTTCCACTTTCTGGAGAAAACGAGTGTGCAAGTACCCCAAGGATCCCATCAAAAGGCTCAGAATCACCATGATCGCCGCTGTAAAACCCTATCTTAATGTCGGCGTAGACATAGTCTTCAGTCTCAGAAAAACCAACTGGAATCACAGACGACCACCGGGAAAAAGCACGCTTAAACACCGCTCTTATGTCAGAAAAACTCAAGTAACGGATCATATAGTCTGGTGAAAAAGCATATGTGAGAGTCATATGCATTCTTCGAGTCCATCTGGGTCTTCCAGGAAAGTATTGGTACCGCTTTGATCCATGCAACGTACTGATTACATCTGCCACACCACATCTTGGTGTTTTTATTTGTGCAATAGTTTCGAAATCGAGCTTCCCTGTAACTGAGAGACCATGACTCGATTGAAATTGAATTATAGCTGATTCCAACTCATCATCCAATTCGTTGTTGAAGGTTACCTTTTGTTGTGGTCGGAGATAACCAAAACGATGAAGGTAATTCTTTGACAATCCAATGATGTCGCTTTCTCTATTTGAATTGAGGAAGCTCACTTGGTAATTCTCTATGATTGGTGAGGCTGCGCTTGAGGTTTTTACCGACGGATCAAGTTTGCTATGTCGGTCTTCCAATGTCTTGTATTCCGATATTACTGTAGCTGGAAGGCATTTTGGAGAGATGATAAGAAAATATAAGATGGCAGAGATGGAGAGAGAGTGATTCATGGTTCTGATGACGCTTTTAACGTTTGGAGGGAAACTTGACTTTAAATGAAGGGTCAAATTAATAATCGTTCACAAATCATTAACAATGAGTCCTCTCTAAAATTTAAATATAAGATGAATGTTAGATAGTACATTCAGTTATATGTTACAAGTGTGTCTATACTAGTGTGTTTGATGGCAGGGATTATGATTTATATAGAGAATATTCTAAAGTGGTGGCCTGTCTTTTTCGCTTCAATTATAAAACTTGTCGTTGGTCTTTGACTCTGTAATAGAGGCCAACCCTTAATTTGATGGTTGGTACGCGATTAAAAATGTTTAGTTTGATATTTTTTGTTTAATGAAATCGAAAGAAAAACTACCTTTGATTCTATTATTTGAATGTATTTTTATGTATTTTCTACCAGTAGAATTACTATTAAAGACCGTTCCACACATTTTTTTTTATGATATATAGAAGGCATACATGACATAAAATATTAAATATTGTGTCGCATGCTATATATTGGTAGAATAAATAAATGAATTGTTAACATAATTCTAAAGAAACACATAAGAAGTCAATGATTCTTTCGTGTATCATTCAAACATATAGTATAATCACAAGGGTGCGGTAGTACTTGATTAAGACTCTAAACATATGTTGTTTTCAGTCTATAAATAATGGTTAGTTTTGGAAATAGACATTATTTTAACCATGAGCCCCCAAAACTTATAGGTGTTACTGCAAGAATCATGAGTAGTAATATCGACCAATCCAACATGGGCTTTAGATCAAGCTGCGTTACATCTAACGGACACAAATGCTTCATCACTATATTTTATTCTTTCGACGAGACCGAGAGTCAAAAAATATATTACATTTATGATATATTTTTTTTGTTCGTTATTCGTATTGCAGGCGAAGGGAATAAAGATTGGTCGTTAGGATTTTGATAGCAAATTATTTCTGTTGGGCTCTGTATCTTTAGATTACGTGTGGAAGTTTTGGGCGTGAAGAATACTCAATTAATAAGTATTCAGCCCATCATAATGTCATATCTTATTGCTTTTTTGTTAAATTTTATATATTATATATTTATATTCAATCTTGACGTGACCACATTGTACCAAACCCACATGCATCCATAGAATTCCAGTTTTAGTTTATGTTTAAAGTATCCCCTTACAATAATTTCCATTCGGTAAGGGAAATTCCGCCAAACACCCAAGTAAGACCCTTTGCAACCACCATGCCTGGCCCATGTATATCCGAGAGCTTTTATGAATTTTCAATTTGAACTTATTACTAAATATTAATTTCATTGATTTTAAAGAAGATGACTACAAATATCACAAATATGTACATAATGAAAATGGAACCAGCTTAAAATGAAGAGAACTTATAAAAACAGAGAGCTGCCCAATGAATAAAATGCTCAGCTCATACTTTTGAGGCTGGCGAACTCTGTATTTATAGAGTGTGAATTACAAAAGAATATGCTAAATGTGTATAACTCATACAAATCATTTACAATTGATAAGGCCAAAAATATTCTAACGGTACAAAAAGGAATTTGTTATGATTTTGGGACCACAAAATCACATAACAATCATCTGCTAATAGAGTACTGAAAATGTTGGAAGCACTACTACAAAAAAGATTTTAAAAGCATTTTTTAAGTCACTAAAAGAAAAGTGTTGCCCATCTTAAAAGAGAAAAAAATATAGCTTGAAACCTCTTTCAAGAGGCAGTTATTTGGAAATAACCGCCTCTAAAGGGTAACACGCCTAATAACCGCCTCTAAAGGGGTTGTGAACTTCTAAAAGAGCTTCAGCCCATAAGATAACCCTAACGAACCCTTATAAAACCCTAACAAAAATCAAGCCGCCTCAGCTGCAAACCCTAAAGAAACGCCCTTTCTTGCTCTCTCTCGCTCTCTAGCTTTATCTCTCTCTCTCTCTCCGTTTATTTGGCTCACCAACCACCGCGTCAGCCGCCATGAAAAGTTTATTATTTTCTCTTCTTTCAATGTCAATCCCTTTTTTTGTGTCCCTTAGCTGATGCCACCATAAACCCTTGACCTAGAGGCGCCTCAACCATGAACCACCCACCACCGTCGGCAAAAAACTCTTACTGTTTAGCATTGGCGGTGACTCAACCACGAAGAACCCAATGCCAATGACCCAACCAATACCAAAGGTCCCATCTCTTCTATTTTTTTTTTTTCTGCTAGATCTTTTTGTGTTTTCTCTTACCATTTTATTTTTGTTATTTGCTGGTGGTTCTCGTGGCCAACTAAGATTTATGGTGCATTTTTTTAAAGAAAAAATGTGTAATCTCGGACTGTTACGTTTAGATCTATGATTTCTTAGTTAAAGTCTGACTTTCTCTTGCTCTATTCACCGTTCTCTGTCGAACTGCAAATAAAAAAAATATAACTGCCTCAGTAGAGTCCCTTTAGAGGCAATTATTAGCAAATAACCGTTTCCATAGGGTCCCTTTAGAGGCAGATATTTGCTAATAATCACTTCTAAAGGACCCTTTAGAGGTGGTTTTTTTTAACCCTTTAGCGACCCTTAGAACGCCAACAATTACGATTTTTTTAAAAACCACCTTTAAAGGGTTGAAAAACCTCCTCTGAAAGCCCTTTTTATAGTAGTGAGAGGATAAGCATCATTTTCATTTTCAAGCAGCCCCTATCAAGCTGAAGGGGGTTTCAACCACACCAAAGCCAGAAAATGAAATCAATTATGAGTGAGGTGCTTTGTTAGACAGTCGACGGTTTGATTATGTGAGGGTATGTACCTGATGATAAGGCTTTTGTTCAACACTTTATCTCTTACAAAATTGACATCTAATTGAATGTTCTTAGTCCGATCATGATACACGGGGTTAGCTAGAAGAAAACTGGCTCTAATGGTATCACACCAAGTAACAAGAGTTTGAGAAAGAGGATACCTGAATTGATTCTGTAGGCCTTGAATTCATGAAATTTTTGCCGCCACATGTGCCAAGGCTCTGTATTCGGATTCTATACTTAAGCAGGATACAACTGCCTGTTTCTTTGATGATCAAGACACTAATGTATCTCCCAAATAAACAAAGTACACTGGAATACTTCCTCTATCATCGAGAGAACATGCCCCATTCGCATCATAGTAACTTGTTAAGTCGAATTTCTCTAAGTACTAGATGTGCAATTCAAGATGGAATGTTCATTTTAGATATCTAAGCCCATGTTTCATTGCACTCCAGTGTGTTATAGATATCTAAGCAAAAGTCAGGTCGAGTGTGTGTCAAGTACTGCAGAACCCCAATTATACTTCGGCAAGAAGTTGGATTTTCATGTGGCTCTCCATCTGACTTTTAGAAAGCTTTACCAACTTTCATAGGGATTAAACATTGCTCAAGATGTTGCATAGCTGTGTTGAGCAGAAAATCCTTTTATGCATTTAGCCTGGTTATGATAGATCCCGGTCTCATCCCTATGACCTCAATGCCCAAAAAGAAACTGAGATATACAACGTCTTTTAGATGAAAGATATAATTTAATTTAGTGATCACAACTAAAAAACTTCATTTTCCCAACTGTGTTAAATAGTCTGGTAAATTATTCACGACAGTCTCTAAAATCGATGCCTATTCGACGTTTGGGAAAACTGGATAGATTAGGTCACAGTGGAAAACTGTCGATAAAACTTTTTCCTGATTGTGCAAAACTATCGGGGATAAACAATCGCATGTACACTTATTGCCAATGGTTTTGCATAGTAGATTAACTGTTCAAAGAGAAAAAAAAAATGGTTTTTTAGTGACATTTCCTTTGTTACGTTGGGTTGTAGAATAGTGAAAAAATGCAACTTTTTTACAATTTTTTCCTCAGCATTGCTTGTACATTTAAAATTTTTTCAATTTTGAACCGGCGACAATAATTAATCTAACAAATTTTTTAATAAAAAAGCTTGTATTTTATGAGATTTTTGGAAAATAAAATATTCAAGAGCTAAAGAAATAATAAATGCCAGAAAATAAGAGAGGAAGATTTTTTACGTGGTTCGGTTGTTAACATACCCTAGTCCACGAGTCAGTCTATTAGCGTCATTGGGCGATATTGATGAATTTACAATGTTTTGCAGGAAACCATAACTCTTTCTCCTTAATTTCTATCTGAAGACAAAGAAGGTCAAGGATGATTTTATCAAAGATTTTGCTATGTGTTTTGTTGACTTGCCCCTGATGCATGAAAATGAAGGGGGTATTTATAGCCTTTCTGACGGGTATGGATCGCTCCCTTACCTACCTAGGATATTTGCTCAAATCCTACTAGAGGGTAAATTTCATGCAATATAGAGCTGAATGACTGTTGCTCCCGTGGGTAGCCTTATGCTCGCGCGTGTAGTAGGTGGTTAATGGGAACCACTTTGTACTACTTGGACATGTGTCACACAATGGTTTAATCTTTAAAATCAAAGGAAACTTGTTACTCTAAGCTCGCTCCTTTGAGGATAGATGTCTAAATTATCTGCTCGATAGAAAGATGGTGGTGATGCGTGTACTACAATGCGGTATTGTAAGGGACAATATCCGATTCTATCAGGGAAAGCATAACTGTCACTTCATTACCTAGCACATAGAAAAAGTCGACATCCAAAACATCTAGTGAAGGTCGACATCCTCTTTAGGCTTTAAGGGCATGTATCCTAAGGTTAACCACAAGAGTCTCTCTGTTAGACCCTTCCGAGTTTGAGAAAGATACTTTTCATCCCACTTTTAGGAAGTACTTACCAACGCATGCGACTTCTCACGCATCCCCGTATTTTGAACGACTCTTAGTTTACGGAGACTTCATAAGTGCTCCATAGGATTTTAAATGCAGGGAGAAAATGTGAATTTCATCCTTTCATGCCACGTGTCTTACTCTGCAAAAAGGCAGATAACATTACCCTCAAGCTTTTGGGCTACTCTATGATCTAGAAGCCTATAATACTCCCCTGCTTCTAGTAGAGAATCTTGTAGACGTGGCACTAGCCTAATTCGTGGATACATCCCATGCATTGTCACCATGCATCAGGATGATAATCACAAGTATCATTAGTCTGTCCCACATATGGCACTTCTAATTCATCTGCTGATGTCGCATGCTTGTTGGGATAGCGTCCCTTAAGTAATGATTATGGGACAATTGAGGTGACTTCTAAATTAATGTGTACAAGACAAGAGACTTGTTTAAATGTTCATGTTGTGTATTAAATGCAACCCTTTTGGTTCCCTATCCATTGGATCAAAGGATGATTTTTTGGGAGGACAAATTTGGGCCATCAGTTGGATTATAAATTTGGGCCATTTTTCATTTTCCTCTTTCCATCACCCTTATTCTTCGTAATACTTCTTGCGACTTTCTTGAAGCAAAGCTTTTGTCATCCAAGCACCTCTCATTCTTTTACTTCCAGTGGCAGTGAATGCAATAGGCTTTCGACTGCCTTGTTTAGTACTTCCTTAACCTCTGTTTATTTCATTTTCTAGAGGTTGTATCCAATAATCCAACCATGCTTCACTCCTAGCCTGACGAGGACTTCGACACTCATAACCGTCTGATCGTCTGGATTCAACATGTTGGGTTTTGTGCCCTAAATAAAACCCATTACAATCTGATTAGTTATCAATCTAAGAAATTTGAAGTGATTTATGTTTGCGTGAATTTTTCATGCTTATGGTTTAATACATATGTTTAATATATGCACAAAATCAGTTAAGTCCAGAACATACACTTATTCACAATTACAGTATTGTCAACACAGTGGAATGTGATTGTGATTATATGATTCAAAAGACTAAGTCCCTGTTTCATCAGTGTTTTGGATTTACACAGATGTGATAATCAACGATGATGTGTACTTACACTTGGAGTAAGTGTTATGTTCTTTCCAGGACATTGGTAAAGTATACTAGTTTCGTATGTATGGAGTATACATTGGACTGGACCGATATTGAACTTAGTCAAGATATTATAAACTTACCATTGTATCTTTCCAAGTTAATATCACTAGTTGATCTTAGATTAAGAGAATCTAAATCCTGATATGCTTAGGCTCAACTCAGGAGTGCTATTCATGTTCTTTGATTTATTAGTTAAGCCTACTTTTGGGTCAGGGTGATACGTATATGTCGGGAACATGATAGTATGATTGCGTGGGAGCGCTGAACATAAATATGGAATCTATAGCTTCTACTGGTGTATAGAAGTCAAGTGATGATTCCCTTCGAGCTTAGCTAAATAGAAGTAAATGGATGAGCTCTTGTTTCAGTGACTATTTCTTAGATAACTAAAACATCATTTACAGGTAGCTAAGTGTTTTAAGGGGCCAAATACATTGAGGCGTGAAGACGGTAAATTTATCCCATCTCGATGTAAATCATCTATATAGAGGATCTTTGATCACATTACGATTATAATGATGGTTAAATGAGATAGCATATCTATATCGTGGAACATATAGAATGCTCTATATAAGTCTGAGAGTGCAATTCCATGTTCTAAAAGTGGATTCAACAAGGAATGAATAAGTTAGGGATTTTACTTGCTAAATTCAGTTCAGCTTATTGGAAGCTCAGCATTATAGATCCATGGTCCCCATTCTAGTTGAGACCATACTGCTTGTAAGACTCAATAATTGATTTATGATTAATCAATTATAATTCTAAAGTTAGACTATGTCTAATTTGTGAATTTTCACTAAGCAGGGGTGAAATTGTAAAGAAAAGAGATTCTAGGTTTATTTATTAATTAAGAGACTCTATATGTCTAATTAATAATTATATTAAATGACAATATTATTTAATAATCTATTTTAGTTATTAAATAATTAGGTTTGGCATTTAAATGGTTAGAATTGGAAAATTGGCGTTTTTGAGAAAATAGAAATAAAAATTGTGAAAACTGCAAAATCCAAGTGAGGCCCACTAACACCTATGGCTGACCACTTGATTGGTTTTTTCCAATTAATATTTTCATTATTTTAATTCCAAATAATTACTAACCTAAACCTAGTAGTTGCCTATAAATAGAAAGTGATGGCTCAGTCTAAAATAATATTTTTTAAGAGTTTGTCAGTAATTCAAGAGATTGCCTTTTCAGAAAACTGAGCCTTGCACTTTCTCTCTATAGCCGACCGTCTCTCTCTCTCTCTCTCTCTCTCTCTCTCTCTCTCTCTCTCTCTTTTCTTCTTCATAATTTTGAAACCTCTTAGTGATAGAGTAGTGCCCTCACACAGCAAGTGGTACCTCAATCATAGATTGGAAGACTGTGAAGGATCACACTCAAAGAGAAGGACATTCGGGCTCAGATCTTGATAATACTCTGCGACAGAAAGGATACAAGGGTTAGAGATCTGAGTGGAAGGAGACATATTATTCCGCTGCAACCAATGTAAGGTTTTCTTAACTTTATATGTGTTTATTATCATTTTAGAAAGTTCATATTTAGGATGTTAAACAACATACTTTTGAGTAGATCTAAGATCCTGGTAAAATAAATTCAAACACAACAGTCTTGGGCACATCTACATGACGACTTCCCACACTCTATCCAAACATAAAGTAAGTTCTCTAATACATTGTTGAGTTTTTACTATTTCATGTTTATTATATGAGTGTTAAGTTCAAGCTACGTCAGAACACACTATGGTTTTGGTAAATTATAAGTTATTAGTAAAAATAGGATTTTATGGTGGGTTATATGCAGAAATATTTTTACCCTATGAGTGTCTCGGTCGTGTAGCCAGTTAGGGTATCTCAACCAGCAACGCATAGGATTTTCACATCTCTAGGACTTTAGGGTTAGGACTGAGCGAGGTTTTAGATTCTTGAATTCTTCCATAAAGTTCATTCATTTAGTTTTGCGAGGAGTTGTCAGGATTCCACTATGACACTTGCTTTTTAGAATCATTTATGTTAACACAGTTTTGAGGAACCTCCTTCTTTAGCTTCTCGATGGTTCATTTGCATGCAATGCTGGTGGCATAAGTAGCTTTGTAGTGCAAATCCAAGTGGACATAATTGACTAACAATGAGTTCTTCAACTGCTGTAGCCAGTCATAATCATCGCGCAGGCCTTGAATGACCAAGTCTTTCTTGTGAATTTCCTCCTTTAGGGAGTTAACCTCTTAGATTTGGGTCTTTAAAGTTACGCTTTAAGAGACCAGCCTAGCCACACACTTTTACTATCTTCCCTAGTTTGGGGAAGGTCCTCATGAAGAGATGTCAAACTGGATTGGATATTCCATTCAACCACGAATTTGTGGTCCTAATATAGCTTCCAATATTTAGCGCTAAGTTCATTTTCATCAGGGTAAACTTGGCCGTGCATGCATCTTAGACTTCTTTTACATCTTAGGCGGCCTGGGTCTTGGCTTGTTCCACCTCTGTGCGCAGAGCTCCATTCTCAATGACCAAAGATTTGTTCCTAGAATGGAGCTACCCTAGCTCAATGGTCAAGGTGCCCACCTCTTTAGATGTCCTCTCTACGATCAAGGCCATCTAACACAAAACAGATTCAATGACATAATAGTGCCTAACCAAAAAAACAAACAACACGGATAATGCACGAAAACTAGAACTTACTCCTGCCGCATGTTGTCTGCTACCACAGAAAGGGTGTACGGGTCTCGGCTACTTCTAATAGCCCACTTGTCGGAAGTGAGTTCACTCATGCTCGTGCCTAGTTATGAAGGCCTCATCGCACCAAAAGGTGCCACCTCTCTCCCAACCCTAGGCACCAAGTTTTGTCTCACTGCCATCATGTCAAAGACTACGCGTGATGGTGAAGGCTGATGGATCCCCTCCACAATCTCAACTGTCTTCACTTATGAAAGCCTTGCAGATCTCTTCTAAAGTACTAACTGCTCGCTTTCATGATGCCTCCTTTGGGGGACAACAGTCTTGCCCATCTTAGTTAGAACTTCGTTGCTAAGAATGGCTGGTCTCATGGGGAAGGAAAAGTCCAATGGTAGGATATTGCCCAAGGCAGTGCCTATTCTGGGAGCCTGGCTGGAAGATGTTAGCCTAGAAATTTGTTGCTCCAATGGATTTTATGGGGGAAACGGCTTTGTTTGTGGCAAATTTAGTTGAGATAGAACAATTTATTTTTGTTATTATTGTGGTGGTGGAGTTTATTGTCATTGTTGTGGTTTTTGAGAAGTTTGTTTTTGTTATTGATGTTGTTTTTGTTGTTGTTGTTTCAATAGTGATGGTGTTGCGGATAATGGATCAGATGGAGTATTAATTGAAATTGAAGATTTAGCCTTTTTGGCACCCTCGCTCAGGGAAGAAGTTAACTCTCTACATTTAGGCTTCGTGGAGCACCCTTCCTCGGAAAGACAGGCCCCTGAAGGCTGTCATCTAAACCTCCCACATTCATTAGAATGGCAAAAGTTGATCCCTCGGCTACTGAAGTTTCCCCCAAGGCTTGCTCCCTCAGAGCAACTGGTGCCTTAGATGCCTTCCTAGTACTCTTATGAGTTTTGTCCACCCCAACAGAAGCGGAGGAAACCAGAGATGTAGACCTCGCCATTGTGGGAGGAGCAATTTCCTAGACATTTAATGATGATGAAGTTTAGGGAGGACATGGTTTTGGTGTCCTGGAGGCTTGGCGATACCCTTCTCCTTCTCTTGGGTGTCTCCCGCCTTGGCCAGAAAGGCAGCTATCTTATAGCTCAATGACTTCAACATCCTAGATTCTGGAGTATCTACACGCATAACCACAATATCAGCACTAGAAGATACAAGCCAAGTCAAAACAAATGAAGACACAACTGTAAAACAACAAAATATACTAAGAAGGCTTGTGCATGGGTGCAACCATTCAGTGAGTATCTATAAGTCTCCCCACGAGCAAAAGAAATTATATTTCTTTGACCAATGAATCTACCATATTCCGTGAAGTTAGGGAATGTCATGGTCAAGAAAGGATCCACCCTAATAGTATTTGAGGATGTCTCCGAATTACTAGGGCTCATAACAATTTCATCTACCCTATCTATGTAGTCTTTCATGGGATATCTTGTTGGGAATATTTTACCAGGATCTAGATTTACTAACAAGTATGTTGATTAACATCCTAAAAATGAATTCTCTAAAATAATGAAATAAACACATAAGAGTTTAAGAAAACCTTACATTGATTGTAGCGGAATATAATGACTCCTTCCGTTCAAGATCTCTAGCCCTTGATTCCTTTCTGTAGTAGATCATTATCAAGATCTGATCTTGTATCTCTTTCACTCCTTTGGGTTTGGTTACCACTGTCTTAGTCACTATGATTGAGTACTTGACTTGCTATGTGTGGGCATGGTACTATTAGAATTTATTTTACCAGGATCTTAGATCTACTCACAAGTATGTTATTTACCATCCTAAATATGAACTTTCTAAAATGATAATAAACACATATAAAGTTAAGGAAACCTTACATTGGTTGCAGCGGAATAATATGTCTCCTTCCACTCAGATCTCTAACCCTTGTATCCTTTCTGTCGTAGAGTATCTTCAAAATCTGAGTCCGAATGTCCTTCTCTTTAAGTTGGATTCTTCACGATCTTCCAGACTATGATTGAGATACCACTTTCTGTGTTTAGGCACTACTCTTTCACTAAGGTAATTCTAAATTGTGAAGAGGGAAAGAGACAGAGAGGGGTCGGCTATAGAGAGAAGGTAGATGGCTTAGTTTTCTGAAAAAGGCAATTTCCTGAATTACTGAATAACTCTTTTTTTTTTAGTGTGAGCCATCACTTTCTATTTATAGGCAACTACTAGGTTTAGGTTAGTAATTATTTGGCATTAAAATAATAATTTTACAAGTGGTCGGCCATGGTGTTAATGGGCCTCACTTGGAATTTTACAGTTTTCACAATTTTTATTTCTATTTTCTCAAAAACGCAAATTTTCCAATTCTAACCATTTAAATCCCAAAACTAATTATTTAATAACTAAAATAGATTATTAAATAATATTGTCATTTAACATAATTATTAATTAGACATATAGAGTCTCTTAATTAATAAATAAACCTAGAATCTCTTTTCTTTACAATTTCTCCCCTGCTTAGTGAAAATTCACAAACTAGACATAGTCTAACTTTAGAATTATAATTGATTAAACATAAATCAATTATTGAGTCTTACAAGCAGTATGATCTCAACTAGAATGGGGACCATGGTCCTATATTACTGAGCTTCCAATAAGCCGAACCGAATTTACCTAGTAAATTCCCTAACTTATTAATTCCTTGTTGAATCCACTCTTAGAACTTGGAATTGCACTCTCAGACTTATATAGAGCGTTCTATATGTTCCACGATATAGATACGCTATCTCATTTAACCATCGTTATAATCTTAATTTGATCAAAGATCCTCTATATAGATGATTTACACCGAGATGGGATAAATTTATCGTTTCACCCATCAATGTATTTTGCCCCTTAAAACACTTAGCTACCTGTAAATGAATTTTTAGTGAACTAAGATATAGTCACTGAAACAAGAGCTCATCTGTAACACCCTAACTACCTTAGGCGTATTACGTGATTTTTAAACGTACTGTGCAGCTCGTTGCTAATCAACGAGGTTTATGGAAAAACGTGATTAATTAAAATTTTGCTTTTTGATTAAACTTGTAAAACATATTACAAAAGACTCGGGATCCCGATTATAAAAATATTTACAAAAAGTTTAACTGTTTAACTATTACATCAAAATAAAAGTCGTCTAACGACAGTTACAAAAATCTCAGCCTTGCTGTCCCGAGGATCGTACGCTCCAGGCCTAACCGCCCCGACATGTACAATCTCATAAGCTCGCTCACGGTCCATCAGCTACAGCCTTGCCTTTACCTACACATGAACATAAACTGTGAGTCGACAGACTCAGCAAGAAAAGCATAATAATATCATACATAATACTAACTGCCGTGTCCAACACGATACTGAGTCCCGCCATCGCCATGTCCAACATGGTACCGAGCCACTACCGCCATGTCCAACATGGTACCGAGTTTTGAACGTTCGGGGGACGCGTACTATTGACAAGTATCCTCTGATCGGTCGAACCAGGTCATACTCCGCCGCTGGTCATACTCCACCGTACCGACGGGATAGGTCAATAGCACGGAACCACCAACCAAGTGTCGACTGACGGCCGACCTTGGTCATACTCCGACTGCTGGTCATACTCTACCGTACCGACGTGACAGGTTGGATGGTTCGAAGCCTAAATACATAACTAATGTAATCTAGCAGGCTTCCTACATGCACGCTAAACATGTAATCTACATATGCATACTGTTATACTAATCTTACGGATTCCGATTTCAGTGTGTGCTGGCCACCCCTGATCGGAACCGAAGCCGAGCGGCGGACATCGGCTCCTAAACCATAAAAATCACAACGCTATAAGTGACACGCTAAATCACTTCCCGGGGACTAAAACTTGGAACTAAAAGTTTCCCTATCGATAAAAAGCATGGCAATACCCCTAAAAACATAAAAACGAGGAAAACTAGGGTTCTGAAAAATCCCCCAACCGGTAGACCGGTTGCCCAACCGGAATTCCGGTTCTGGGAAATTCAGGACCCCCATCCGGAATTCCGGATGCACAACCGGAATTCCGGTTCCTCGCAGGCAGCAACTTCAAAAATTCATAACTCGACCAATTCAACCCCAATTGGTACCAAACTTTCCGCACTGTTCTAAACACCCCAAAGAACAAATCTAAGGCCTCAAAACTACCCAGAAAACACAGAGGCAAAATTCACCATTGGAGCTCAAGCTTTGAGTTCCAAACTCAAGCTTGAGCAAATCCACCTAAACATGCATTCCACTAGCTTAATTCTACTTAAACTAGCATAAAATCATCTCTGGAAACAATTAGAAACTACAGCAACAATACAGAAACAGAATCACTATAATTTCCTCCAAAAATCATATTTTTGCAAAGAAAACTCAAAGCTTTAACAATCTAACCTACATGCTTTCATCATAGCTCAATTAATATCAAATAACATGCTTCAAACCACACATATCAACAACAAAATCACAGCAGCAACATATACCAAAATCATGCATGCATTTACTCAATATTCATCATTTTTTTTTTCAAGGAGAAATCAAGAGAGCTAACCTAGCTTGGAAAAATGCTTAGATTAGGATGAGAATTTACTTGAAAGATTGAACAAAACCCAGCCCTTTGAATCCCATGCACCAGCCGAAAATGAGAGGAAAAGAGAGAGAGTTTTCTTTTCAAAGTTTTTCTAAATTTTTACTAAGTGTTGAAAAATGAAAGAAATTAAAAGGATAAAGCCATTTAACTAATTTATTTCAGCCACTAAAATAAACAATTAACGTTTATTTTCCATTTCATAAATCACATAAGACAAAATACTAATGGGGCAAAAAGACCATTTTGCCCCTCCACCATAAAACCACATAAATCATACTAAAGGGGTATTTTTGGGACATTCTAAATTCCTGGCCATTCCCGACATTCCCAATGTCTAAAACCCGTCCCCAAATTACCAACATACTAAGTTGTGATTTCTACTGAGCCAAACGCCGAGTTCCAAAATACCGGACACCGGAAATGCGAAATATAAAAACTACTGATGACATGATCATGCATTTCTGAATTCCATAAATAACAGTAATAAATTATTTAAATAGCTATAAATAATTTCATAATTAAACATAAACAACTGCTAATTTCCAAATTAACTAAGCGGGCTTTACAACTATCCCCCCTTGAATAACTCTGGATATTGAGCTCTCATATCTGACTCTAGCTCCCAGGTGGCTTCCTCCACCTTGCTGTTTCTCCAGAGAACCTTGACCAATGCTATGGTCTTATTCCGAAGGACTTTATCCTTTCTATCCAGGATCTGCACTGGTTGTTCCTCATATGACATGTCTGGCTGAAGCTGAAGACTCTCATAACTGAGTATATGAGAGGGGTCTGAAACGTATTTTCTCAACATTGAGACATGAAAAACGTTGTGCACTGCTGATAAGGCTGGAGGCAATGCTAACCGATATGCCACTTGACCTATCTTCTCGAGAATCTCGAAAGGTCCTGTAAATCTAGGGCATAACTTGCCTCTTTTCCCGAAACGTTTAATCCCCTTGATCGGAGATACTCGTAAAAACACATGGTCCCCTACTCGGAACTCAACATCTCTACGTTTCGGATCTGCGTAACTCTTCTGTCTGCTCTGTGAGGCAACCATTCTAGCTTTTATCTTTTCTATTGCCTCATTGGTCCGCTGAACTGACTCTGGACCTAGGTATTTCCTCTCCCCTGTCTCATCCCAGTGGATAGGGGATCTACATTTCCTACCGTACAACAGTTCATAGGGAGCCACCCCTATCGTACTCTGATAACTGTTGTTGTAAGAGAACTCTATCAACGGTAGATACTTACTCCATGAGCCTTCAAAGTCCATAACACAGGCTCTCAACATATCCTCCAATATCTGAATTGTCCTTTCGGACTGACCATCTGTCTGAGGATGAAATGCTGTACTGAATTTTAGCTTCTTACCCATTGCCCGTTGCAAACTTTGCCAAAATTTGGAGGTGAATTTCGGATCCCTGTCCGAAACTATAGACTTCGGTACCCCGTGAAGTCTCACTATCTCCCTGACATATAACTCTGCCAACTGATCCACTGTAAATGTTGTTCTGACCGGCAGAAAATGAGCAGATTTCGTAAATCGGTCCACCACTACCCAGATGGAATCATACAAACCCGTGGTCCTAGGTAACCCGACCACAAAATCCATCGTAATATCCTCCCATTTCCATTCTGGTAGGGTTAGAGGCTGCAACAACCCCGCCGGGTCTCTGATGTTCAGCCTTGATCTGCTGACAAGTGAGGCATCTCGATACGAATTCTACCAAATTCTTCTTCATACCGTTCCACCAGAAGTACGGTTTCAAATCTTGGTACATCTTAGTGGTGCCGGGATGCAGAGAATACGGGGTAGAATGAGCCTCCTCAAAGATCTCGTTTCTAATTCCACACTGTTCGGAACACAAACCCTGGCTTTATACAAAAGCATCCCACTATCTGACATCGAAAAGTCTTTGGCTTGACCAGCCAATACCTCATCTCGGATCTTCACTAACTCCGGATCTGTCATCTGAGCGACTTTTATTCTTTCTAATAGATCAGATTGCAGCGTTAAGTTGTGAAGCTGACCTACCACAAACTCAATGCTGGATCTAACCATATCCTCTGCTAGCTGAGGTGAGATCTGAACCATGCTAGCTACTTGCCCGGGACCCTTTCTACTCAGGGCATCAGCCACTACATTGGCTTTTCCGGGATGATAGAGGATCTCGCAATCGTAATCCTTCACTAATTCCAACCAACGCCTTTGTCTCATATTCAAATCTTTCTGAGTAAAGAAATACTTGAGACTTTTATGGTCGGTATAGATCTCGCACTTCTCCCCATAAAGGTAATGCCGCCAAATCTTCAGTGCAAAAACCACTGCGGCCAATTCTAAATCATGAGTCGGGTATCGCTGTTCATAATCCTTTAACTGACGGGAGGCATAAGCGATAACCCGATCGGCTTGCATCAATACACACCCCAAACCCTGTTTGGATGCGTCACAGTAGACTACGAACTTCTCCTTGTCCGAAGGCAAAGCTAGTACCGGAGCAGTAATCAACCTCTGTTTCAGCTCCTGAAAACTAGCTTCGCATTTATCTGAACAGATAAATCGCTGATTCTTCTTTGTAAGCTCGGTTAGGGGCATAGAAATTTTGGAGAACCCCTCCACGAACCTACGGTAGTACCCAGCTAATCCCAAGAAGCTTCTGATCTCTGTCACTGTCTTTGGTCTTGGCCAATCCCTGACGGATTCAATCTTCCCGGGATCCACCTTGATCCCATCTTTACTCACAATGTGCCCTAGGAAGGACACCTGAGACAACCAAAACTCACATTTCTTGAACTTGGCGTAGAGCTTATGTTCTCGAAGTCGTTGCAGTACCATCTGAAGATGTAACTCATGCTCCTCTTCTGACTGAGAGTACACGAGGATGTCGTCGATAAACACAATCACACAGATATCGAGGAAATCCTTGAATACTCTATTCATCAGGTCCATGAATGCCGCAGGAGCATTGGTTAGTCCGAATGACATAACCAGAAACTCGTAATGTCCATACCTAGTGCGGAAAGCCGTCTTCGGAATGTCCTCCTCTCGGATTCTCAACTGATGATAACCCGAACGGAGATCAATCTTAGAAAAGACCGTCTTCCCCTGAAGCTGATCGAACAAGTCATCGATCCTAGGTAATGGATATTTATTCTTCACCGTCAACTTGTTCAACTCTCTGTAGTCGATGCACATCCTCATAGATCCATCCTTCTTCTTGACGAACAAAACCGGGGCTCCCCAGGGTGACACACTGGGCCGAATGAACCCTATGTCAAGCAACCCTTGAAGCTGAATCTTTAATTCCTTAAGTTCAGCTGGAGCCATCCTATACGGGGCTTTGGAAACCGGATCCACCCCTGGTGCCAAGTCAATCACGAAGTCAATCTCCCGCTGAGGTGGTAACCCTGGAAGTTCTTCGGGAAAAACGTCCGAAAATTCCCGAACCACTCTGATGTCCTCTGGCCGAACGGTGTCTGGCCGAGTGGTGTCCACCACCACGGCCAGAAACACTAAGCACCCGCCGTGCAATAATTCTCTCGCTGACATAGCCGAGATCACCGGGATCCGAGATCCCTGAACCGAACCCACAAATACAAACGGTTCTTCACTTTCCGGTTGGAAGGCCACCATCTTCCTCTTACAGTCAATGCTCGCCGAATATTTAGATAGGAAATCCATTCCTAAAATAATATCAAATTCGACTAAGCTCATCTCTATCAGATCAGCGCTTAATTCTCTACCATCTATCCTGATCGGCATAGACCTAATCCACCTATTGGAGATAACCAATTCTCCGCTGTAATGTGGTTCCAAACCCTGATTCATATCTATCAAAGGGTCTACCCAACTTACTAAAGACTCTGGCCGCCACATAAGAATGTGTAGCTCCAGAATCAAACAGCACTGAATAAAGCGAGTTGTTAATGAAAAGCTGACCTGTCATAACTGATGGGCTGGCATCTGCATCAGCCTGCGTGATAGCGAACACCCTGGCTGGAGTGGGTATCACTGGAGCTCTCGGTGCCTCTGGTCGGAGCTGGGGACATTCCCTCTTGAAGTGTCCGGGCATGCCACAATGAAAGCATCCCTGACCTTTGCACTTGCCCCGATGGTGCCTCTTGCAGCTAGGGCACTCGGGATAGGAGAATCGGGTCTCATTACCACCAGGACGACTCCCTCTGTTCTGGTTCCCCCGGAACCTCTTGTTCTGACTCGAGCCGCCGGCGTGGGTGCCCTCTTCCTCGATCAATGGCCGAACCACTACTCCCCCGCTAAAGCCTCGATGCAGAGGGGTAGGAGCTCCGCCACTAATCGGAGTACTAGCTGATTCTGACATGCACCCCACTGCGCCCCTCGCCCCGCAGTGCCTTCTCCACCATCTGAGCATAGGTGGTGCTGTCGTCGGTGGTAATCATCAGGTCATGTCTGATCTTGGGATTCAACCCGTCCAGATACTTCTCCTTCTTACTGAAGTCGGTCGGCACAATTCCCGAGGCTAACCTCGCCAACCGATCAAACTGAGTAGTATACTCAGTGACGCTCATGTTCTCCCGCTGGGTCAGGTGAACGAACTCTTTCCTCTTGGCGCTTCTGACCGCCTCATTGTAATACTTTGCGTTGAAGAGTTCTTGGAACCTTTCCCAAGTCATGGTGGTGACATCATGGATTTGAGACACCATGTCCCACCATACCAGGGCGTCTTCCTGGAACTGAAACGTGGCGCACACCACTCTGTCGTTACCGGTGACACCCATGAAATTCAGGATTCTGGTAATCACCGTCAGCCACCGGCTCGCTTCATTACATCCGGACCTCCCAGAATACCGGAGGTGCTTGCTTCCGAACCGCTCATACAATGGTTCCAATCTATGGGCCGCCACCACTATCTCGGCACAGGCGGCAGGGGCAGGTGCCACCGGAACTACGGCACAGAACCTGCAGGAGCACCCTGCTGTCTCAACCTCTGAATCTCGAGGTCTTGTTCTTCGATCCGGGCTTGCATCTCCGCAAACCGTAACTCCCAGTTCGGGGCTCCCTGATCGGCTGGGGGAGCCTGGGCAGCCTGTGGCGGGTTCTCATCACCCCGGCCACGAGCCCTGCCTCGGGGACGTCTACCTCGGCCCCTGGCAGGTGGGGAAAAACTGGGCTCCCTATCCTTGATTCGACCCTACGGAGTTGCCCTGACTCCTGGTAGTCCGCCTGGCGTCCATCTAGCTAGAACCGCCTGCGAAACCAAGAGTTGGCATATCAGGTCGTATTCAAGGCGAGCTTACTAATGCCGCTTAATTTGGAAATTAGAAATGAAACATGCGCCTATTCTACTATCAGGCTACTAACATGCTTCCTAACAGGCTTTTCTTTTTCATAACTGAATAAAATAAACTACTAAAGCAATAAAGGCTTACTGAACCGTGAACCGAGCTAACTGCTGATGATGATTGTACATGTCGTGACGATCTTCGGAAGACAACCTGGCGGCTCTGATACCAAATTGTAACGTCCCCGCTTCAAGCCTCCATTGGGTCCTTACACCCACGGAATGAATGGCTCTTATACACGAGTATGTCACTCTGGCTGCTTCATGGACTGATGACTGACCCTACAGACCAACACGAGTGTTTCCAACGTGTTTTGTCCTCACTCACACGCATCCTGGGAAAACTTCCCAGGAGGTCACCCATCCTTGAAATTGCTCCAGGCCAAGCACGCTTAACTGTGGAGTTCTTTCGAGATGGGCTACCGAAAAACAAGATGCACCTTGTTGACATAGGTAGTACCAATCAATCTATTTAAGCTCTCTTTAACTGTGTAGTCCCATACCTACACAGTCTCAGAATCATCCCACTAGACCTTCCCCAGGAGATGTGGGATTGCACAGCTTACCCGGTATTTCCCCTTACGGATCACGGGACTACTGACTGTCACAATCACAAAATGGTATCAGAGCCTTGACCCAGCCGGAAGTGTGGTCGACGAGGACGTCGGACCCCGTAAGTGGGTGATCGTGATGTGGCCGCAGTCCCGTGATCCGTAAGGGGAAATACCGGTAGCCGTGCAATCCCACATCGCCCGGGGAAGGTCTAGTGGGATGATTCTGAGACTGTGTAGGTATGGGACTACACGATTAAAGAGAGCTTAAATAGATTGATTGGTACTACCTATGTCAACAAGGTGCATCTTGTTTTTCTAGCCCATCTCGAAAGAACTCCACGCTAAGCGTGCTTGGCCTGGAGCAATTTCAAGGATGGGTGACCTCCTGGGAAGTTTTCCCAGGATGCGTGTGAGTGAGGACAAAACACGCTGGAAACACTCGTGTTGGTCTGTAGGGTCAGTCATCAGTCCATGAAGCAGCCAGAGTGACATACTCGTGTATAAGAGCCATTCATTCCGTGGGTGTAAGGACCCAATGGAGGCTTGAAGCGGGGACGTTACATCATCCATTTACTTCTATTTAGCTAAGCTTGAAGGGAATCATCACTTGACTTCTATACACCAGTAGAAGCTATAGATTCCATATTTATGTTCTGCGCTCCCACTCAGTCATACTACAATGTTCCCAAAATATACGTATCACCCTGACCCAAAAGTAGGTTTAACTAATAAATCAAAAACATGAATAACACTCAGTCATACTATTGTTTTGAGGGATATCTCGTTGTGACTTATTGTCTTAGTCTGAAACTGTAAGTTTCTTTAAGACTAAGTCAACAACATAGCCGTCTAGTATTTGAAGTGTAAAATACTTGCTAGAGATTAAGCAATCAAATTAAAATACCATTAAAATTTCATGACGATTAGAAATCTTGACTCAAGTCATTCGAATAGACTATGCAAGAATTCTTCTATCTTATCCTCATAATTCTGATAAGTTATTTCTATCCACATGAATGGTTAGATTTGCTTTCTCAGTAGTGTTCTTAAGTTCCTATCACAAGTGTCAACCAAAAGAAGACGGGTAATGAATTTTAAAATTCTCCCACTCAATTAAGGTAGTGTGATACGTTATCAAAGAACTTTATTGGTATCATTATCTATTACAACAGTAAATCTAAACTGGAACAAATAATCCAGATCAAGGATTTATTCTGATAATAGCTAATTCATTATATTACGTCCATGTTTAAAATTATGTGTCACAAAGAGTACTGTGAAATATAGTCCACCTCTAAGTATATAGAGATTATGATCCACCCCTAAAGGTTATAGAGATCATGATTCTCTAAGTATTATAGAGATTATGTGGAGTTTCGAATATAATCAAGAGTTCATTACATATAAAAGATTGTTGAACTGCATATTATTCTTAACTTTTTCTCCACCCCTATAACATAAAAAGATCTTTTTACTAAACAAATTCTTAATAATTGTTTTAGAATTAACAATTATTCATAAACATAGAAATAATTTCTAGTGTTTATGTAGTAATAACTCTATAAACGGTTTAAGGAACTATAGAATTTGTATCAATAATAAAAACACATACACATACAAACATATAAATATAATAATTGGTAATTGTTATATAAGATAAAGTAATGAAGCTCAACTCATAGATTGCAATTTATTGGAAAATAGAAAACTTTATTGTAAAAAAAATGTTTGCAACAAAATGAGAAAAGAATAGGGAATAAAATCCCAAACTAATAATTGAAATCCAAATTGTTCTTAAACTGAAACAATTAATTCAAAAATAAATAAACGAGCTTCATCTTTATCTTGGACGAACTCCACCCCTTTGTCCAGCTTTCCGATTCAACATAGCACCTGAGTTCAAGCAGCTTGGGCTATAATAAGAAGAAAAACAGATAACCAAGGTTAGTAGTCCAGAATTAATAATCCAAATGGATAATAATTCACCAAAACTCATCAGTTTATAGAAAGAAATACCTTGTTTCTTTGCAAGAAGCTTAGGACATTGGGGTTTCCAATGACCTTTCTCATTGCAGTAGAAACACTTTCCTTTTAGTGTATCACCAGGAGCAATAGCCTTTTTGTTCTTAACTGTTTTCACAGCTTGAGCACGCTTCTTGGTATTTTTCCACTTCTTCTTCATCTTGGGTCTAGAAGTAGAGGCAACGTGTGACTCAGGTTTAATTGTCCCATTACAATTTCCAGAATTCTTAGGTTTACTCCCTTTCGTCTTGGTTCTTCCAATCAAATTTTCATATGTCTGAAGCTTATTGACTAACGTGTGAAAGTCTTGCTCCTTCTTATTCATGACATAATTTGATGTATAGGCCAGAAAAGCTGGAGTCAGACTATTCAAGATAAGACTTACTTGAGTTGTCTAATCCATTTCAGCACCATGATTCTGGGCTTCCTGGAAATAACTTGCCATTTGGAGAAGGTGATCACGCGCATTCTGATGGGGTTCCATCCGTGCATTGATGAATTTTTTAGTCGGGTCAAAGCGAGACTGGATAGATGCCATTCTGAATAGCTCAGTTAACTTCTCCATTATTTCTGCAGCCGTGAAAGTGTTTCCAAACCTTGTTTTCAAGGTGTCAACCATGCTGGAAAGCATGAATTATCGAGCTTTGTTGTTAGCATTGTGGCAACGCTCGAACTTCTCTCTAACAACTTTAGTTGCATTGTCACCCGACTGTTCAGGAGACGGCTCAGTTAACACCAACAGGGCACTTTCACCTATGAGAGCAATATTAATGTTCTCTTTCCATTTAGGGAAGTTATATCCATTTAGCTTATTTTCAGTCAACAGTGATAACATGGGATTTGACATGGCTATTACAGGATACTACAAAATAATAATAAATAGAAATCTATTATTGTTTAACACAAAATCTTATTCAGAAATTATTAGCACATAGCAAGTAGGAATGACAAGAGAAAATACTAAAACATACAATCCTAAACAATTTCCAAGGTTTTCAACAAACTGATATCAGTGTCCCGTTTAGGCGAGAGTCAAAGCTACCATCCATTGAATAGAGTTGTCAGCTCATCTAAAATAATAAACATTCTAACAACCTTTTATTCGATCGAAAAGAGAATCTGATGTTGTCCTGTTTAGGCGAGAGTCAAGGTCATTCCTATTTCATGAGCTTCCACCATTGTTTCATACGTTTGTAAGTCTTATACAGTCGCCACTATTAGGGTGATCAATACTAATATAAAAAACTTACAAATATACTTATCTTTCGAGATTCTACGGCGCTAACTTGCTAATGAACGTTCCTCCATTAGGGAGGATTACCCACTAAAACAATAGCTATGTAAAACCAACAATGGAGATCGAATATCTTAATAATAATAAAGCTCATTATTTAAAATGTATTTTCTTCTATTATTTATTTATTTTAAATATATATTTATTTAATAAAATTTCAAATTTAGAATAAAATTCTGAATAAAATTTAATTTAATATTTATAAAATCATACTTAGATGGCTATGAAAATAAAATGAATTATTTCCATCTTAGTATTAATTTTCCAATAAATATTAAGAAAATTATTTTAATTTAAGTTGTATTAATTTAAATTAATTTGCAACTCAAATTTAAATTTTCTGTAAGAATATATATTTTATTTGAAAAATTAAAGTATAAAATTATACAATTTTAGAAATACTTAAAAAATAAATTAATTTTTACTAGAAAAAAAAATACTTCAAGCAAAAAATAGGATCTATCTAGATTTTCTTTGACTAACTAATTCAATTTCTAATAATAATATATTTTAGTTCATTTATTTTAAATTAATCATTAAATGAAAAAATCACTGATTTAAGTTGGTTCAAAAATTAATTAAAATAAATAATTAATTTACAACTTTAATCTATTTTTCAATTCAAAATCATCTTGCATAATCAAATCCAATTTTGAAAATTTATTAATAAAATAAATAAAATATATTTTGAAAATTATTCAATTTTAAGTTGTTATAAAAATTTCCAACTTAAAAATAATTTTTTATTTAATTAAATGTCATGAAAGTAACAATATTTAAGTATCATGATGAAAATCAACTTAGATATTTAATTTCCAATTTAATTAAATGTATTAAATTCAAGAAATAAATAATTAAGTATAGAGAAGGCTTAATTATTAATTCTAGTTTAATACTAGGAAAAATATTCTTAACTTGAATTGTACCAAAATTAATTATTAAACAATTAATTTCACACTCTATGATATTTTCCTATTTTAATATTAGAAATAATAACTAGTATAGAAATAACTATCTTGAAAATAGCTCAATTTAACTAAGTATCTTTTCAAAAATTTGAAAAATATCTAATTTAAGTTGTTGTCGAAAGAATCTAAAATAACCAACTTAAAAATTTCCAAATGAAATTTAATTAAATATCAAAATTAAGTTGTAACCACCTAATTTAAGAATATTCCATTTTAAGTTTAACAACTTAAAAAATATCTCTAGAATCTTCAATAACCAACTCCTAGAATTTCTCAACTTAATTTTAAATTCGAAAGATATTCAAATTTAAGTTGATATGAAAAATTAGTTAGAAATAACTAATTTATAACTTAAATAAGAATATTTATTGAAATAATTAAAATAAGCTTCAGAAAAAATCTAGTTAGTTAAAATTCTTTATTTAACTAAATACAAGAAAAATACAAATAGTTTATCTCGAAATAATATCTTAAACTAAGAGTGTTTTTCTTAAAATTAACTTTAAAATAATAAAATGAAAATAAATTTCATATATTTTAAAAAGTTAATTATGTTGCTAATCAATTTTATTAGGTTAAACTAATTTAATTAACCTAGTACAATTATTCAAATCAGGCAAATGGGCCTTCACAATTGGGGTAGTTCATGTGAGGGGGAGCTGGGTTCAGTATGTGGTACCCACTTCTATTGGCCACCATCTCTCACACACGGGCCAAAAGAGAGGAGTTTAACCTTAAAATAAATAACTGTTATTAATGTTGGGTTTTATGCCCTAAATAAAACTCATTTCATATAATCAGATTTACTTATGAATAAAGATCAGAAATAACATTTTATGTTGCATGGTTCACATGATTTATTTCATGATTATATGTATATAATGTATGAATTCTTTTTAAGTCCAGAACATATGAGTTTGTTAAAGATTATAGTGTTGTCAGCACAGTGGAATATAATTTTTATTATATGTTCAAAATTTTATTCCCTGATTTGTCAGAATACTAGATTTAGACTGACATGGTATAATCAGCGATAGGTATTCTTACACTTTGGAAAAGTGTTATGTCCTTTCCAGGGCATTGATAAAGTTTACCAGTATCGGATGTATGGAGTATACATCGGAAGGGACCGATATTGAACTTTGATTAGATATATTAAAATTTACCGTAATATCTATTCAATTCAATATCACCTGTTGATGCTAGATCAAATGATCTTAATCCTGATATGGTTAGGTTCAATCTCAAAAGTGTTATTCGTGTTCTTTGATTTGTTAGTTAAGCCTACTTTTATGTCAGGGTGATATGAACATTTTGGGAACACGGTAGTGCAATTGAGTGGGAGCGCTAACATAAATATGGAATCTATAGCTTCTATTTCGTAAATAGAAGTAAAGGATGATTTCCTTCAAGCATAACCAAACGAAGATAAATGGTGGAGATCTCATTTCACTTAGCTGAAATATCATTTATACAGGGTTAAGTGCTTTAAGGATAAAATACATTGAAGGTGTAGCCGTAACAATAGTGCCTTTTCAATGTAGATCATCTATATAGAGGATCATTGATCACATTAGGGTTATAACAATGGATAACTAATGACGTGTCTATATCATGGAACATATAGAGCGTTTCTATATGACTGAGAGTGCAATTCCAAGTTCTAAGTGTGGATTCAATGAGGAATTAATAAGTTAGGGAATTTACTTGGTAAATTCGGTTCCACTTATTCGAAGCTCGATTATATAGACCCATGGTCCCCATTCTAGTTGAGATCATACTGCTTGTAAGACTTAGTTAATTGATTTTAATTAATCAATTATAATTCTAAAAGTTAGACTATGTCTACTTTATGAATTCTCACAGTTTAAGGATGAAATCGTAAAGAAAAGGGTTTCTAGGTTTAATTATTAATTAAGATACTTTGTATGTCTAATTAATAATTATTTTAAATGACAATATTATTTAATAATCTATTTTAGTTATTAAATAATTAGTTTTGGCATTTAAAATGATTAGAATTGGAAAAATGGCATTTTTGGAGAAATAGAAATAAAATTGAGGAAATTGCAAAATCCAAGTGAGGCCCATTTCACCCTATGGCCGACCAGATGGTTTGATTTTCCCAATTATTATTTTCAATTTTAATTGCCATGTAATTGCTAATCAAAGCCTAGCAAAAAATAGGAAAGTGGTGGATCACACTAAATAAGGCAGTTAATTGATTACACATTAATTAAGGAAACTGTTTTATTTGGAAAGTTGTGATCTCCCTTTTCCTATATAAAGCAACCTTGTTCTCTTCTCTTGCATGCATGATAAGAGCACGAAATTCAAGAGAGAAAAAGAGATAAAATTTCGAAATCCTTGTTAGTTGAGTAGTGCCCACACACATCAAGTGGTATCTCAATCATAGTATGTAAGACTATGGAATTTCTGCATCAAAGAAGGAGAAAAGAAGATCCAGGTTCAGATCTTGGTGATGCTCTGCTACAGAAAGGAATCAAGTGCTAGAGATCTGAACGAAAGGAGTCATATTATTCCGCTGCACCCACTGTAAGGTTTTCTAACTTTATATGTGTTTATTTTCATTGTTTTAGAATTCATATTAGGTTGTTAATTAAACATACTTGTTAGTAAATCTAGATCCTGGTAAAATAATTTCCAACAACTGGCACTAGAACTATGGTAATTATTTACTTTCATGTAATATGAATTAAAACGATGATTGATATGTTCTGTGTTGATTTGGATAGTTTCATGTTGGTTTATGTGTTGTTTGATGAATGTTGATGTTGTACGAAATTTTTCCATGAAATATATTTTTTCAATTTTTGAAAATATTTTATTTGGATTCCTTGTGAAAAATTAAGCAATTTTGTTTTTTACGGAACTCGATTCCGATAAAAATTGAGAAATATATGAATTTTGGAAGATTGGAAATCATGGCTGCTGCATGCAGCCTATCCTGGCAGTTCCCTACAAATTACGAATTTTTGAGGTTTTTTCCCCAAAAAATCCAATTTTTTGATGGGATTGTTTCCCAAAATTCATTTTTCATATTTTAAATATTTCTAAATTGAAATGTTTCCAATTTTAAATATTTTCAATTTGGAATTTTTCCAGTTTTTAAATATTTCTATTTTGGAATGTTTCCAATTTTAAATATTTCCTATTATGGTCAGATTTAAAAATTTGTTAAGTTCTTTAATATTTATTTATTATTTAATTATAAGATTAGATATTTTGATATTTAAGATATTTTAAATTAAAAGATAACTTTGTCTTTTTATTTAAAATATTATATTAAAATTATCTTATATGTCAAATTAAATAATTAATAAATTTGAAATTAACATAGATATTTTTATAGATATATTTACCATAATGTTTTCAAATTCAAAATTTGTTATTTTGTTAAATATTTAATTATTTATAAATTATAAGTTTAAAAATGATATTTTTTCTATATATATCATTTTTTTCCTTATTAGAAATTTATAAATCATATCTTAAATATTTAAATAACACAGATATTTTTGTAGAGATTTGAATATTGCTTAATTTGAGATATTTTGACATATAATTATGGTAATTATTATTCATTTATTATTTTATTCCTAAAATAATAATTATCTAACCAAATCTATTTTAAAATTGGTTTATTTTATTAAATTATAAGATCTGAAAGTGATGTTGGAGATTCTTTCCTTTCAAATCATTGATCATATTAGATATTTAATTTATTTGATTCAAATAAACCTAGATATTTTAAAATTAGTTTCCTTTATTTGGTTGGTTTAAGAATAATAATTTAATTATATTAATATCTTAATTCACATCTGTTACATGGACAATGTTTGTTTATTTATATTGTTTATTCAAAAACTTTTTTTTAAACAAACCTATTATTTATCTGATCTAAATTGGTATGATTAACTTGTTGACAGATCCAATGATCTGATTTTAATCATAGTCCAATTGTCAATAGATCTTATAAATAATTTGTAGCAGGTAAATTTTGTACTTCTTTCATCTGTGTAAACCTAGTAACATGATAGGGCCCATCCAAATCATTTGACCTGTGTGACCCTATATGTTTGCTTTTGGGCTTAGATGCATATAGGAAGCCCATTTAAGTTTTTACTAAGTAAATGGACTAGGTTGCTAAAATAAATTTTGACATAAGGAAATTTATTTAGGTCCAATTAGATTTGGGCTTATTCAATGAATAACAATTGTTTATTTTAAGGTTAAATTCCTCTCTTTTGGGCCTTGTGTGAGAGTTGGGGGCCATAGAAGTGGGTACGACATACTGAACCCAGCTCCCCCTCACATGAACTACCCCAATTGTGAAGGCCCATTTGCCTTATTTAAATAATTGTATTAGGTTAATTATATTAGTCTAACCTAATTAAAAGTGAATTAGCAACATAATTAACTTTTAAAATATATGAAATTTATTTTTCATGTAATATTTTAAAGTTAATTTTAGAAAAACACTTAGTTAATGATATATTCTAGATAGTTATTTCTAGTACTAGTTATTATTTCTAATATTAAATAGGAAAATATCATTGATTGTGAAATTAATTGTCTCATAATTAATTTTGGTACAATCTAAGTTTAGAATAGTTTCCTAGTATTAAACTAGAATTAATAATTAAGTTTCCTCGTTACTTAATTATTTATTTCTTGATTTTAATACATTTAATTAAATTGAAAATTTCAATATCTAAGTTGATTTTCATCATGATACTTTAATATTGTTATTTTCATGTTATTAATTAAAGTTAAAAATTATTTTAAGTTTGGAATCTTATTTCACAATAACTTAAGTTTGAATAATTTTCAAAATATATTTTATTTTATTTTATTAATCATTTCCCAAAATTTTAAAATTGCATTTCTTTGATGTAGAAATTTCGAATTTTATTTGAAAAATAGATTAAAGTTAAAAATTATTTATTTAATTTTGGACCAACTTAAATCAGTGACTTTTTCATTTAATGGTTAATTAAAATAAATGAACTAAAATATATTATAATTAGAAATTGGATTAATTGGTATATGAAAGTCTAGATAGATATTATCTGCTTTGCTTGAAGTATTTTTCTAGTGTATTTAATTAAATAGAAAATTAATATTTGAGTTGATTTTTAATCATGATACTTAAATATTTGAAATTTTTCTTAGATATTTAATTAAATAAGGTAATTATATTTTTTGTTGAAAATTAATTTTTATTAATTTTGGGCCAACATAAAATTAGAGTAATTTTCCAGGATTTATTTTATTATATTTTAAAGCATTTTCGAAATGCAATATATATTTATAGAAAATTAAATTTGAGTTGTAAATTAATTTAAATTAATTTTGAAACAACTTAAATTGAATAATTTTCTAAATATTTATGGAAATTATTACTAAGATGGAAATAATTCATATTATCTTCATATCCATCTAAGTATAATTTATAAATATAACATTAAAATATATATTTAGAATATTTTATTCTAAATTAGAAATTTTAATTAAATAAATATATATTTAAAATAAATTGATTAAAATAAATATTAGAAGAAAATACAACACTTCATTAAATAATGAGCTTTATTATTATAAGGATATTCGATCTCCATTGTTTGTTTTACATAGCTATTGTTTTAGTGAGTAATCCTCCCTAATGGAGGAACGTTCATTAGCAAGTTAGCACCGTTTAATCTCGAAAGATAAGTAATCTTGTAAGTTTTTTATATAGTTTATGACCACCCTAATGGTGGCGACTGTATAAGACTTGCAAGAATATGAAACAATGGTGGAAGCTCATAAGATAGAATAGCCTTGACTCTCGCCTAAACGGGACAACGCGGATTCACATCTTGATCGAATAAAAGGTTGCTAGAATGTTTGACATTTTAGATGAGCTGACAACTCTATTCAATGAATGGTAGCTTTGACTCTCGCCGAAACGGGACACTGATATCAGTTTGTTGAAAACCTTGGAAATTATTTAGGATTGTATGTTTTAGTATTTTCACTTGTCATTCCTACTTGCTATGTGCTTCATAATTTCTGAATTGTGTATGAATTTGTATTGAACCATGTTATTTTCTGTTATTAAATTGTAGTTTAATTTCAAATCTTCATTGTTGGTCTAACTTGATTTGTTTTTCTAATGAGATAAATCCCTAATGGATTTTCACCATTAGACTAACATAATAGTGTTAGATCTCGAAAGATAAATATTGTATATGCAACATCTAGCTGTTCATCAAATGATGACACCTTAGACTAGTGTTTTACAATATGAAACAAGAAGATTGTATAAATAAGATTACTTTGACTCTCGCTAATCAGAGCATCGTTGGATTCTTATTTAAAACGAAATTATCCTAATTCCTCTTAGCTTATTCATTTCGAATTAGCTTAATGACATATCATTGGATGAATGGTCTATAAATAATATAAAGTCTTATTTTCTCTTAAGAAATTAGATGACGCATATGATTATATTCCCAGAATTCTATCCCAAATGATATAAATCTTCAATCTTAGAAATCTCCTACTTGTGTAGGCAAATCATAGAGTTAGATTAGTAGTGGTGGTCCAAGAAAGAATGACTAATTATACAGTTACATTTTCACAAGTGTTTCATAACCATTTTCTATCAATGGATTCAAACTGTATGAGTTTAGTATTCTGTGACCAGAATCCACTTGCACTATTCTAAGAACTCTTTGATGTAACTTAAGTCATCAAAAGATACAACCACATATTTTATAAATATAAGGCATTGGTATCTTGATCATAGTGGTTTTGACAAGATCATTCTCTGCAAAGAGATAATATGCCTATATCCACTGAAAGTAAGTTCATCTCATTCGCAGATGGATGTACGTTCAGGGGTGGATATAAATTTTCGTTGTATTCTTAAAACGATCACTCTAGATTTTACCTTACGCAAAAGAAATTTGAAATGTTTGAAAAATTTCATGAATTTCTAGCAATGGTAAGTGGTTAAAGATCTTGCGAACTGATAGGGGTGGAGAAAAAGTTAGCAGATATGCAGTTCAAAGATAATTAATTTGATTTTGAATTATATCCAAACTCACCTCCCCAGAAATTTGAGTTGCATATTGATGATTAGTTACTAGTCGTTGCCTAAATCCTTCTATGGTAATAAAATTTCAGAATGATGCAATGGTTGTATACTTGATGTAAATCATTACTAGATTCATGGATGACCTAATCGAAATCTTAAGAAAAGCTAGAACTGCTAACCCTGGTTTGCATGTTTGTTAGCTATTATAAGTGATTAGGGGTGGAGCATCCCATAGTCATTAGATAAGAAAGTGTTTGTTTAAAAAAATACCACTTTTTCTAAGAAAATGACTAGGTCTGAAAATAAAGTAGCAAATAAAGGAGATATTTTTTTCTTGATTCCATAAGTAATCTATCATCTTATTCGATACAAGATGATCCCACTTCCTCTGTTGTCTTAACACAACTGAAGAGGTCTATACCAATTAGTTTTCTTAGACATAGTTCACGGTATCTTGTTGTAGTGGGAAAGTTTCTAGGAACTCACCTTCTTATAACTTGGAAGACACTAGTGATTAAAATCCATTGTGAGATTAAACAAGTAATGGATTGTCAAGATAAGAAACTAAGAAGAAAGCCAAGAGAACTATGGTTTGATCCATTCATGTAAAGCCCGCTTAGTTAATTTGGAAATTAGCAGTTGTTTATGTTTAATTATGAAATTATTTATAGCTAATTAAATAATTTATTACTGTTATTTACGGAATTCAGAAATGCATGATTATGTCATCAGTAGTTTTTATATTTCTCATTTCCGGTGTCCGGTATTTTGGAACTCGGCGTTTGGCTCAGTAGAAATCACAACTTAGTATGTTAGTATTTTGGGGACGGGTTTTAGACATTGGGAATGTCGGGAATGGCCGGGAATTTAGAATTTCCCAAAAATACCCCTTTAGTATGATTTATGTGATTTTATGATGGAGGGGCAAAATGGTCTTTTTGCCCCAATGACTTTTTGTCTTTTAGTGACTTTTATTTGGAAATTAAATGTTTATTTATTTAATTGTTTTTGGCTGAAATGGATTTAATAAATGGTTATGTTAAGTGGGTTTATATTATTTCTTTCATTTTTACAAAAAAACACTTAGAAAAGAAAATAGAATTTTCCAAAAACTCTCTCTTTTCCTCTCCACTTTCGGCTGGGTATTTGGGGTGCACAAGCTGGGTTTTTCTTCAATTTTCAAAGCTAAATTTAACCTAATTGTGAACTCTAGGTTGTGGTATGTAATCTCTAACTCTTTCCCTTTATTTTCTTGAATAAAAATGGTGAAAATATGAGTAAATGCATGCTTACTTGAGGTGTTGTTGCTGCTGTGTTTGTGATATGATTTCTGAGGTTTAAATCTTGTTCAATTGAGTAGAATAGAGCTGGTTATGATGCATGCTAGTTGTGTTGTTCAAAGTTTTGATTTTTAGCTCAAAAATATGGTTTTCAAAGAGAAATGTCTATGTTCTGTTGATGTTGTTGATGTTTTTGATTGTTTTCAGAGGCTTAGTTAAGCTTGTTTAAGTAAGTTTAGATGGATTTGATTGCATGCTAGCTAGGTTTGCTCAAGTTTGAGTTTAGAACTCAAAGCTTGAGCTCTAATGGTGATTTTTGAATTCGTGCAATCTGGGTGGTTTTGTTGCCTTAGAAATGTTCTAGGGGAGGTATAGAACAGGTCTGGAAGGTTTCATGTGATTTGGGGTTGAATTGTGCAAGTTATGAATTTTTATGTTTGCTGCCTGCGAGGAACCGGAATTCCGGTTGTGCATCCGGAATTCCGGATGAGTGTTCAGAATTTTCCCAGAACCGGAATTCCGGTTGGGCAACCGGTCTACCGGTTGGGGAATTTTTCCGAACCCTAGTTTTCCTCGTTTTTAGGTTTTTAGGGGTATTGCCATGCTTTTTATCGATAGGGAAACTTTTAGTTCCAAGTTTTAGTCCCCGGGAAGTGATTTAGCGTGTCACTTATAGCGTTGTGATTTTTATGGTTTAGGAGCCAGTAATCCGCCGCTCAGCTTCAGTTCCGGATCGAGTTGACCGGCACACCTAAAATCAGAATCCAGGTAAGATTAGTATAACAGTATGCATATGTAGATTACATGTTTAGCGTGCATGTAGGAAGCCTGCTAGATTACATTAGTTATGTATTTAGGCTTCGAACCATCCAACCCTGTCACGTCGGTACGAGTCGGAGTATGACCGAGCGGCGGAGTATGACCGGCTCGACCGATCAGCCGACACTTGGTTGGTGGTTCGGTCTTTATTGACCTATCCCGTCGGTACAGGCTGGAGTATGACCCGCAGCCGGAGTATGACCGGTTCGACCGATCAGGAGGATACTTGTCAATAGTACCGTCCCCTGAACGTTCAAAACTCAGTACCATGTTGGACATGGCAGTAGTGGCTCAGTACCATGTTGGACATGGCAGTAGCGGGACTCAGTATCGTGTTGGACACGGCAGTTAGTTTTATGTATGATATTATTATGCTTTTCTTACTGAGTCTGTCGACTCACAGTTTATGTTCATGTGTAGGTAAAGGCAAGGCTGTAGCTGATGGACCGTGAGCGAGCTTATGAGATTGTACATGTCGGGGCGGTTAGGCCTGGAGCGTACGATCCTTGGGACAGCAAGGCTGAGTTTTTTTGTAACTGGTCGTTAGACGACTTTATTTTGATGTAAAAGTTAAACAGTTAAAACGTTTGTAAATGATTTTATAAATCGGGATCCCGAGACTTTTATGATATGGTTTATAAGTTTAATTAAAAAGCAAAATTTTAATTAATCACGTTTTTCCATAAACCTCGTTGATTAGCAACGAGCTGCACAGTACGTTTAAAATCACGTAATACGCCTAAGATAGTTAGGGTGTTACAATTTGGTATCAGAGCCGCCAGGTTGTCTTCCGAAGATCGTCACGACATGTACAATCATCATCAACAGTTAGCTCGGTTCACGGTTCAGTAAGCCTTTATTGCTTTAGTAGTTTATTTTATTCAGTTATGAAAAAGAAAAGCCTGTTAGGAAGCATGTTAGTAGCCTGATAGTAGAATAGGCGCATGTTTCATTTCTAATTTCCAAATTAAGCGGCATTAGTAAGCTCGCCTTGAATACGACCTGATATGCCAACTCTTGGTTTCGCAGGCGGTTCTAATCAGATGGACGCCAGGCGGACTACCAGGAGTCAGGGCAACTCCGTAGGGTCGAATCAGGGACAGGGAGCTCAGTTTCCCCCACCTGCCAGGGGCCGAGGTAGAGGTCCCCGAGGCAGGGCTCGTGGCCGGGGTGATGAGAACCCGCCACAGGCTCCCCCAGCCGATCAGGGAGCCCCGAACTGGGAGTTACGGTTTGCGGAGATGCAAGCCCGGATCGAAGAGCAAGACCTCGAGATTCAGAGGTTGAGACAGCAGGGTGCTCCTGCAGTTCCTGTGCCCATAGTTCCAGCGGCACCTGCCCCTGCTGCCCAGGCCGAGATAGTGGTGGCGGCCCACAGATTGGAACCATTGTATGAGCGGTTCCGGAAGCAGGCACCTCCGGTATTCCTGGGAGGTCCGGACGTGATGAAAGCCGAACAGTGGCTGACGGTGATTACCAGAATCCTGAATTTCATGGGTGTCACCGGTAACGACAGAGTGGTGTGCGCCACGTTTCAGTTCCAGGAGGATGCCCTGGTATTGTGGGACATGGTGTCTCAGATTCACGATGTCACCACCATGACCTGGGAAAGGTTTCAGGAACTCTTCAACGCGAAATACTATAATGAGGCGGTCAGAAGCGCCAAGAGGAAAGAGTTCGTTCACCTGACCCAGCGGGAGAACATGAGCGTCACTGAGTATACTACTCAGTTTGATCGGTTGGCGAGGTTAGCCTCGGGAATTGTGCCGACCGACTTCAGCAAGAAGGAGAAGTACTTGGACGGGTTGAATCCCAAGATCAGGCATGACCTGATGATCACCACGGACGACAGCACCACCTATGCTCAGATGGTGGAGAAGGCACTGCGAGCTGAGGGCGCAGTGGGGTGCATGTCAGAATCAGTCAGTACTCCGGTTAGTGGCGGAGCTCCTACCCCTCCTGCATCAGGCTATAGCAGGGGGAGTAGTGGTTCGGCCATTGATCAGAGGAAGAGAGCACCCACTGCTTCCGGCGGCTCGAGTCAGAACAAGAGGTTCCGGGGGAACCAGAACAGAGGGAGTCGTCCTGGTGGTACTGAGACCCGATTCTCCTATCCCGAGTGCCCTAGCTGCAAGAGGCACCATCGGGGCGAATGCAAAGGTCAGGGATGCTTTCATTGTGGCATGCCCGGACACTTCAAGAGGGAATGTCCCCAGCTCCGACCAGAGGCACCGCGAGCTCCAGCGATACCCACTCCAGCCAGGGTGTTCGCTATCACGCAGGCTGATGCAGATGCCAGCCCATCAGTAGTCACAGGTCAGCTTTTCATTAACAACTCGCTTTATTCAGTGCTGTTTGATTCTGGGGCTACACATTCTTATGTGGCGGCCAGAGTCTTTAGTAAGTTGGGTAGACCCTTTGATAAATATGAATCAGGGTTTGGAACCCTGTTACCTGGCGGAGAATTGGTTATCTCCAATAGGTGGATTAGGTCTATGCCGATCAGGATAGATGGTAGAGAGTTAAGCGGCCGATACCGATAGAGATGAGCTTAGTCGAATTTGATATTATTTTAGGAATGGATTTCCTATCTAAATATTCGGCGAGCATTGACTGTAAGAGGAAGATGGTGGTCTTCCAACCGGAAAGTGAAGAACCGTTTGTATTTGTGGGTTCGGTTCAGGGATCTCGGATCCCGGTGATCTCGGCTATGTCAGCGAGAGAATTATTGCACGGTGGGTGCTTAGGGTTTCTGGCCGTGGTGGTGGACACCACTCGGCCAGACACCATTCGGCCAGAGGACATTAGAGTGGTTCGGGAATTTTTGGACGTCTTTCCCGAAGAACTTCCAGGGTTACCACCTCAGCGGGAGATCGATTTCGTGATTGACTTGGCACCAGGGGTGGATCCGGTTTCCAAAGCCCCGTATAGGATGGCTCCAGCTGAACTTAAGGAATTAAAGATTCAGCTCCAAGGGTTGCTTGACATAGGGTTCATTCGGCCCAGTGTGTCACCCTGGGGAGCCCCGGTTTTGTTCGTCAAGAAGAAGGATGGATCTATGAGGATGTGCATCGACTACAGAGAGTTGAACAAGTTGACGGTGAAGAATAAATATCCATTACCTAGGATCGATGACTTGTTCGATCAGCTTCAGGGGAAGACGGTCTTTTCTAAGATTGATCTCCGTTCGGGTTATCATCAGTTGAGGATCCGAGAGGAGGACATTCCAAAGACGGCTTTCCGCACTAGGTATGGACACTACGAGTTTCTGGTTATGTCATTCGGACTAACCAATGCTCCTGCAGCATTCATGGACCTGATGAATAGAGTATTCAAGGATTTCCTCGATATCTGTGTGATTGTGTTTATCGACGACATCCTCGTGTACTCTCAATCAGAAGAGGAGCATGAGTTACATCTTCAGATGGTACTGCAACGACTTCGAGAACATAAGCTCTACGCCAAGTTCAAGAAATGTGAGTTCTGGTTGTCTCAGGTGTCCTTCCTAGGGCACATTGTGAGTAAAGATGGGATCAAGGTGGATCCCGGGAAGATTGAATCCGTCAGGGATTGGCCGAGACCGAAGACAGTGACAGAGATCAGAAGCTTCTTGGGATTAGCTGGGTACTACCGTAGGTTCGTGGAGGGGTTCTCCAAAATTTCAATGCCCCTAACCGAGCTTACAAAGAAGAATCAGCGATTTATCTGGTCAGATAAATGTGAAGCTAGCTTTCAGGAGCTGAAGCAGAGATTGATTACTGCTCCGGTACTAGCTTTGCCTTCGGACAAGGAGAAGTTCGTAGTCTACTGTGACGCATCCAAACAGGGTTTGGGGTGCGTATTGATGCAAGCCGATCGGGTTATCGCTTATGCCTCCCGTCAGTTAAAGGATTATGAACAGCGATACCCGACTCATGATTTAGAATTGGCCGCAGTGGTTTTTGCACTGAAGATTTGGCGGCATTACCTTTATGGGGAGAAGTGTGAGATCTATACCGACCATAAAAGTCTCAAGTATTTCTTTACTCAGAAAGATTTGAACATGAGACAAAGGCGTTGGTTGGAATTAGTGAAGGATTACGATTGCGAGATCCTCTATCATCCCGGAAAAGCCAATGTAGTGGCTGATGCCCTGAGTAGAAAGGGTCCCGGGCAAGTAGCTAGCATGGTTCAGATCTCACCCCAGCTAGCAGAGGATATGGTTAGATCCAGCATTGAGTTTGTGGTAGGTCAGCTTCACAACTTAACGCTGCAATCTGATCTGTTGGAAAGAATAAAGGTTGCTCAGATGACAGATCCGGAGTTAGTGAAGATCCGAGATGAGGTATTGGCTGGTCAAGCCAAAGACTTTTCAGTGTCAGATAGTGGGATGCTTTTGTATAAAGCCAGGGTTTGTGTTCCGAACAGTGTGGAATTGAGAAACGAGATCTTTGAGGAGGCTCATTCTACCCCATATTCTCTGCATCCCGGCACCACCAAGATGTACCAAGATTTGAAACCGTACTTCTGGTGGAACGGTATGAAGAAGAATTTGGTAGAATTCGTATCGAGATGCCTCACTTGTCAGCAGATCAAGGCTGAACATCAGAGACCAGCAGGGTTGTTGCAGCCGCTAACCCTACCAGAATGGAAATGGGAGGATATTACGATGGATTTTGTGGTCGGGTTACCTAGGACCACGGGTTTGCATGATTCCATCTGGGTAGTGGTGGACCGATTTACGAAATCTGCTCATTTTCTGCCGGTCAGAACAACGTTTACAGTGGATCAGTTGGCAGAGTTATATGTCAGGGAGATAGTGAGACTTCACGGGGTACCGAAGTCTATAGTTTCGGACAGGGATCCGAAATTCACCTCCAAATTTTGGCAAAGTTTGCAACGGGCAATGGGTACGAAGCTGAAATTCAGTACAACATTTCATCCTCAGACAGACGGTCAGTCCGAAAGGACAATTCAGATATTGGAGGATATGTTGAGAGCCTGTGTTATGGACTTTGAGGGTTCATGGAGCAAATATCTACCGTTGATAGAATTCTCTTACAACAACAGTTATCAGAGTACGATAGGGATGGCACCCTATGAACTGTTGTACGGTAGGAAATGTAGATCCCCTATCCACTGGGATGAGACAGGGGAGAGGAAATACCTAGGTCCAGAGTCAGTTCAGCGGACCAATGAGGCAATAGAAAAGATAAAAGCTAGAATGCTTGCCTCACAGAGCAGACAAAAGAGTTACGCAGATCCGAAACGTAGAGACGTTGAGTTCCAAGTAGGGGAACATGTATTTTTACGGGTATCTCCGATGAAGGGGATTAAATGTTTCGGGAAAAGAGGCAAGTTATGCCCTAGATTTACTGGACCTTTCGAGATTCTCGAGAAGATAGGTCAAGTGGCATATCGGTTAGCATTGCCTCCAGCCTTATCAGCAGTGCACAACGTATTCCATGTCTCAATGTTGAGAAAATACGTTTCAGACCCCTCTCATATACTCAGTTATGAGAGTCTTCGGCCGGCCGGACATGTCATATGAGGAACAACCGGTGCGGATCCCGGATAGAAAGGATAAAGTCCTTCGGAATAAGACCATAGCATTGGTCAAGGTTCTCCGGAGAAAAGAAGGTGGAAGAAGCCACCAGGGAGCTAGAGTCGAGATATGAGAGCTCAATATCCAGTAGTTATTCGTGTTAGATTTCGGGGACGAAATCCTTTTAAGGGGGGAATAGTTGTAAAGCCCGCTTAGTTAATTTGGAAATTAGCAGTTGTTTATGTTTAATTATGAAATTATTTATAGCTATTTAAATAATTTATTACTGTTATTTATGGAATTCAGAAATGCATGATTATGTCATCAGTAGTTTTTATATTTCGCATTTCCGGTGTCCGGTATTTTGGAACTCGGCGTTTGGCTCAGTAGAAATCACAACTTAGTATGTTAGTATTTTGGGGACGGGTTTTAGACATTGGGAATGTCGGGAATGGCCGGGAATTTAGAATTTCCCAAAAATACCCCTTTAGTATGATTTATGTGATTTTATGATGGAGGGGCAAAATGGTCTTTTTGCCCCAATGACTTTTTGTCTTTTAGTGACTTTTATTTGGAAATTAAATGTTTATTTATTTAATTGTTTTTGGCTGAAATGGATTTAATAAATGGTTATGTTAAGTGGGTTTATATTATTTCTTTCATTTTTACAAAAAAACACTTAGAAAAGAAAATAGAATTTTCCAAAAACTCTCTCTTTTCCTCTCCACTTTCGGCTGGGTATTTGGGGTGCAAAAGCTGGGTTTTTCTTCAATTTTCAAAGCTAAATTCAACCTAATTGTGAACTCTAGGTTGTGGTATGTAATCTCTAACTCTTTCCCTTTATTTTCTTGAATAAAAATGGTGAAAATATGAGTAAATGCATGCTTACTTGAGGTGTTGTTGCTGCTGTGTTTGTGATATGATTTCTGAGGTTTAAATCTTGTTCAATTGAGTAGAATAGAGCTGGTTATGATGCATGCTAGTTGTGTTGTTCAAAGTTT
This sequence comes from Cannabis sativa, assembly GCF_029168945.1. Lineage (NCBI taxonomy): Eukaryota > Viridiplantae > Streptophyta > Magnoliopsida > Rosales > Cannabaceae > Cannabis > Cannabis sativa. The sequence continues at coordinate 41,819,529 of NC_083605.1, read as the reverse complement.
TGATTTTTAGCTCAAAAATATGGTTTTCAAAGAGAAATGTCTATGTTCTGTTGCTGTGATATTGTTGATGTTTTTGATTGTTTTCAGAGGCTTAGTTAAGCTTGTTTAAGTAAGTTTAGATGGATTTGATTGCATGCTAGCTAGGTTTGCTCAAGTTTGAGTTTAGAACTCAAAGCTTGAGCTCTAATGGTGATTTTTGAATTCGTGCAATCTGGGTGGTTTTGTTGCCTTAGAAATGTTCTAGGGGAGGTATAGAACAGGTCTGGAAGGTTTCATGTGATTTGGGGTTGAATTGTGCAAGTTATGAATTTTTATGTTTGCTGCCTGCGAGGAACCGGAATTCCGGTTGTGCATCCGGAATTCCGGATGAGTGTTCAAAATTTTCCCAGAACCGGAATTCCGGTTGGGCAACCGGTCTACCGGTTGGGGAATTTTTCTGAACCCTAGTTTTCCTCGTTTTTAGGTTTTTAGGGGTATTGCCATGCTTTTTATCGATAGGGAAACTTTTAGTTCCAAGTTTTAGTCCCCGGGAAGTGATTTAGCGTGTCACTTATAGCGTTGTGATTTTTATGGTTTAGGAGCCAGTAATCCGCCGCTCAGCTTCAGTTCCAGTCAGGTTGACCGGCACACCTGAAATCGGAATCCAGGTAAGATTAGTATAACAGTATGCATATGTAGATTACATGTTTAGCGTGCATGTAGGAAGCCTGCTAGATTACATTAGTTATGTATTTAGGCTTCGAACCATCCAACCCTGTCACGTCGGTACAGGCTGGAGTATGACCAGCAGCCGGAGTATGACCGGTTCGACCGATCAGGCTGACACTTGGTTGGTGGTTCAGTGCTATTGACCTATCCCGTCGGTACAGGCTGGAGTATGACCAGCAGCCGGAGTATGACCGGTTCGACCGATCAGGAGGATACTTGTCAATAGTACCGTCCCCTGAACGTTCAAAACTCAGTACCATGTTGGACATGGCAGTAGTGGCTCAGTACCATGTTGGACATGGCAGTAGCGGGACTCAGTATCGTGTTGGACACGGCAGTTAGTTTTATGTATGATATTATTATGCTTTTCTTACTGAGTCTGTCGACTCACAGTTTATGTTCATGTGTAGGTAAAGGCAAGGCTGTAGCTGATGGACCGTGAGCGAGCTTATGAGATTGTACATGTCGGGGCGGTTAGGCCTGGAGCGTACGATCCTCGGGACAGCAAGGCTGAGTTTTTTTGTAACTGGTCGTTAGACGACTTTATTTTGATGTAAAAGTTAAACAGTTAAAACGTTTGTAAATGATTTTATAAATCGGGATCCCGAGACTTTTATAATATGGTTTATAAGTTTAATTAAAAAGAAAAATTTTAATTAATCACGTTTTTCCATAAACCTCGTTGATTAGCAACGAGCTGCACAGTACGTTTAAAATCACGTAATACGCCTAAGATAGTTAGGGTGTTACAATTCACATGGAGTAACCAAAAGTTTTCTATTACAAGGACATGAAAGGAAATTTTTGTTCATAAGTCTATTCAATGGACTTAACAAAACTTCCTGTTCCTAGTATTATAGGTTTGAGTTTATCTAAACCTATGGCTTGTGGTATACCTGGAAATTACTTACTCTAATGCAAGCATGAGATGCTGATGCATTTACTTTCCAATGGAAATCTATAGAAGCTTCACAACTTCTTAGATATAGATTTTATGTATCTAAGGAAAAGTCTCAACTATTCCAGAGAAGATATAGCCATGAAAGAATTTCTTGAATCAACAGTGAGAGGTTTCAGGTATGCTTTTGTATGCCTTAGACCAGACACCTGCTGTTGAGTGGGAGTAATGAGTAAGTATCAGATTAATCCAGGAGAGGAACATTGGAAGACAATCAAGTAAATTTAAAGATTAAGAAGAGGAACTATATGTTAGTAAATAAGGGTATTTTTGAAACTTTAGAGTACACCACATCAGATTTCGAGGCTTGCCTGTGTGCTAGAAAGTCTGCTGATGAGATGGTGATTACTTTGGGGGTGGAGTAGCGATTTTGGAGAAGTGTAAAAACCTATCTGAAATCTCTTGGTCTACCAGAAAGAGAGTGAATGTTAAAAGTTGCAGGAAAGATACTTATTCAGTCTAAGGAAAGTTCTATACTTTTGTGGCACTGTTCCAACTTGCCTTAACTACTAGGGTTACTTCCTGAATAACCAAAGAGTAGTTGCCCAAAAGTATAGAATCAAGTATCCCAAGAGAGTAAACATATAGAGAGGGATTTCACATTACCAAGGATTTTGTGATTAAGGAAGAGTAATGGTGGAGAAGAGGTTGTGTTTAATTCAACCTGTCAGATCCCATTACGAGGAGTTTACTACTATTACACTTGATTTGTATATCAAGGTGTTAATGATTATTTGAAATGCACTTTTTGTTTTATATTGTTGCAAGTGGGAGTTTGTTGGGTTTTATGCCCTAAATATAACTCATTTCATATAATCAGATTTACTTATTAATAAAGATCAGAAATAACATTTTATGTTGCATGGTTCACATGATTTATTTCATGATTATATGTATATAATGTATGAATTCTTTTTAAGTCCAGAACATATGAGTTTGTTAAAGATTATAGTGTTGTCAGCACAGTGGAATATAATCTTTATTATAAGTTTAAAAGTTTATTCCCTGATATGTCAGAACACTGGATTTAGACTGACATGGTATAATCTGCGATAGGTATTCTTACACCTTGGAAAAGTGTTATGTCCTTTCCAGGACATTGGCAAAGTTTACCAGTATCGGATGTATAGAGTATACATCGGAAGGGACCGATATTGAACTTTGATTAGATATATTAAAATTTACCGTAATATCTATTAAATTCAATATCACCTGTTGATCCTAGATCAAATGATCTTAATCCTGATATGGTTAGGTTCAATCTCAAGAGTGTTATTCGTGTTCTTTGATTTGTTAGTTAAGCCTACTTTTGTGTCAGGGTGATACGAACATTTTGGGAACACGGTAGTGCAGTTGAGTGGGAGCGCTAACATAAATATGAAATCTATAGCTTCTATTTGGCAAATAGAAGTAAAGGATGATTTCCTTTGAGCTTAACCAAACGAAGATAAATGGTGGAGATCTCATTTCACTTAGCTTAAATATCATTTATACAGGGTTAAGTGTTTTAAGGATAAAATACATTGAAGGTGTAGCTGTAAAAGTAGTGCCTTTTCAATGTAGATCATCTATATAGAGGATCATTGATCACATTAGGGTTATAAGAATGGATAACTAATGACGTGTCTATATCATGGAACATATAAAGCGTTTCTATATGATTGAGAGTGCAATTCCAAGTTCTAAGTGTGGATTCAATGAGGAATTAATAAGTTAGGGAATTTACTTGGTAATTCGGTTCGACTTATTGGAAGCTCGGTTATATACACCCATGGTCCCCATACTAGTTGAGACCATACTGCTTGTAAGACTCAGTTAATTGATTTTAATTAATCAATTATAATTCTAAAAGTTAGACTATGTCTACTTTATGAATTCTCACAGTTTAAGGATGAAATCGTAAAGAAAAGGGTTTCTAGGTTTAGTTATTAATTAAGATACTTTGTATGTCTAATTAATAACACTAAATAAGGTAGTTAATTGATTACACAGTAATTAAGGAAACTGTTTTATTTGGAAAGTTGTGCTCTCCCTTTTCCTATATAAAGCAACCTTGTTCTCTTCTCTTGCATGCATGATAAGACCACCAAATTCAAGAGAGAAAAAGAGAGAAAATTTCGAAATCCTTGTGAGTTGAGTATTGCCCACACAAATCAAGTGGTATCTCAATCATAGTATGTAAGACTATGGAATTTCTGCATCAAAGAAGGAGAAAAGAAGATCCAGGTTCAGATCTTGGTGATGCTCTGCTACAGAAAGGAATCAAGGGCTAGAGATCTGAACGGAAGGAGTCATATTATTCCGCTGCACCCACTGTAAGGTTTTCTAACTTTATATGTGTTTATTTTCATTGTTTTAGAATTCATATTAGGTTGTTAATTCAACATACTTGTTAGTAAATCTAGATCCTGGTAAAATAATTTCCAACAATTAATTGAATAGGTCCAAGAACTAAATGGACCTAAATAAAATCTATCAGGTTGTGACATTTTATTTAGCAACAACCTATATGCATCTATAACAAAATAAACTTATAGGCTCACACAGACACACAGATTTGGATGGACACTATCATGTTACTGGGTCATACACAGATGAAAGAAGAATGTAAAATTTACATGTTACAAATTACTTACTTGACCTATTGACAATTGAACCATGGGTTAAAATCAGATCATTGGATCTGTCAACAAGTTAACCATTGCAATTTAGATCAAGCAATAATAGGTTTTATAAAACTTACACATAAGCTAAAACACAAACTCTTGCAACAGGTTGAATTTGGATGGTTGGAAGTAGGATTTATTTAATTTAAAATAATTAATTAAATTTCGAAAATAATTAAATAAAAAAAATATTTTTTTTTTCAGATTTTTAAATGAAATAAAAAATAATATTTAAAAGTAAACCTACAATTTTGAAAAATTAGGTTTCAACAAACCTAAATCTCATTTTAAAAAAAAATTTGCAAACCACCTTTTAAATTTAATGTTATTTTATAAATTAAATATTCAATAAAATAAAAAAATGATAAATAAATATCCTTTTCTGATTTTATAATTTAATTTTAATAAAAAAATAACAAAATTTAAAAGTTAGCAAAATATCTTATTTCTATTCAAAATATCATGATTATAGTAATCTTATTTTAAATTTAAATAAGGTCAAATTATTTAAAAAAAATAATTTAAAAAAATATCTGACCTTAAATTTAAAAAAATAAGATAAAATTATTAAATTTAAAAATAAAAATAAAAAATTAAGCAAAAAGATATATTTTTACTTATTTTCAAAATCAAATTACACTAATATCTAAAATTAATTATAAAAAAATCAAATTAATTTATTTATGATAATTAGATTTGAAATATGAAAAGTAAAAATCAAAATACAAAACTACACAAAAAATAGGAAAGTGGTGGATCACACTAAATAAGGCAGTTAATTGATTACACAGTAATTAAGGAAACTGTTTTATTTGGAAAGTTGTGCTCTCCCTTTTCCTATATAAAGCAACCTTGTTCTCTTCTCTTGCATGCATGATAAGACCACCAAATTCAAGAGAGAAAAAGAGAGAAAATTTCGAAATCCTTGTGAGTTGAGTATTGCCCACACAAATCAAGTGGTATCTCAATCATAGTATGTAAGACTATGGAATTTCTGCATCAAAGAAGGAGAAAAGAAGATCCAGGTTCAGATCTTGGTGATGCTCTGCTACAGAAAGGAATCAAGGGCTAGAGATCTGAACGGAAGGAGTCATATTATTCCGCTGCACCCACTGTAAGGTTTTCTAACTTTATATGTGTTTATTTTCATTGTTTTAGAATTCATATTAGGTTGTTAATTCAACATACTTGTTAGTAAATCTAGATCCTGGTAAAATAATTTCCAACAATTAATTGAATAGGTCCAAGAACTAAATGGACCTAAATAAAATCTATCAGGTTGTGACATTTTATTTAGCAACAACCTATATGAATCTATAACAAAATAAACTTATAGGCTCACACAGACACACAGATTTGGATGGACACTATCATGTTACTGGGTCATACACAGATGAAAGAAGAATGTAAAATTTACATGTTACAAATTACTTACTTGACCTATTGACAATTGAACCATGGGTTAAAATCAGATCATTGGATCTGTCAACAAGTTAACCATTGCAATTTAGATCAAGCAATAATAGGTTTTATAAAACTTACACATAAGCTAAAACACAAACTCTTGCAACAGGTTGAATTTGGATGGTTGGAAGTAGGATTTATTTAATTTAAAATAATTAATTAAATTTCGAAAATAATTAAATAAAAAAAATATTTTTTTTTTCAGATTTTTAAATGAAATAAAAAATAATATTTAAAAGTAAACCTACAATTTTGAAAAATTAGGTTTCAACAAACCTAAATATCATTTTAAAAAAAAAATTAGCAAACCACCTTTTAAATTTAATGTTATTTTATAAATTAAATATTCAATAAAATAAAAAAATGATAAATAAATATCCTTTTCTGATTTTATAATTTAATTTTAATAAAAAAATAACAAAATTTAAAAGTTAGCAAAATATCTTATTTCTATTCAAAATATCATGATTATAGTAATCTTATTTTAAATTTAAATAAGGTCAAATTATTTAAAAAAAATAATTTAAAAAAATATCTGACCTTAAATTTAAAAAAATAAGATAAAATTATTAAATTAAAAAATAAAATAAAAAATTAAGCAAAAAGATATATTTTTACTTATTTTCAAAATCAAATTACACTAATATCTAAAATTAATTATAAAAAATTCAAATTAATTTATTTATGATAATTAGATTTGAAATATGAAAAGTAAAAATCAAAATACAAAACTACACAAAAAATCGGAACTTAGTTCCATGAAACAGCATGAAAAATCGAAGAAAACGAAAAAAAATGTGAGTTGTACGGTGTTGGAAATTTAATTACCAGGATCTAGATTTACTACCAAGTATGTTTCATTAACATCCTAATATGAATTCTACAACAATGAAATAAACACATATAAAGTTTAGGAAACCTACATTGGGTGCAACAGAATATAATGAATCATTCCATTCAGATCTCCAGTCCTTGATTCCTTTCTGTAGTAGAGCATTATCAAGATCTGAATCTGGATCTCTTTCTCTCCTTCCTTTGATGCTGATTCTCCTTCTTGTTGTTTGGATTCTTCACAGTCTTACACACTATGATTGTGATACCACTTGATGTGTGTGGGCACTACTCTATCACTCAAGGTATTTCGAAATTCAAGAGAAGGAAAAAGAAGAGAGGGGCGGCAAGGGCTTTTCTCTGAAAGGAACAATGTACAAGTCATAGGTCCTTGAAGCCAACACTTTCTATTTATAGAATGCCATCTAGGTTTAGGTTAGAATTGTATGGAAATAAAATAATGGAAAAATAAATGGTAAAAGGCTTGCATAGTGGCGGCCATATAGCAAATAACAAAGACACGTGAAAATACAAAACAGGCACATCATAAATAATTTCTAAGGTTTCCAACAAACTGATATAGTGTCCCGGTAGGCGAGAGTCAAAGTATCATTCATTGAATAGAGTTGTCAGCTCATCTAAAATGTAAACCATTCTAGCAACCTTTTATTCGATCAAAATAAGAATCTAACGTTGTCCCGGTAGGCGAGAGTCAAGGTTATTCTCATTTTATGAGCTTCCACCATCGTTTCATGTTTTATAAGTTTATCTGTAAGTAGTCACCGTAGGAGAGAGTCTAATAGAGACGAAAACTTACAAAACACTTCTAAAGAGATCTTACGGTGTTAAATGCGTTCAACGAATAACCATCCATAAGGGGGACGAAGTCTAGCGTCTCGAGGTTATATTGAAAACATTTAACTATTGTAAGACCAATAATGGAGATCGAATATCCTAATAATAATAAAGTTCATTATTTAAAGAAAGTTGCATTTTCTTCTAATATTTATTTTAATCAATTTATTTTAAATATGTATTTATTCAATTAAAATTTCCAATTTAGAATAAAAATTCTAAATATAAATTTTAATTTAATATTTAAAAATTACACTTAGATTGATATGAAAATAACGTGAATTATTTCCATCTTAGTAATAATTTCTAATAAATATTTGGAAAAAAAATATTCAATTTAAGTTGTTTCAAAATTACTTTAAATTAATTTACAACTCAAATTTAATTTTCTATAAATATATATTACATTTCGAAAAATTGAAGTATATAAGAATACTAATTTCGAAAAATGCTTTAAAATAAAATAAAAATAAATCTTGGAAAAATTATCTTAATTTTATGTTGGCCCAAGATTAATTAATAAAATTATTTTACAACAAAAATATAATTTTCCTATTTAATTAAATATTTAAGAAAAATTTCAAATATATATGTATCATGATGAAAATCAACTTAAATGTTAATTTTCTATTTAATTAAATACACTGGAAAAATACTTCAAGCAAAACAGATAATATCTATCTAGACTTTAATTGACTAATTAATTCAATTTCTAATTATAATATATTTTAGTTCATTTATTTTAATTAATCATTAAATAAAAAAATCATTGATTTAAGTTGGTCCAAAATTAAAATAAATAATTTTTGAACTTTAATCTATTTTTCAAATAAAATTCGAAATTTCTGCATTTTAAAAAAAATGCAATTTCAAAAATAATAAAAAGATTTATAAAATAAAATAAAATAAATTTTGAAAATTATTCAAATTTAAGTTATTCTGAAATAAGATTCCAAACTTAAAATAATTTTCTATTTAATTAAATAACATGAAAATAATAATATATACGTATCATGATGAAAATCAACTTAGATATCTAAATTTTCAATTTAATTAAATGTATTAAATTCAAGAAATAAATAATTAAGTATAGAGGAAACTTAATTATTAATTCTAATTTAATACTAGGAAAATATACTAAACTTAGATTGTACCAAAATTAATTATTAAATAATTAATTTCACAATCAATGATATTTTCCTATTTAATATTAGAAATAATAACTAGTAAAGAAATAACTATCTAAAATATATATCATTAACTAAGTGTTTTTCTAAAATTAACTATCACAATCAATGATATAAAGTCTTGAACCTTCTTTGATGTGATAGTTGCGAGTGGTTCGGCTTCAGTCCACTTAGTAATGTAGTCGACCGCTACCACTACGTACGGCACTCTGCCTTTATCTTTAGGTAACTATCCGACTAGGTCAATTCCCCAAATGGCAAAGGGCCACGGACTTTGCATTTGTGTCAGCTCGTTGGGCGGAGCTCTTGGTATCTTTGAAAATCTCTGGCATTTGTCGCACTTCTTGACATAAGCTTTCGAATCTTCAATCATCGTCTGCCAGAAGGAGCCTTGCCTTAGGATTTTCTTTGATAAGCTCTGTCCGGCTGCATGATTTCCACAGAATCTGTCGTGAACTTCATATAGAAGCCGTGCAGCTTCATTTTGGTGTGACGCATCTGATTAATGCATTGAGAATCCTCTTCTATACATGATCCCTTCTACTATGATGTACCGTGCTATTTTTCTTCTCATTTTCCGAGCTTCATTTCGGTTATATGGGAGTTCCCCAGAGTTGAGATAGGCTGCTATTGGCGTTATCCAGTTTGGAGATGTGTCGATCATTTCGATTTCTTCTGTGACAGTGATGCTAGGCCCTTCAAGAAACTCGATTGGGACTAGGTTTGCCTTGTGACTTATATTGCTGCTCGCCAATCAGGCTAACGCATGTGCCGTTGTATTTTCTTCTCTTGGAATTTTTCTGAGGCTGTAGCTTTTGAATTGTGCGAGAAGATCATATATTACCACTAGCTGTGAATCACTACAGATCTCAATGTGCTCGGCCTTCATCTCCTTTGCTAGTTTAAGTCCAACGATTAGGGCTTTGTATTCGGCCTCATTGTTAGAGGCTTCGAATCCAAATTTGAACGTTGCATGCAGGTGTTGCCCCCCAGGTGTGACAAGGGAAATTCCTGCGCCGGATAATTGACTCGAGATTGCTTTCTGGTATGCTTTCAGTTTTGCCTGTGCATTCCACCACAAAGTTGGCCAAGGCTTGGCCTTTGATAGCTGTTCGGGGTTGGAAGTTGATTTCGTATTGACCCAATTCTACCGCACACTTGAGTAACCGTCCAGAGGCATCTGGCTTTTGCAGTATTTGTCGTAGTGGTTGCTCGGTGTACGCCCGAACAGGATGAGCTTGAAAGTAAGGTCTCAACTTTCTTGCTGGTAGAATGAGGCAGTAGGCGAGCTTTTCTATCAACGGATATCGGCCTTCGGCCTGGACGAGTCTTTTACTGATGTAATAGACTGGATGCTGCACACCGTCTTCTTCTCTGATCAGTACGACACTCACAGCATGCTCCGTTACTGCTAGGTATATCACCAGTTCCTCACCGTCCAGAGGTTTAGAAAGGACGGGAGGTTTTACGAGCTGTGCTTTTAGATCTTGAAAAGCTCTTTCACATTCTTCCGTCCATTCGAACTTTTTGCTTCCTCGCAGGATGTTGAAGAATGGGACACATTTATCCGTTGATTTTGACACGAATCTGCTAAGTGCGGCGATTCGCCCAGTTAGGCTTTGCACCTCTTTGGTTTTTGTTGGCGCGTTCATATCCAGGAGGGCTTGGATTTTTTCCGGATTGGCTTCAATTCCTCGAGCATTGACGATGAAGCCTAGAAACTTTCCAGAGCTGACTTCAAACGAGCAATTTAAGGGATTTAGTTTCATCTTGTATTTCCTGAGGACTTTGAAACATTCATGCAGGTCGTCTATGTGCCCCCTGCCATTCTGGACTTGACAAGCATATCATCCACGTACACTTCCATATTTCTACCGATCTGATCTTTAAACATCTTGTTGACCAATCTTTGGTATGTAGCTTCGGCGTTTTTAAGACCAAACAGCATGACTTTGTAGCAGTAGAGACCCATATCTGTTCGGAAACTTGTATGTTCTTAGTCTAGTGGATGCATTTTGATTTGATTGTAGCCCGAATAAGCATCCATGAAGCTTAATATTTCGTGCCCGGCTGTTGCATCGACGAGCTGATCAATTCTTCGAAGTGGGAAATAGTCTTTAGGGCATGCTTTGTTGAGGTCTGTGAAGTCAATACAGACTCGCCATTTCTTGTTCGGCTTAGGCACGAGTACGGGGTTCGCAACCCAAGTCGGGTAAAAGGCTTCAATGATGAAGTTTTTGTTGTGCAACTTTTCAACTTGATCTTTCAGGGCTACTGCTCGTTCTTTATCCAGCAATCTTTGTTTCTGCTGAACTGGCCAGATGTTAGGATCGATATTCAAGACGTGAAAAATAATAGAAGGATCGATTCCGACCATATCCGCATGTGACCAGGGAAAAACATCCAGGTTTGCTCTCAGAAATTTTATAAATTCTGATTTTACTTCGAGCAACAAACCCTTTCAAATTTTTAGCTTTCTGGCCGGGATAACTGGATCGATCTCGATCTCTTCTAATTCTTCCACAGGTCCAACATTGCTGCTTGGGGTCCCCAAGTCGAGGATCCACATCTTCATCCTTGCCCTGGGAAGTTTCCTACTTGGGAATGTTTATTCCCTTGTCTGGGTTCTGGATGAAGGATATTTCCTTCTTAGCCTTGGCTACTGCAAGGTTGTAACATTCCCGAGTAGATTGTTGATTCCCTCTAAGACACCCTACCCCGTTTTTGGTTGGGAACTTCAAGCACGAGCGAAAGATTGATGTAACAGCTTTTAAGTCATACAAGGCTGGTCGGCCTAACATTACGTTAAAGGCTGAAAGAAAATTCAATATCATGAATTGTGTCATGATAGTTATGCTCGTCGGAGCTTGTTCAACTGTGAGGGGTAGCCGGATTTGTCCTAGAGGTGCAACTCCTTGACCGAAGAAACCATAGACAGGCTGAAGCCATGGAGTTAAATCCTTGAGCTAAAGCCCCATCTTCTCGTAAGCAGTCTTGAACAAAATGTTTGAAGAAGCCCCATTATCGATCATGGTTCTGGCCTCCGTTATGTTTGCTATCTGGACTTCCACGACTAGCGGGTCATTGTGCGAAAATCTTATCTGGACAGCGTCTTCGTCGTTGAAAGTTATGGTTGGCTCTCCTGCTCGTGGAACTTTGGGCTTCCTCTCTTTCACGGCCAGGATGACTTCTTCTTGCTCGTACTGAGCTGTTCGGGCATATCTCTCTCGAGCTTTGCTCGTGTCTCCAGCAATGTGCGGACCTCCAATAATGACTTGCAAGTGTCCATCTATTGGCGGAGGCATCAGATCCTAATTGTTCTGACCTTGGTTGGTCTTGACATACTTCTGTAAGCGCGGGTTGTTTTTCTTGATCAGAAGTTCTATTTCCCGCTTCAAGTTGTAACATTCGTTGGTGTCGCGGTCGTAGTCTCCATGGTACTGACAAAATTTCGCATGTCCCTTTTGCTGGCATCTTTCTTCATGGGCCCGGGCTTCTTGTATGAAATTAACGACTGAGTTGCTATGTACACACTCTCTATATCTTCAGTTAAGATAGTGAATGCAGTGTGTTTGGCGTGATCACGGGGAGTCTGTCCGGGCTTTTCGGTGAACTTTCCCTTCTTCCCGTTTCTTGCTTGTGGTTGTTGCCTGAACGCTTGCCACTTGAACTGCTGGAATAATGGGGAAGTTGGGTGGACGTTCCAGTGGAAGGAACCTTCATTTTGCTCGGCTTTTGCTCACCTTGTGATTGCTGAATGGCTTCCTTGAGCTTGATGAAACCTTCGGCCCGATCAAGGAAATCACTCATTGAGTCGACCGGTCCGTTTTTCCTTATATCCTTCCACAGCTCTCCAAGGACTTCAATGCCCCCCAGTATCGTGGATAACTTTCCATCCTCGGTTACCCGCAACACCTTGGTCGCTTCTGTTATAGTGAGATTTCTCTCACCTAGAAACTCGAGACCAGACTCCTATTTAAAGGACACTTACATTTAGATTTCCAATGAAAGCTGAAATGTCCATGAGAGACTTCTCGAAGTTTAGACCTCGCCCAGGATAAAACCAGCGAGATACTGCGAGTACAACCTATGTTGGATCGCATAACTTTAACTCGCATTATACAGGATGGATCAAACTCGCATGTGTCAGGACGTATGCGATCTCTATACTTCTGCGAAAGCATAGAGACCAACTCTCTATGATGTGATTTGATCCCAACGACCCAATAGCCTTGATAAACCGATATAGACTCGCATGTCTAGGTTCTATCAGCTCGACATGCGATGTCTGCAAGAGGCGATTACCAAAGGGCGCAGACATTCCAAACGTACTGATGACCCTGCGAGCTCAACAACGGAACATGAACAGTCAACTCGCAGATGCGGAAGACGCATACGTTGATGGACTTAGTAACTGTCGTTCATTTATTAATGTTAACGTTGCTTGGTTTTAATTATTGCAATTCAATATGTAAATAATGGATTAACAATGAATGAGATCCTTGTGTAACCGATTGGACACCTGCTTTGTATGTAAAAGGGTGATCTACCATGAAATGGAACCTACGAATCCCTCACTACAGTGGACTAAGCAGATCATAATCTGACTGAACCACTATAATTCTCTGTCTAATTGTTATTTTCCAGCCTTCATTGATTGTTTCTCATTCCCAGTCAAGTACTCGCCATTCTAGGTCGAATACTCGCACTTGTCTTTCCATATAAATTTCTTCTTGATTATTAATAATACTATATAATTTGGTGTTGCGAAATTCACTCGACAATATTTGGCGCCGTCTGTGGGAATACGACTAAGATTTTATTCATTTTAAAGAAAAATATCATCATGGCTGGAAATCACACAAACGGAGGAGCTAACAACGGGTCCATCAACATTGGGATGATGAACGTACCATTATCTGGAACTGGAATGCCACCTGTGGATGTCATTAACAGCGGAGTAGGGAGAAGCAATATCAGACCTCTCAACCTATTCCCAGAAACGACTGACCCTCAAGTCGGGGACACATCCAGACCACCAGCAACCATGCATTTTCCCCCTGTCACTCCGGCAGTGGTATCCGAGGGAATCATCCAACTCACCACTAATCAATATATTGCGATTCACGATCAACTGCGCGCGCTACAGGCCGAAGTAGATGGCAAAACTGAGCCCGACGCCCTCCTCGAGTTCCTGCTATTCGCACCGATAACCCTCAGGTAACAACTTCTAGACGTCATACTAACCGTGTACACAGGGAACGGAGAACCAACCCTGAAGGTTTGGACCTGAACAATCCAACGTCGAGGGATCAATCCGCAAGGTATCCAAACCAAAGCACGCAAGTTGATGAAGACCTTGAAAGGCGTAATCCTCGCAGTCGACCATCAAGAGACAACGACGCAGAATCAGCTTCTTCGTCATCGCATGGTCGTACTCCAAGTAGATATACAAGGTCCAGCTCTGTACAGACGCAACAGGGAGGACATTACCAGGTACATCGGGGTAATCTGCGTGATCACCTCAACGCAGTTTTTAGGGCACGCTCTGGCGCCCCACGTAATATTGAGACACTCTGTGATCCCCATGCGAACGATCAGGGTGCCAACACTTATAATAACCTGCCGATCGCAACCACTGGGATCAATGCCCCAGCAAATCTCGCCGCAGTAGTTGCGACTCCCGCAGTCGTAGCAGCCCCGACTCTTGCGACTGGAGGGATTGACCACAGCATGCTTCTGCAGGCTTTGAAAATGCTCGAGCAGCAACGGAAGCCCATATACAAGTTGCATGGTACCTCGCCCTTCACTACAGAAGTGCGACAAGCTCAACTTCCAAAGGGGTTTCGTCTATCCGAATCCCTCAAATATAAAGGTACTTCTAACCCAATAGATTATCTTGAAAAATTCAATACTATAATGGAAGTGGATCAGGTACCACAGCTCGCAAAGTGCTGTATTCTTGCGGCAACACTCGAGGAAAATGCCCACAATTGGTTTACCCAATTACCTGAGGGGTCGATATCGACGTGGGAAACCTTCGTCGACTTATTCCTCACACATTTCCAGGCCACAATGACGTATAGGCCACCTTATACGACTTTGGCCAACATCAAACAAGAACCCGGTGAGTCTTTACAAGACTATTTTAAACGCTTTAATGCAGAAGTAACAAAAGTCGACAAGGCTCCCGAGTCTTCGCTTGTTTGCATGCTGATAACAGGTATCTTGCCGAGGACAGACTTTCGGAAGGAGTTACAAGCTCGAAGGCCCGAATCGTTAGTCGAATTCTTCGCCATGGCCGAACCCCACAAGAGAATTGAGAATTCTCTAGCGGAGTTAGAGAAGGGAAAAGACAAACGCCGGTCACCAATACCGCGTTCACGGTCTCGCAGTCTCCGGGGAAGAACTCCAGTGGCCGAAGCCCAAGGAGACGTAGCCCGCGGAGACAGCGAAGTCCGAAGTTGGCCAAGTCTCCTCCAAAGAAGGAATCCTCGCCGAAAAGGAAAGGTGGACCTCGTTTCGTCAACTATACTGAACTCGCAGTCTCCCAAGACCATATCTACGCAATTGAAGAAAGAAACAGAGTCTTCAAGAAGCCGCCCCCCATCAGAGGAAATCGCGACAGGAGAGACCCCAAGAAATTCTGTAAGTACCACAAGGACATTGGTCATACTACCTTAGAATGTTGGGTCTTGCAGGATGAAATCGAGGAGCTAATTCGAAGAGGGAAGTTCGACAAGTATAAGAAGAACGAGGAAAGTCATCCCCAAGCAGATGACAAAGGAGAAAACCGAAATGCGAGTGGCTCCAGAACACCTCGCAACATCCTAACTATCATTGGAGGACCCCATATCGCAGGGGACTCTCGTAAGTCACAAGAGCGATATGCCAGAGAAGCTAAAGAAAAGCCGTTCACCAATGTCAACAATCTTAGTGAGCGGCCCGAGAAACTTTTCAAGAAGGTATGCGATGACATCACCTTTATGGAGTGTGATGCGAGATGGGTCTATCACCTGCATTCCGATGCACTAGTCATAATCGCCAATATTGTCGGGGATAATGTCCATCGTATACTCATCGACAATGGGAGTTCAGTGAATCTGTTGAATTTCCAGGCATTCAAACAAATGGGGTTGCAGGAGAAGGATCTGCGACCCGTGACGTCGAGCATCTATGGTTTTACAGGCGACGTCATAACAATAAAAGGAATGATCAAACTCCCAATAACTTTGGGAACTACCCCAGTGACAGCCAAGTCAATGGCGGACTTCGCAGTAATCGACCAGTACTCAGCATATAACGCCGTAATTGGTCGACCGATCCTGAAGGAGATGAAGATCATAACCTCGATCTATCATCTGACAATGAAGTTCCCTACTACCGCTGGAGTAGGTTCTGTGCGGGGAGTCCAAGCAGATTCGCGGGAATGCTACAACACAGCAGTTAAACTCGCAGAGAAAAGGACAGTAAATGTTATCTACCTTTTGGAGGCACCACCTCCTCGCCAGGAGATCCTCAGAATCAAGGAGGTGCCGCACATAGATGAACCAGACTTTGATCCAAGAATCCTCGATCACACCGCCGCAGCCCAAGCCGCCGAAGACACTATTGAGGTACCTATAGATCCTGTAGATAATAATAAAGTTCTGAAAATTGGTTCTAAATTAAATTTTCAGCTGCGAGAACAATTAACGACCTTTTTAAAGCAAAATCTTGATGTTTTTGCTTGGAAACACTAAGATATGGTCGGGATATCTCTGCAAGTCATGTGTCATCGCTTGAACATTGACCCCGAGATGCGAGGTGTCCAACAAAAGCGCCGCAAAATGGACCCCGCGAGGTACCAAGCGTTAAAAGAAGAAGTCGACCGCCTCCTTGCCTGCGGCTTTATACGGGAGTCGTTTTACCCCAACTGGTTAGCGAACCCCGTACTCGTGCCTAAGCCTAATGGCTCATGGCGCACATGTGTTGACTTTACAGACCTAAACAAAGCCTGTCCCAAAGACAGCTTTCCCCTTCCTAACATTGACCAGCTTGTTGATGCCACTGCAGGTCACGAACTCTTGAGTTTCATGGACGCATACTCGAGATATAATCAAATCCCGATGTATGAACCAGACCAGGAACACACCTCGTTCATTACTGATCGAGGACTATACTGTTACAAAGTAATGCCTTTTGGTTTAATAAACGTAGGTGCCACTTATCAAAGGCTAGTGAACATGATGTTCGCAGATCTCATTGGAAAAACCATGGAGGTATATGTTGACGATATGCTCGTAAAATCTCAACATGCGAAGGATCATATTGCCCACTTATAGACCATGTTTGATATATTACGACGGTATAAGATGCGACTAAACCCTCTGAAAGGTGTTTTTGGAGTTGGCTCTGGGAAATTCCTTGGGTTCATGGTTAATCAGCGAGGAATAGAGGCCAATCCTGCGAAGATCAGGGCATTGGTGGAAATGCCATCACCAACCCAGCCAAAGGAAGTTCAAAGCCTCACAGGTAAAGTCACAGCCTTAAACCGCTTTATATCCAGATCTTTTGATAAGTGCAATGAGGTTTTTCAGATTTTGAAAGGCAACAAAAGGTTCCGTTGGACCGAAAAGTGCGAGCAGGCCTTTCAAACTTTAAAAACACACTTGGGGCAACCTCCGATCTTGTCAAAGCCAATAACTGGTGAAGTCTTGTCCATCTATTTAGCAGTGTCTGAACATGCGATTAGTTCGATACTAGTACGCGAGGACCAAGGACATCAATACCCAGTGTATTATGTCAGTAAGCGATTACTGGATGCCGAGACGCGATATCCCCAAATGGAAAAGTTGGCATTTGCCTTGATAACATCGTCAAGAAGATTGCAACCTTATTTCCAGGCTCACAGTATTGAAGTTTTGACGAACTACCCCTTGAGGCAAGTTCTGGCAAAACCAGAGGCGTCGGGGAGATTGTTGAAGTGGGCTATGGAGTTGAGTCAGTTCAACATCAAGTATAAACCAAGAACTGCGATCAAGGGGCAAGCCTTGGAAGATTTTATAATTGAATTCCCCAGCACCGAGGTAGCACTCATAGAAGACAGAAGCGACATTACTATAGCGAATAGAGAGATGTGGACATTGTACGTCGATGGAGCCTCAAATAGCGAAGGCTCTGGTAGTGGTATCTTATTAATCAGTCCCAATAATTTTAAGGTACACCCTGCTTTACGTTTTGAATTTTTTGCATCTAACAATGAAGCTGAGTATGAAGCATTAATCGCAGGTTTGAAACTCGCTCTCGAAATGAAAGTCGAGTACCTTCAGGCTTTTAGCGACTCGCAAATCGTGGTATGCCAGGTGAATGGAGAATATCTGGCAAGAGGTGGGAGATTGGTTAAATATTTAGCCATTGTCTGCGAACTAATGCAGAAATTCAAAAAAGTAACTGTGTCTCGAGTACCGCATGCTCAAAATTCACATGCAGACGCACTGGCCCGTTTGGCCTCAACTAGAGAAGCCGAATTGCTCGATGTAATTCCGGTAGATGTATTGGCTCACCCAACTATAAATCAAGAAGTGATCATGGAAATAGATACCGTTCAGGAGATCACCTGGATGACTCCTATCGTCGCATATCTGTAAAAGAGGCTCTTGCCTGATGACAAAATAGAAGCAAGAAAGCTGCGACAGTGAGCCGCCCGTTATGTAATATATGACAAAAGGTTGTATCGCAGAAGTTTTAGTCAACCTCTACTCAAATGCATCAGCGGGGAAGATTGTGGTTATATACTCCGCGAGGTACACGGGGGGATTTGTGGCAATCATACCGGAGGTAACTCCCTTGCATTAAAAATCATGCGACAAGGGTATTACTGGCCAACCTTGCGACAAGATGCTCTCGCATTTGCGAAGAAGTGTGACAGGTGCCAGCGAATAGCCACATATACCCACCAACCTCCAAGTAACCTCCATTCTATCACAAGTCCATGGCCCTTTGCGGTATGGGGGATTGACTTAATCGGCGAGTTACCTAAAGGGAAAGGTGGAGTCAAATATGCGGTAGTCGCAGTAGATTACTTCACGAAATGGGCCGAAGCCAAAGCACTCGCAACCATCACAGCAACAAAATTGCGCGAGTTTGTCTATACCTCCATAATTTGTCGCTTTGTTATTCCATACAAACTCATCTCAGACAATGGAAGACAGTTTGATTGTAAAGAGATGCGACAACTATGCGACGATTTGGGAATCAAAAAGGCATTCTCCGCGGTTGCTTACCCGCAAAGCAATGGACAGACTGAAGCTGTTAACAAAATAATAAAACACACCATTAAAGGGAAACTAGAAGATCGCAAAGGGGCTTGGCCAGACGAGTTACTGAATGTCCTATGGTCTTATAATACAACTCCTCGATCTACAACTGGCGAAACACCCTTCTCACTTTCTTACGGGTGCGAGGCCATGTTGCCAGTTGAGATCGGGGCAGGTTCCCTACGCAGAGATGTTTTCAACATCTCGCAGAACGACGAGAAGCAGTTTCTCTGCCTTGATCTTGTAGAGGAAAAACGTGATCAAGCGCACTTAAAAAATGCGGCTTACCAGCAGCGAACTGCAAGATACTTTAACTCCAAGGTGAAAGTAAAAGTCCTGCGAGCAGGAGACTTGGTCCATAGAAGGGTAATGCCAAATACCAAGAACCCAACACATGGGGTCTTTGGAGATAATTGGGAAGGACCATATCTCATTGCGGAAAAAATTGGTGACGCCACATACCGACTCGCAGCACTCGATGGTACTGCGATTCCACGAGCTTGGAATGGCGAGAGTTTAAAATTATATTATCAATAGTACTCGAATTATTAAACTATGTTTGCTCTTGTACTTATACTTAGACATTTCTCATAAAAAAAATCCTAAGTAGAGGGGGGTATATATGCCATATTGTACTATTGATTATATAAAGGAAATGCCTCATGTTTGTTAAAATTTTCAAATTTTGTCAAGACTTGTAAATATTTCTACTTATTACACCAAGCTGTAATTCAAGTCGCATATATATATATATATATATTAAAAACGCGAGTACCCGTGTACTGCGAAAATGTTAAAGGATAATTATCCCCGCGAGGATATAAATTTGTCCAAAGTAAATTGCAAATTTGTCTTAGTACAGAGTGCGAGTACCCCTGTACCGCATAAAAACTAAACTAGCAAATTCAAAAAGCATAACAGTTTAAACATAGAATAGAAAAGTCAAGCATCTGGAGTAGCAGGAGCAGTTTCATCCGCGACTTTGCTAACGGCCTCGTTCTCGACTTCCTCAGCATCTGCAACCTCGGCCTCCTCAGGAAGATTCCCTCCACCACCTTGAGTTTGAGTGGGCAACATGGCGCGAAAAGCCTCAGCCATCTCAGCGGCTTCTGCTCCGAGGATAGAGAAGTCGAAGTCTGGGATTTTGGAAAGAGTGGTGTAAATATAGTCAGAAACTGCCTGATCATACTTTTTCTTCCCATTCTCCTTCTCGACCTCCAAGTCGCGAGCCATCTCCTCGATCTTTGCCTGAGAGTTCTTAGCCTTGAGCTCAGCCTGCTCCTTAGACTTGCGAAGGTCTTCGAGCTCTTTGTCCTTTCTAGCCGCCTCTTGTTTCAGTCTCTTCATGGTCTCCTGGAGCTGGGCATTGTGCCTCTTCAGCGAGTCAGCTTCCTTAGAACCAGCGGCAACAGCTTTCATGAACAGAGTCATCGACTGCGAAGCCAACTCCACAGAGCGCGGAACAAGCTCCTCAGAAGGGATCTTCTCCGCCTTGGTTATGAACTCCTCACCCACAAACTTCTCCTCCATAGCCAGAAAATCGCGGGCTCGGATAGTTGGCTCGATCATGACTTTCTTCCCTTTGTCCTGCGTAGTCTTAGCTAGCTTCTTGGAAGAGTCTGCGGCAAGAGCAGTTACAACATCGCTCTTCCTCTTCTGGGCAATAACGGGCGATGTCATCGCTGTTCCACTCTTTGGCTTGATTTTAAGGACGGGCGCAGACTTCAAAAAAGTCATCTATACAAAGATAAATAAAAGATAAGTATGAATAAATTTCAAGGCACCAGTTTATAACATGAGATAAATTACCTGAGACTGGTCGAGAAGTTTGCTTGGAGAGGCGTTTGTCTATCCGCTCTTGTTGTCTCTCAGATGGTTCCTTGTATACTGGCTCTTTTTGAAGACCTGCGTTCTCTGGAATCAGCTGGTGTTCTCGCAGCTTGGCAGTCGTACACAATAATCGCCAGTCGCGATCTTGTACCGGAAAGCTCCCGAGAATTTCAGTTGTCTCTCTGCGAGTTGCGTCGAGTGCAGGGCGAGCTGGTCTATCTGTGAAAACAAAAAGAGTGAATTAGCATAAAAACTCAAAGTAATGCAGAAAATGCCTAAGTTAGAAAACACGCGACGTACTAGGTCTGCGATTAAAATCAGTTCTAATCCCAGGGACTTTGAAGATGTAGAACCATTTTGATTTCCAGTCTCCCATATTCGACACCATTCCTTCTACTCCATTGATTTCAGAAGTCGCCCATTTGCTAAAGCAGTAGAAACCGTTATGAAGGCCTACGCTTTTTATATCGTAGAAGTAGCTGAACTCTTCTACCGAGGGAGCCCTATGAACGTACTCCATATACATCGCGTAAAAGGCCAGGGCAGTGCGATAACTATTTGGAGTTAGTTGGAAAGGTTATACATCATACCGTTTAAGGATGGCTGCGATGAAGGGATGGAAAGGGACTGATACCCCACATCGGAGAATGGGTATTGAGATTACCACATCCTCTATGGGAATAATCGCAGGATTGGTAAAAGGAAGGTGTGCCCTCTGGGTCGGTTTAGGTCGCTGAAACGCAAGTCGCAGCAGGTTTAACCTCGTAAAGGTAGTGAAGTCTGATTTGGTAACCCTCAAAATCAGATCCTCGCACGCGAAAGGCTCGTTCAGCTGGGCGTCATCGACCGAGTCTGTCCCACTCCCTTCCGCCTCTTCTTCATCCTCGCCTGATTCGTGAGCTGGGGCCGTCCAGTCATCGTCCATCTCCTCGACCTCAACGTCTGGAGCATGCCTTGAATGAATAAGGTAGTCGCGAGCTGACACCGTAGACTCGCTGTCTTGAATATCGATGGTCCCAGGTTTGGCGAGTTCCTGCACCATTCTTTTGATGTCTGCAGAAGACATCGGGCCTAGCTCTATTGGTGCGACCTCCTCTTCTGAAATCGAAGCTGGGAAAAAATTGTCTTCCTCCTGGTCATCGTCGCCATCGAATGCATGGCCTCCCGAGCCGAGCAGTTGGCTATCCGACAGGTCGCTCATCTGAAAGATAGAAGATCTTTTCAGCGCGATGAATGTGTGAAAACAAAAATAAGTGATCTCACCCGCATTAAAATTATAAAGTCGCACTTGATAGAATGGTCAACATCCTTACGAATGCTGACCACCCCATCCATATGCGAGTAGAGATGCGAATAAGTCACGCATCCTGGGCCAAGCGATATACCTCCAGAAACGGCTGGGAGAAACTCAGTTACTCAAGGGGCATGCGTTCTCAAGCATGACCCTGAAATTACTGAGTTACTCCCACCGTTCCGAGACTACCTATCAGCCAAGTAGTACGCTCATTTGAATATTAACGCATGCCGCAAATGGCTGGGTGTATCACAGTATCTCAAGGGGCATATAACCGCGTATATGACCATTAGAATACTGTGACACACCCACCATTTGGAAAAGCGATTAATACTCTCGCAATTCAACTCACAGCATATAAAATCCTAAAAGATCTAGCCAATAATAAGAAGTAAATAATATAATGCCCTAACTAATTAGGCACGCTACCCAAAAACTATTATGAAACCCTAATCCCCTAACCGGGATTTCTAATTAAAAATAGCGCAGAATTTGAACTTTTATATTAAACAGACTGAAAATAAACTTGTAATATATTTAAACCTTTCAAACATAGTTGGGATCCCAAAAATATTTACAAAATTATTACAAGTTCTTTCTTACTAGCCGACCTAAGCGGCAAAACAGAATACAAAAGTCAACACTGCTAGACCCATAACCCGCTTGGTCTGAAGTGGCATGAACATGTACATTCTTCGTCTGCTCCTGGAACTCATGGCTGATCAGCTATTACCTTACCCTTTCCTGCACAGTAGAGCACCTGTGAGCCAAGCCCAGTAAGACAGTATAAATCATAACACATATATTATGCTTATTCACATATATGTATGTATAGCACAGACCTGATCACTATATCAACATGCCCATTTATGCCTACGTGGCGTAGACCTATGTGTTGCGCTCACACATCTAATTAAATCTACGTGACGTAGACCCACGTGTTGCTCTCATACGTCTGATTACATTAAGGCCTTAGAAGTGGTTCATCTCGGTTATGAGTACCGAGTCCAACCTTATTATGCCTTGAGCACATAATCCTTAAATTTCATTTCATTTAACATGGCATGGCATTATACACATATTCCACTAGAGTAATAACCCTAGGCTAACAGACCGTTCCTATTAGGGTAATAACCCTAATCTCGGTTACTAAACATTCATGCATATCATATTCACATAAGCGCCACCGCGCATACTCTACGTGCAAACTACTGTCTTACCGGTTGTCCAGCTATAAAAGGAGATTCTGAATCCCCAGGTGCTCCTGATCAGGTGCCGGTAATCCTAGTCACACAAATCCGGGATAATTCACACTTAGGGTTAACCCCTGATTTCCAACTCATAAAATTCAAACATGGCATTTATAACTCAGATAATTATACAGAGCTCGGAACGAGCTTTCCAATGATATAAAGAACTCGCGAATCGGAGTTCGGATCACAAAGTTATGCATTTTCAAAAATTCAACACAAACTGCCCAAAAATCACCAGGGTGGGCCGCGGCATGCCCAGACCATGCCGCGACACCTGGGACAAATTCCCAGGTCCCCTCAGAGGAGCGGACCGCGGCATGCTCCAGAGCATGCCGCGGCATCTGGGTGCAGAACCCAGAAAACAAGCAAGCTCAACTCGAATTTCAACCCAAAAACTCAATCTTTCTTTGCAAATTCACAACCAAATCTCAAATCATCAAATAAGGTTACTAACAATTATTAAGGGGTCAAAATAACCTATTTCATGCATCAATTCCAATAATAATTCCTCAATTTCAGATTACTCAAACAACATAAAATTCATGATTTAACTAAGTAACTTTAAGCTCTTGAACAAGAGTTTCATCTCCAATAACCCAAACAATTTCCAACAGTAAAAAAATCCTCAGAACACATGATTCCAAGCTAGAAAATAGCCTATAATCATAATACAAGCTCAACAACATAAATCATGCATTTTCTTACCAAAAATCATCAAGATTAAACACCAAGCTTAGAAACATGCATGAGCAAGAACATATCAACTAATTCATGCATTTTCACAACAATTTCAGCAAGATTCCACTAATTAAAATTCAATAGAAACTCAGAAAGAGTTACCTAGACTTCAAGCTCAAGAAACCACAATCCAAAGCTCCAATGCACACCCAATTTTTAAGCAATTCTCCACAAATATACTTTGAAAACCAAAAGGGCTTTAGGGAAAGAGAGGGTTCGGGTGAGAGAGAGATTAACCCAGAAAAATAAATCCTATTCTTTCCAAAAATCATTTAATTCAAAGTAAATCCCTTATGCTGAAATGACCATTTTGCCCTTAGGGCTAAAAAACCATAATATTCCTTTTTAAGGGCATAAATGCCATTTCACACTCAAATATTTCCAAATAAATTTCAGATTATCATATTATCAAATAAAATGCCAAATAATCAATTCAATTTACATTTCGGGCCCGAACCCGGTTCGGCCCGAAATTCCCGAGTGTGACTATACCGCGCCAACCTGTCAGAACACACCTGAAAAGACAACACAGGCATACTATATGATAATATAGTTCTATTAAACACATAATTAAATTAATCTCAACAATTTACCCTTCTCGGGTCATAATTACCAAAATGCCCCTGGCTCACCAACGGGGTCTTTAACATGTTAAATTTCATATAATTTCACATGTATTGAACTATATAATAATATAATTCCTCAATTAACTCACAATTATCTAATTAGGGTTTTGCTAATCCTTTTCTTAATTATGGGTATTACAATTACCCCCTCCTTATAGACATTTCGTCCCGAAATTTACCTGAACAACTCCGGATATTTCTGCTGCATATCCGTCTCGAGCTCCCAGGTTGCCTCTTCTACTATACTGTTCCTCCACAGTACTTTCCCCAGTGCCACAGTCTTGCTTCTTAAGACTTTCTCTCTTCTATCAAGTATCTGCACTGGTTGTTCCTCGTATCATAAGTCCGGTTGTAGTTCCAACGCTTCATAACTCAGAACATGGGACGAGTCTGAGACATACTTCCGAAGCATTGAAACATGAAACACATTGTGTACAGCCTCCAGCGCTGGGGGCATAGCCAACTTGTACGCTACTTGCCCTATCCTCTCAAGGATTTCAAAAGGTCCGATGAACCTTGGACTAAGTTTCCCTTTCTTCCCAAAGCGTTTTATGCCTTTCATCGG
Source organism: Cannabis sativa (assembly GCF_029168945.1). Lineage (NCBI taxonomy): Eukaryota > Viridiplantae > Streptophyta > Magnoliopsida > Rosales > Cannabaceae > Cannabis > Cannabis sativa. The sequence continues at coordinate 41,794,256 of NC_083605.1, read as the reverse complement.
AGATATTCTGAGAAATACCATGTCTCCGACCTGAAAATCAATATCTCGACGCTTTGGATCGGCATAACTCTTCTGCCTACTCTGAGCCACGAGCATTCGCGCTCTAATTTTGTCAACTGCCTCACTTGTTTTCTGAACAGCTTCGGGACCCAAGAACTTTCTTTCACCCACTTCATCCCAGTGAATGGGCGATCTACATTTCCTTCCATACAAAAGTTCATAAGGAGCCATCCCGATTGTTGCCTGATAGCTGTTATTATAAGAAAACTCGATCAGGGGAAGGTACTTTACCCATGATTCTTCAAAGTCAAGCACGCATGCCCGTAGCATGTCTTCTAAAATCTGAATGGTCCTCTCGGATTGTCCATCCGTCTGAGGATGAAAAGGTGTGCTGAACTTTAATTGTGTTCCCATAGCTCGATGCAGACTTTCCCAGGATCTTGATGTAAACTTCGGATCTCTATCCGACACAATAGAATTTGGGACACCATGCAGACGAACAATTTCTCTGGCATATAACTCAGCATACTGATCAATGGAGAAGTTCGTCCGAACAGGTAAAAAGTGAGCAGACTTTGTAAATCTGTCCACTATGACCCACACAGAGTCATACTGTCCCGTGGTTCTAGGCATACCTATTAAAAAATCCATAGTTATATCTTCCCATTTCCATTCTGGTATTTTCAGCGGTTGCAGCAACCCTGCAGGTCGCTGGTGTTCAGCCTTCACTTGCTGACACGTAAGGCACTTTGCAACATACTCAGCGATGTCATTCTTCATACCTGGCCACCAAAACATGGCTTTTAGGTCTTCGTACATCTTTGTCGACCCTGATGAACTGAATAAGGAGTCGTGTGAGACTCATCCATGATCTCTTTCTTGATGTTCTCATCCATAGGCACACAAATTCGATTCCCAAATCTCAACATTCCCATTTCATCCACTGAAAAATCACTAGCCTTCCCGACCGAAACCCTAGCTCGGGTTTTTATCAATTCTGAATCCTGCTTTTGCGCTTCTTTAATTCTCTCAAGAAGAGTGGATTGCAGGGTAATATTAGCCAATTGCCCCACAACCAACTCAATTTGAGCTCGAGTCATTTCATTTGCCAGTTGTTGGGAGATTCGCTTCATAGAACTCAGCTGACTCTGACCTTTTCTACTCAGGGCATCAGCAACTACGTTGGCTTTACCAGGGTGATAAAGAATCTCACAATCATAATCTTTCACAAGTTCTAGCCAACGCCTCTGTCTCATATTCAAGTCTTTCTGGGTGAAGAAATATTTTAGACTTTTGTGATCAGTGTATATCTCACATTTCCTGCCATAAAGGTAATGCCGCCAAATCTTTAGCGCAAATACCACTGCTGCGAGTTCTAAATCGTGAATAGGGTACCTCTGCTCGTACTCCTTTAACTGTCGAGAAGCATAAGCTATTACCCTCCCTGCCTGCATAAGCACACAGCCGAGACCCTGTCTCGAGGCATCACAATATACCACAAACTTTTCCTTATCTGAAGGAAGAGTTAGTACAGGAGCGGTAATTAAGCGTTGCTTTAACTCCAGGAACCTTTTCTCACACCGATCAGTCCAAACAAATTTCTGATTCTTTCGAGTCAGCTCCATTAAGGGTACAGCAATTTTAGAAAAACCCTCAACGAACCGACGGTAATAACCAGCCAAACCCAGAAAACTTCTAACCTCTGTAGCTGATTTCGGTGCTGGCCAATCCCGAACAGCTTCAATCTTGGCCGTATCCACCATGATCCCATCTTTATCCACTATGTGCCCCAAGAATGAGACACGAGATAACCAGAACTCACACTTTTTAAATTTAGCATAAAGCTTGTGATCCCGTAACCTTTGTAAAACCGCTCTGAGATGCAATTCATGCTCTTCTTCCGTCTCAGAGTACACTAAAATTTCATCGATAAACACAATCACGAACCTATCCAGATAATCCTTAAACACTCGATTCATCAAATCCATGAATGCTGCCGGGGCATTAGTGAGTCCAAAAGACATCACAAGAAATTCATAGTGTCCATACCTAGTACGGAACGCAGTTTTCGGAATATCTTCCTCTTGGATTCTCAGCTGATGATAGCCTGAGCGAAGATCGATCTTAGAAAAGACTGTCTTCCCTTTCAGTTGATCAAACAGATCATCAATTCGAGGTAAGGGATATTTGTTCTTAATGGTAAGCTTGTTCAACTCTCGGTAGTCAATACACATTCGCAGGGTTCCGTCTTTCTTCTTCACAAATAAAACCGGAGCACCCCAAGGTGAATAGCTCGGTCTAATGAATCCCAGATTCAATAACTCTTGCAACTGTATCTTCAATTCCTTCAACTCGGCTGGAGCCATACGGTACGGTGCCTTAGTCACTGGATCTACTCCCGGAGCCAGTTCAATAACAAATTCAATTTCCCGAACAGGTGGCAATCCCGGCAAATCTTCTGGAAAGACATCAAGGAACTCACATACCAATTTCATATCCTCAGGCCCTGATGTCACAGGTTGGCTAGTGTCCACTGCAGTGACTATGAACCCTAGACAACCTCTACCCATCAGGTCTTTAGCTTTCAACATCGATATTCTTGGTATGCGCGCCCCCTGAACTTTACCCACGAACAACGCTGGGTTAGCACTCTCGGGCTCAAACACTACCATCTTTCGTTTACGGTCGATCATTGCTCCATACTTGGGCAGAAAATCCATTCCCAGGATTATGTCAAAATCAGATAATTGCAGTTCAATTAGATTGGAGATCAATTCGCAACCGTCAATCCAAAAAGACAAGGACCGAATCCACCTTGTGGATACTATCAGGTCTCCCGAGGGTAACAGGGTTCCAAACCCCGAAGCATAAATATCACATGGCTTATGCAAACTTTCTATCACTCTACTCGATACATATGAATGAGTAGCTCCAGAATCAAATAACACAGTATAAGCACAACCAGTAATAGATAACTGACCTGTCACAACTGACTGACTAGCATCAGCATCTGCCTGAGTTATAGTGAAAAGTCGCCCCGGGTTCTGAGCAACATTCTTCTTAGGCTCTTCTCTCTTAGCTTGGGGACAATCCCTGATAAAGTGGCCCACCACGCCACACTGGAAACATGCCTTGGCTCGGCACTCACCAGGATGATGCTTCTTACATTTAGGGCACTCAGGGTATGACCGAAATGAGGACCCGTGGCCTTGACGGCCACCTCTGTTTCCCCGAAACTTTCTATTACCTCCTGAAGCTCCAGAAGCTTCAGCCTTCCGCTTGTGCTCAGGGTTGCTACTGTCGATCCCCTTACTGAAATTACCACAAGCAAGAGGGTTTGATGCCATGGCTACATCCTTTACAGCCTACTCTTTCATCACTTGCTGCTCAGCCTCTTCAGCAATTAAAGCCAAATCTACCACCCTCTTATACAGGGTGTCATGGGATGTGGTAATTTTCAAGTCTCGACTGATTGTAGCATTCAGTCCTCGAACATACTTTTGTTTTCTGGTAAAATCGGTAGGCACCAAATCACCAGCAAATTTAGATAATCGGTCAAATTCCAGAGTACATTCAGCCACCGACATCTTCCCTTGAGTCAACTTCACAAAGTCTTCCTGGTGTGATGTCCGTACAGCCACATTATAAAACTTTTCTTCAAAAAGTTTCTTAAACTCATCCCATGTCATCACACTGACATCTCGGGTTTGATTCACTATGTCCCACCAGACGCGGGCATGATCTTGAAACATAAAGGCCGCACAATTTACCCTCTCAGTTCCCGTCACCCCCATATTATCGAGGATTCGGGTAACAGTGTGTTGGAATTATATTTATCCAGGATCTTAGATCTATTGCAAGTATGTTGATTTAACAACCTAATATTGAACTTCTAAAACGATGAACTAAACACATAAAAGTTAAGAATAACTTACAGTGATTGCAGCGGAATTTATGTCTCCTTCCACTCAGATCTCTAACCCTTGATTCCTGTCTGTAGCAGAGTATAATCAAGATCTGAGCCCGAAAGTTCTTCAGTTGGATGTGATCCTTCACAGTCTTCCAAACTATGATGAGATACTGAATGATGTGAGTGGGCACTTCTCTCTCACTAGGGAATTTCGAAATCTCTCTTTGTTTTTCTCTCTTATTTTCGTGTGATACACTTTGCAGAGCAAAGTTTCTCAAGCAACACACATGCATCCAAAGAGAAGAGAGGGGCTGCTATAAATAGGAAAAGAGAAGACCACAACTTTCCAAATAAACAGTTTCCTCTTTTACTGTGTAATAGAATAACTGCCTTATTTAGTGTGATTCACCACTTTCCTATTTAGGCTAGGCTTTGATTAGCAATTAAATGACAAATTAAATTGAAAAATAATAATTGGGAAAAGGCAATGATGTGGCCGGCCATGGTGTGAATGGGCCTCACATTGATTTTGCAGTCTCCTCAATTTTGTTTCTATTTCTCCAAAAATGCCATTTTTCCAATTCTAATCATTTAAATGCCAAAACCAATTATTTAATAACTAAAATAGATTATTAAATAATATTGCCATTTAAAATTAATTATTAATTCAGACATGCAAAGTGTCATAATTAATAATTAAACCTAGAAACCCTCGTATTTACGATTTCATCCTTAAACTGTGAGAATTCACAAATTAGACATAGTCTAACTTTTAGAATTATAATTGATTAATCATAAATCAATTATAGAGTCCTACAAACAGTATAGTCTCAACTAGAATGGGGACCATTGATCTATATTCTGAGCTTCCAATAAGTTGAACCGATTTACCAAGTAAATCCCTAACTTATTAATTCCTCGTTGAATCCACTCTTAGAACTTGGAATTACACTCTCAGACTTATATAGAGCATATCATATGTTTCACGATATCAATATGCTATCTCATTTAACCATTGTTATAATCTTAATGTGATTTAGAGATCCTCTATATAGATGATTTACATCGAGACGGGACTAATTTACCGTTTACACCCCTCAATGTATTTTGCCCATTTGAACACTTAGTTACCTGTAAATGATGTTTTAGTGATCTAATATATAGTCACTGAAACAAGAGCTCATCCATTTACTTCTATTTAACTAAGCTCAAAAGGAATCATCACTTTACTTCTATACACCAGTAGAAGGTATAGATTTCCATATTTATGTTTAACACTCCCTATTCAGTTATGCCATCATGTTCCCAAAATATATGTATTATCCTGACTCAAAACAGGCTTTAACTAATAAATCAAAGAACAAGAATAGCACTCCTGAGATTGAGCCTAAGCATATCAGGATTTAGATTCTCTTAATCTAAGATCAACTTCTGACATTGACTTGGAAATATACAACGATAAGTTTACAATATCTTTAACCAAGTTCAATATCGGTCTAGTCCAATGCATACTCCATGCATTCGAAACCAATATACTTTGCCAATGTTCTGGAAAGAACATAACACTTACTCCAAGTGTAAGTATACTTCATCGCTGATTATCACATCAGTGTAAATCCAAAACACTGACGAATAGGGGCCAAATCTTTTGAATCATATAATCACAATCACATTCCACTGTATTGACGATACTGTAATTGTGAATAACTATATGTTCTGGATTTAACTGATTTTGTGCATATATCAAATAACCATAAACATGTAACATACATGTAAACATGCTTCACTTCTAAATTGATAACTAATCAGATTGTAATGAGTTTTATTTAGGGCATAAAACCCAACAAACTCCCACTTGCACTAACATAAAACAAGTAGTGCATTACAATCAATCTTTTGTCTTGATCCTCTGATCAAGTGTAGTACCTATGAATTCACCCATATATCTGGAATCAAGTTCATGAGACACATGAAACCTTCCCTTACTTATGCTTTACTCGTCAAGGGATACTGAAATCCTTACTTCCCATTAAGTACATCTGAACAACCAGAAGACATATCTCTCAAATTTTAAAATTTGGAATTGAGATAATGCAGTGTAGAATTTTCTTCAGTAAAATAACTTTCTGGTAATTTTGAATTTACAAAGTTATATCTTCTCTGATGAAGCTTGAATAATTATAGATGGGTTTTAACACTCTTCTATAATGATTCCTCCACCCCCAGAGTAACCACCATCTCACAATGAATCGGTGTGCATATCAGGATCACTAATGAATAGTTCCTTAATAACATATACGTCACTTTTGTAAATCTTTCTTGATTGTCCCCTAATGTTCCCCATTTGATTACATCTCAGATGGCTCCCACTCAATAGCAGATGTCTGGTTAGATACTCTTAACCTTTTACTATTGTTTCTGGAAACATCTCGTTGTGACTTTATTATCTTAAGCCGAAACTGTAAGTTTCTTTAAGGTTAGTTCAACAACATAGCAGTCTAGTATTTGAAGTGAAAAATACTTGCTAGAGATTTAAGCAATCAAATCAAGATACCATAAAATGTTATGAGAAATAGACATCTTGAATCAGTCTTTCGAATAGACTATGCAAGAATTCTTCTATTTTATTCTCATAATTCTGATAAGTTATGTCTATCCATGTGAATGGTTAGACTTGTTTTTATCAGAGGTGTTCTTAAGTTCCTATCACAATTATCAACCAAACGAAGATGGGTAAAGAATTTTAATATTCTCCCACTCAACCAAGGTAATGTGAAACATTATCAAAGAACTTTAATGGTATCAATAACTATTACAACAGTAAATCTAAACTGGAACATATAATCAAGATCAAGGATTTATTCTGATAATAGCTAATTTATTATATTATTTCCATGTTTAAAATTATGTGTCACAAAGGGTACTATAGAATAAAGTCCACCCCTAAGTTTATAGAGATTATGGTCCACCCCTAAAGGTTGTAAATCTCTAAGTGTGATAGAGAGTCTGTGGAGTTGAATATAATCCAGAGTTCATTAGATATAAAAAATCGTTTGAACTGCATATTATTCTTAACTTTTTCTCCACCCCTATCAGATCAAAAGATCTTTTTATTAAACAAATTCTCAAATAATTGTTTTTGAAACCAACAATTATTCATAAACATAGAAATAACTTCAAGTGTTTATGTAGTAATAACTCTGTTAAGAGTTTAAATACTTTTGAATTTGCATCAATAATAAAAACACATACACATTCAAACATAATAAATATAATAATCGGTAAAAAATAAAGAACTGAAGCTCAACTCATAAATTGCAATAAAAAAAATTTATTATAAACCAAAAATTGTTTGCAATATTTATGAGAACCAAACACGGAGTTAAGATCCCAAAACTTTGAAATCCAAATTGTTTGAAAAACTAAACAATTAATTCAAATGAAAGAGCTTCTTCTTTATTATAGACAATCTCCATCCACCATCCAGCTTTCTAATCCAACTCGTTAAGACAGCACCCGAGTTTAAGAAGGTTTAGCTATAAGAAGAATAATAAACAAGGTTAGTAGTCCAGAATTATTAATCCAAAAGGATAATAATTCACTAAAAACACATCAGTTTATAAAGAAAATACCTTGTTTCTTTGCGAGATACTTAGGACATTGGGATTTCCAATGGCCTTTCTTATTGCAGTAGAAACATTTTCCTTTTTGTGTATTGCCAGAAGCTCCAGCGTTTTTGTTCCTAGCTGCATTCGCAGCTTGAGCTCGCTTCTTGGCAATTTTCCACTTCTTCTTATGATGGGATTGGGAAGTAGAAGCAACAAGTGCCTCAGGATTACTTGTCTTATTACCATTTCCAGAATTCTGAGGTTTATTCCCTCTTTTCTTGGGACCTCCAATCAAATTTTCATATGTTTGAAGGTCATTGACTAAAGTATGAAAGTCTTGTTCCTTCTTATTCATGACATAATTTGAGGTGTAGGGCAGAAAATCTGGAGTCAGGCTATTCAAGATGAGACTCACTTGAGTAGTCTGATCCATTTCAGCACCATGATTCTGGGCTTCCTGGAAATAACTAGCCATCTGGAGAAGGTGATCACGCACATTCTGATGGGGTTCCATCCGTGCATTGATGAATTTCTTAGTCGCGTCGAAACGAGACTGAATAGATGCCATACCGAATAGCTCAGTTAACTGCGTCATGATTTCTGCAGACGTGACAGTGTTTGCAAACCTTGTTTTCAAGGTGTCAACCATGCTGGAAAGCATGAAGTAACGAGCTTTATTGTTAGCATTATGCCAACGCTCGAACTTCTCTTTTACAGCTTTGGTTGCATTGTCACTTGGCTGCTCAGGGGACGGCTCAGTCAACACAAACGAGGCACTTTCACCTATGAGAGCAATATGAATATTCTCTCTCCACTTTGGGAAATTAGGTCCATTTAGCTTATTTTTAGTTAATAGTGACAACATGGGATTTGACATTTCAATTCAGGATACTACAAGATAATACATAGATATCAGTTATGGTTTATCACAAAATCTCATTCAGAAATTATCAGCATACAGCAAGTAGGAATGACTACAAAAAAAATTCAATCCTAAATAATTTCCAAGGTTTTCAACAAACTGATATCAGTGTCCCGTTTAGGCGAGAGTCAAAGCTATCATTCATTGAATAGAGTTGTCAGCTCATCTAGAATAGCAAACCTTCTAGCAACCTTTTATTCGATCGAAAGGAGAATCCGACGTTGTCCCGTTTAGGCGAGAGTCAAGGTCATTCTTATTTCATGAGCTTCTACAATTGTTTCATATGTTTGTAAGTCTTATATAGTACCCACCATTAGGGTGGTTAATACTAATATAAAACACTTACAAACATACTTATCTTTCGAGATTAAACGGCGCTAACTTGCTAATGAACGTTCCTCCATTAGGAAGGATTACTCACTAAAACAATAGCTATGTAAAACCAACAATGGAGATCGAATATCTCAAAATAATAAAGCTCATTATTTAAATTGTATTTTCTTCTATTATTTATTTATTTTAAATCTATATATATATATTTATTAAATTTTAAATTTAGAATAGAATCTAAATAAAATTTAATTTAATATTTGTAAAATTAAACTTAGATGGTTAAGAAAATAAAATGAATTATTTCCATCTTAGTGTTAATTTTCCAACAAATATTAAGAAAATTACTTAATTTAAGTTGCATTAATTTAAATTAATTTGCAACTCAAATTAAAATTTTCTACAAATATATATATTGTATTTCCACAATTTTTGAAATACATTTAAAATAAATCAAATTTCACTTGAAAAAAATACCTCAAGCAAAAATATTATCTATCTAGATTTTCTTGACTAATTAATCCAATTTCTAATAATATATTTCAGTTCCTTTATTTTAAATTAATCATTAAATGAAAAGATCATTGATTTAAGTTGATTCAAAATTAATTAAAATAATTAATTTACAACTTCAATCTATCTTTCAAGATAAATTCAAAATCATCTTGCATAATTAAATGCTATTTTGAAAAATGATTAATAAAATAAATAAAATATATTATGAAAATTATTCAAATTTAAGCTGTTATGGAAATACCCAACTTAAAATAATTTTCTTATTTAATTAAATATCATGAAAATAATAATATCTAAGTATCATAATGAAAATCAACTTAGACATTTAATTTTCAATTTAAATAAATGTATTAAATTCAGGAAATAAATAATTAAGTATAGAGAAGGCTTAATCATTAATTTCCAATTTAATACAAGGAAAAATATCCTTAATTGAATTGTACCAAAATTAATTATTAACCAATTAATTTCACAATCAATGATATTTTCCTAGATTAGAAATAATAATTAGTATGGAAATAACTATCTAGAAAATATCTCATTTCTACTAAGTATCTTTTCAAGATCTGGAAAATATCTGATTTAAGTTATTATAGAAAGAATCTATAATTTACAAACTTAAAATTTTCCAAACATCATTTAATTAAATATCAAAATTAGGTGGTAACTACCTAAGTTAAAGATATTCCCTTTTTAAGTTTAAAACCAACTTAAAATAATATCTTCTAAGAATCTTCAATAACTAATTCCTAGAATTCTTCAGCTTAACATTATTATCAAAGTATATTCAAATTTAAGTTATTATGAAAAATTAGTGATTACTAATTCATAACTTAAATAAGAATATTTAATGAAATAATAAAAATAAGTTTCAGAAAGAATCTAGTTAGTTAAAATTCTTTATTTAATTAAATACAAGAAAAATACAAATAGTTTATCCAGAAATGAAATTCATTAAACTATGTTTTTCTTAAATTAATTTCGAAGAAATTAATTATGTTGCTATTCAATTTTTTATTAGGTCAAACTAATATAATTAACCTAGCACAACTATCCAAATTAGGCAAATGGGCCTTCACAATTGGGGTTGTTCATGTGAGGGGGAGCTGGGTCCAGTATGTCGCACCCACTTCTAAGGCTCCCAACTCTCACACAAGGCCCAAAAGAGAGGAAGTTAACCTTAAAATGAACAACTGTTATTAATTGAATAGGCTCATTAACTAAATGAGCCTAAATAAAATCTATCAGGTTATGACATTTTATTTAGCAACAACAACCTATATGTATCTATAATAAAAATTAAACATATAGGCTCACACAGGCACACAGATTTGGATGGATCCTATCATGTTACTAGGTCATACACAGATGAAAGAAGTTTGTAAAAATTACCTGTTACAAATTATCAACTTGATCTATCATCAATTGAACCATGGGTTAAAATCAGATCATTTGATCTGTCAACAAGTTAACCCTGGCAATTTAGATCAAGTAATAATAGGTTTTAGAAAAACTTACAAACAATCTAAAACACATACTCCTGCAACAAGGTTAGATCTGGATAGTTGGATGTAGGATTTATTTAATTTTAAATCTATATTTCGAAAAATAATATTAAAATTAAACCTACCATTTTGAAAATTTAGGTTTTGGGTAACCTAAATGCATTTCAAAATTAAACTGTCAACTTTCCTTTTAAATCTCATGTTATTTAATAAATTAAATAATAAAATAGAAAATGGTAAACACATACCCTTTTCTTATTTTACAACTTAATTTAATTGAAAAATAACAAAATTTAAAAGTTAACAAAAAAATCTTATTTCCTCTTTTAAAATTATCATGATTATTTGGATCTTATTTTAATTAAGGTCAAGTTACCAAAAAAAAATTAATATCTGACCTTAAAAAAAAATAAAATAATCAAATTTTAAAGGAAATAAGAAAAAGGTAAGCAAAACTTGATTTTTCCCATTTTCAAAATCAAATTGCACTAATATCTAAAACTAATTTTAAAAAATAAAATTAATTTATTTCTGATAATTAGATTTGAAATTTGAAAAACAAAAATCAACATACAAAACTACACAAAAAATCGGAATTTAATTCCATGAAATAGCATGAAAAATCGAAGAAAACGAAGAAAATAGCACACTGTACGGATGGTATGCGTTGCATACCATCCGCGCGCGCAGGGGAGGAGATCAGCCGAGGTTCCTCGGCGCAGGGAGGCTGCCAGCAGCCCTTCCGCGCGCGTGGGTAGGGTGATCACCACCCAGATTTTTCCAGATTTTCAAAAATTCATAACTAATTCAAATTAAATCGAAATCGAGTTCTGTAAAAAAGTCAATTGCTTAGAATTTTCCAAACTATCCAATAAAAATAATTCCAGATACAGACAATCAATTATTTTTCCCAGAATTTACAAACATCATTCAAACATCAATATGACACAACATGAAACCATCCAAATCACAAGCAAATCGTTTTAAGTCCAAATTTCTTGCAAGTAAATCAATTACCATGGCTCTGGTGCCAGCTGTTGGAATTATATTTATCCAGGATCTTAGATCTATTGCAAGTATGTTGATTTAACAACCTAATATTGAACTTCTAAAACGATGAACTAAACACATAAAAGTTAAGAATAACTTACAGTGATTGCAGCGGAATTTATGTCTCCTTCCACTCAGATCTCTAACCCTTGATTCCTGTCTGTTGCAGAGTATAATCAAGATTTGAGCCCGAAAGTTCTTCAGTTGGATGTGATCCTTCACAGTCTTCCAAACTATGATGAGATACTGAATGATGTGAGTGGGCACTTCTCTCTCACTAGGGAATTTCGAAATCTCTCTTTGTTTTTCTCTCTTATTTTCGTGTGATACACTTTTCAGAGCAAAGTTTCTCAAGCAACACACATGCATCCAAAGAGAAGAGAGGGGCTGCTATAAATAGGAAAAGAGAAGACCACAACTTTCCAAATAAACAGTTTCCTCTTTTACTGTGTAATAGAATAGCTGCCTTATTTAGTGTGATTCACCACTTTCCTATTTAGGCTAGGCTTTGATTAGCAATTAAATGACAAATTAAATTGAAAAATAATACTTGGGAAAAGGCAATGATGTGGCCGGCCATGGTGTGAATGGGCCTCACATTGATTTTGCAGTTTCCTCAATTTTATTTCTATTTCTCCAAAAATGCCATTTTTCCAATTCTAATCATTTAAATGCCAAAACCAATTATTTAATAACTAAAATAGATTATTAAATAATATTGCCATTTAAAATTAATTATTAATTCAGAAATGCAAAGTCTCATAATTAATAATTAAACCTAGAAACCCTCTTATTTACGATTTCATCCCTAAACTGTGAGAATTCACAAATTAGACATAGTCTAACTTTTAGAATTATAATTGATTAATCATAAATCAATTATAGTGTAAAGCCCGCTTAGTTAATTTGGAAATTAGCAGTTATTTATGTTAATCAGGAAATTATTTATAGCTATTTAAATAATTTATCATTGTTATTTATGGAATTCAGATATGCATAATTATGTCATCAGTAGCTTTTATGTTTCGCATTTCCGGTGTCCGGTATTTTGGAACGCGGCGTTTGGCTCAGTAGAAATCACAACTTAGTATGTTAGTATTTTGGGGGCGGGATTTAGACATTGGGAATGTCGGGAATGGCCGGGAATTTAGAATGTCCCAAAAATACCCCTTTAGTGGTTATTATGTGGTTTTAGTATGGAGGGGCAAAATGGTCTTTTTGCCCCAATGATATTTTTGTCTTATGTGATTTTTAAATGGAAATTAAATATTATTTGGTTATTTTGAATTGGCTGAAATAAGTTTAGTTATATGGCAATTCTCTTTTATTTCTCTCACTTTTCAAACACTTAGAAAAAAATAGAAAATTTCAAAAAAGAAACTCTCTCAAGCCCCTCTCTTTTCGGCCATCTTTGAGCAGCTAGGAGGAAGGATTTTTCTTGGTGATTCAAGTCCTTCTTGTGTAGATTTTTTGATCCTTAGTTGCTTGTAAGTGGTTCTCAACCTCTCTTTGTGTTTTTGATGTTTTTTATGTGAAAATAGTAGGTTGCATGTTAGATTTTGTGGTACATTCTTGTTCTTTGTGTTTGATTATTGTGTTCTGAGGTTCAAAGCATGTTTATTTGATATAAATTGAAATGTTTGAGGCATGATTAGTTAGGTTGTTCAAGATCTTAGTTTTTATGTGAAAAAGTATGATTTTTGAAGGAAAATGTTGTGATTATGTGCTTTGTGATGTTCTTGGATGTTATTGTTAGTTTGCAGAGAGGTTATTTTATGCTTAGTGATGTAGAATTAAGCTATTTGGATTGCTTGTTTAAGTGGTTTTGCTCAAGCTTGAGTTTGGAACTCAAAGCTTGAGCTCCAATGGTGAATTTTGCATGTGGGATTTACGGGTAGGTTTGATGCTCTAGAATTGTTATTTGGGACCTATAGAGGAGGTACGGAAAGTTTGGGATCAATTGGGTTCGAATTGGTCAAGATATGTGAATTTTTGGTTCTTTTGCGAGGAACGGAATTCGGTTGAGCATCCGGAATTCGGATGGGGGTTCGAGATTTTCCCGAACCGGAATTCGGTTGGGCAGCGGACTTCGGATGGGGGATTTTCGAACCCTAGTTTTCCTCGTTTTTGGGTTTTTAGGGGTATTGCCATGCTTTTTATCGATAGGGAAACTTTTAGTTTCAAGTTTTAGTCCGGGAAGTGATTTGGCGTGTCACTTATAGCGTTGTGGTTTTTATGGTTTAGGAGCCGATGTCCGCCGTTCGGCTTCGGTTCCGGTCGGGTTGGACGGCACACACGAAATCGGAATCCGGGTAAGCTTAGTATAACGGTATGCATATGTAGATTACATGTTTAGCGTGCATGTAGGAAGCTTTGTTAGATTACATTAGATATGTATTTAGGCTTCGAACCACCCAACCTGTCACGTCGGTACGAGTGGAGTATGACCGACGGCGGAGTATGACCGGTTCGGCCGTCGGGGGCGACGCGGTTGGTGGTTCGGTGCTATTGACCTATCCCGTCGGTACGGGGCTGGAGTATGACCGGCGGCCGGAGTATGGCCGGTTCGGCCGATCCCGGGGAGGATACTTGTCAATAGTACCGTCCCCTGAACGTTCAAAACTCAGTACCATGTTGGACATGGCAGTAGTGCTCAGTACCATGTTGGACATGGCAGTAGCGGGACTCAGTATCGTGTTGGACACGGCAGTCAGTTTTATGTATGATATTAGTATGCTTTTCTTGCGGTACGTCGAGCTCACGGTTTACGTTCATGTGTAGGTAAAGGCAAGGCGATTCTTGATGGACCGTGAACGAGCTTATGGGATTGTACATGTCGGGGCGGTTAGGCCTGGAGCGTACGATCCTCGGGACAGCAGGGCTGGGATTTTTGTAACGGTCGTTAGATGACCTTATTTTGATGTAAAAGTTGAATAGTAAATACATTTGTAAATATTTTTATAAATCGGGATCCCGAGACTTTTTGTTAAAATGGTTTATAAGTTTAATGAAAAAGCAAAATTTTAATTAATCACGTGTTTCCATAAACCTCGTTGATTAGCAACGAGCTGCACAGTACATTTAAAAATCACGTAATACGCCTAAATTAGTTAGGGTGTTACAACTTGGTATCAGAGCCGCCAGGTTGTCCTCCGAAGATCGTCACGACATGTACAATCATCATCAGCAGTTAGCTCGGTTCACGGTTCAGTAAGCCTTTATTGCTTTAGTAGTTTATTTTATTCAGTTATGAAAAGAAAAGCCTGTTAGGAAGCATGTTAGTAGCACGATAGTAGAATAGGCGCATGTTTCATTTCTAATTTCCAAATTAAGCGGCATTAGTAAGCTCGCCTTGAATACGACACCGATATGCCAACTCTTGGTTTCGCAGGCGGTTCTAACTAGATGGACGCCAGGCGGACTACCAGGAGTCGAGGCAACTCAGTGGGGTCGAATCAGGGAGAGGGAGCTCGGTTTCCCCCACCTGCTAGGGGCCGAGGTAGAGGTCCCGAGGCGGGGCTCGTGGTCGGGGTGATGAGAACCCGCCACGGGCTGCCAGGCTCCCCCGGCCGATCGGGGAGCCCCCGGGCGGGAGTTGCGGTTTGCGGAAATGCAAGCCAGGATCGAAGAGCAAGACCTCGAGATTCAGAGGTTGAGACAGCAGGGTGCCCCTGCAGTTCCAGTGCCAGTAGTTCCAGTGGCACCTGCCCCTGCTGCCCAGGTCGAGATGGTAGTGGCGGCCCATAGATTGGAGCCTTTGTATGAGATGTTCCGGAAACAAGCACCTCCGGTATTCCTGGGAGGTCCAGATGTGTCGAAAGCCGAGCAGTGGCTTACGGTGATCACCAGAATTCTGAACTTTATGGGTGTCACCGGCAACGAGCCTTGTGAGAGTGGTGTGCGCCACATTTCGGTTCCGGGGAGGATGCCCTGGTATGGTGGGACATGGTGTCTCAGATTCACGATGTCACCACCATGACTTGGGAGAGGTTCCAGGAACTCTTCAACGCGAAGTACTACAACGAGGCGGTTAGAAGCGCCAAGAGAAAGGAATTCGTTCACCTGACCCAGCGTGAGAACATGAGTGTCACTGAGTATACTACTCAGTTTGACCGGTTGGCGAGGTTAGCCTCGGGAATCGTGCCGACCGACTTCAGCAGAAAGGAGAAGTATACGGGACGGGTTGCATCCCAAGATCGAGGCATGACACGATGATTACCACGAGACGACGGCACCACCTACGCTCGGATGGTGGAGAAGGCCTTGCGGGCGAGGGCGCGGTGGGGTGCATGTCGAGTCGGCTAGTACTCCGGTTGGTGGCGGAGCTCCTACCCCTCTGCATCGGGCTTCGGCGGGGGAGTAGTGGTTCGGCCATTGATCGGAGGAAGAGGGCACCCACGCTTGCGGCGGCTCGAGTCGAACAAGAGGTTCGGGGGAACCGAACGGAGGGAGTCGTCTGGTGGTAATGAGACTCGCTTCTCCCTACCCCGAGTGCCCTAGGCTGCAAGAGGCACCATCGGGGAGAGTGCAAGGGGCGGGGATGCTTTCATTGTGGCATGCCGGAGCAATTCAGAGGTAATGTCCCCGGCTCCGGCCGGAAGCACCGAGAGCTCCGGCGATGCCCACTCCGGCCCGGGGTATTCGCGATCACGCGGGCGATGCGGATGCCGGCCCATCGGTTGTTACGGGTCGGATTCTTATTAACGACTCGCTTTATTCAGTCTTTGTTTGATTACGGGGCTACACGTTCTTATGTGGCGGCCGAGTCTTTAGTAAGTTGGGTAGACCCTTTGTTAGATATGAATCGGGGTTTGGAACCCTGTTACAGCGGAGAATTGGTTATCTCCAATAGGTGGATTAGGTCTATGCCGATCGGGATAGATGGTAGAGAGTTGAGGCGATCGATAGAGATGAGCTTAGTCGAATTTGATATTATTTTAGGAATGGATTTCCTATCTAAGTATTCGGCGAGCATTATTGTAAGAGGAAGATGGTGGTCTTCCAACGGAAAGTGAAGAACCGTTCGTATTTGTGGGTTCGGTTCGGGGATCTCGGATCCGGTGATCTCGGCTATGTCGGCGAGAGAATTATTGCACGGTGGGTGCTTAGGGTTTACGGCCGTGGTGGTGGACACCACTCGGCCGGACACTCGGCTCCGGCCGAAGGACATCGGCGTGGTTCGGGAATTTTTGGACGTTTTTCCGAAGAACTTCCGGGGTTACCACCTCGGCGGGAGATTGACTTCGTGATTGACTTGGCACCGGGGGTGGATCCGGTTTCTAAAGCCCCGTATAGGATGGCTCCGAGCTGAACTTAAGGAATTGAAGATTCGGCTCCAAGGGTTGCTTGACCTAGGGTTCATTCGGCCCGGTGTGTCACCTTGGGGAGCCCGGTTTTGTTCGTGAAGAAGAAGGATGGATCTATGAGGATGTGCATCGACTACGAGAGAGTTGAACAAGGCGACGGTGAAGAACAAATATCCATTACCTAGGATCGATGACTTGTTCGATCGGCTTCGGGGGAAGACGGTCTTTTCTAAGATTGATCTCCGTTCGGGTTATCATCGGTTGAGGATCCGAGAGGAGGACATTCCAAAGACGGCTTTCCGCACTAGGTATGGACACTACGAGTTCTGGTTATGTCATTCGGACTAACCAATGCTCTCGGCATTCATGGACACGATGAACGAGTATTCAAGGATTTCCTCGATATACGCGTGATTGTGTTTATCGACGACATCCTCGTGTACTCTCAATCGAAGAGGAGCATGAGTTACATCTTCGGATGAGTGCGCAACGACTTCGAGAACATAGACTCTACGCCAAGTTCAAGAAATGTGAGTTTTGGTTGTCTCGGGTGTCCTTCCTAGGACACATTGTGGGTAAGGACGGGATCAAGGTGGATCCGGGAAGATCGAATCCGTCGGGGATTGGCCGAGACCGAAGACGGTGACGGAGATCGAAGCTTTTTGGGATTAGGCGGGTATTCACCGTAGGTTCGTGGAGGGGTTCTCCAAAATTTCAATGCCCACTAACCGGAGCTTACAAAGAAGAATCGGCGATTTATCTGGACGGATAAATGCGAAGCTAGTTTTCGAGGCCGAAACGAGAGATTGATTCTTTGCACCAGGTACTAGCTTTGCCTTCGGACGAGGAGAAGTTCGTGGTCTATTGTGACGCATCCAAACGGGGTTTGGGGTGCGTATTGATGCAAGCGATCGGGTTATCGCTTATGCCTCCCGTCGGTTAAAGGATTATGAACGGCGATACCCGACTCATGATTTAGAATTGGCCGCGAGTGGTTTTTGCACCGAAGATTTGGCGGCATTACTTGTATGGTGAGAAGTGCGAGATCTATCACAGACCATAAAAGTCTCGAAGTATTTCTTTACTCAGAAAGATTTGAACATGAGACAAAGGCGTTGGTTGGAATTAGTGAAGGACTATGATTGTGAGATTCTTTACCATCCCGGGAAAGCCAATGTAGTGGCCGATGCCACGAGCGAGAAGGGTCCGGGCAAGTAGCTAGCATGGTTCAGATCTCACCTCAGCTAGCGGAGGATATGGTTAGATCCAGCATTGAGTTTGTGGTAGGTCAGCTTCACAACTTAACGCTGCAATCTGATCTGTTAGAAAGAATAAAGGTTGCTCAGACGACAGATCCGGAGTTAGTGAAGATCCGAGATGAGGTATTGGTGGTCAAGCCAAAGACTTTTCGGTGACGGACGCAGTGGGATGCTTTTGTATAAAGCCGGGGTTTGTGTCCGAACGAGTGTGGACTTGAGGAACGAGATCTTTGAGGAGGCTCATTCTACTCCATATTCTCTACATCTCGGCACCACCAAGATGTACCAAGATTTGAAACCGTACTTCTGGTGGAGCGGTATGAAGAAGAATTTGGTAGAATTCGTTTCGAGATGCCTCAACTTGTCGGCGGATCAAGGCTGAACATCGAGGAGACCGAGCGGGGTTGTTGCGGCCTCTAACCCTACCGAGTGGAAATGGGAGGATATTGCGATGGATTTTGTGGTCGGGTTACCTAGGACCACGGGTATGTATGACTCCATGCAGGTAGTGGTGGATCGATTTACGAAATACGCTCATTTTCGCCGGTTAGAACAACGTTTACGGTGGATCGAGTTGGCGAGTTATATGTCAGGGAGATAGTGAGACTTCACGGGGTACCGAAGTCTATAGTTTCGGACAGGGATCCGAAATTCACCTCTAAATTTTGGCAAAGTTTGCAACGGGCAATGGGTACGAAGCTAAAATTCGGTACGGCATTCCATCCTCGGACGGATGGTCGGTCCAGAAAGGACAATTCGGATATTAGAGGATATGCGAGAGCTGTGTTATGGACTTTGAGGGTTCATGGAGTAAATACCTACCGTTAGTGGAGTTCTCGTACAACAACCGTTACCAGAATACGATAGGGATGGCACCCTACGAACTGTTGTACGGTAGGAAATGTAGATCCCCTATCCCTTTGGGATGAGACGGGGAGAGGAAATACCTAGGTCCGAGTCGAGTTCGGCGGACCAATGAGGCAATAGAAAAGATCAAAGCTAGAATGCTTGCCTCCCGGAAGCGAGACGAAGAGTTACGCGAGATCCGAAACGTAGGGATGTTGAGTTCCGAGTAGGGGACCACGTGTTTTGCGAGTATCTCCGATGAAGGGGATTAAACGTTTCGGGAAAAGAGGCAAGTTATGCCACTAGATTTACGGGACCTTTCGAGATTCTCGAGAAGATAGGTCAAGTGGCATATCGGTTAGCATTGCCTCCGGCTTTATCGGCGGTGCACAACGTATTTCATGTCTCAATGTTGAGAAAATACGTTTCGAGACCCCTCTCATATACTCGGTTATGAGAGCCTTCGGCTTCGGTCGGATATGTCTTATGAGGAACGGCCGGTGCGGATCCCGGATAGAAAGGATAAAGTCCTTCGGAATAAGACCATAGCATTGGTCAAGGTTCTACGGAGAAACGAGAAGGTGGAAGAAGCCACACAGGAGCTAGAATCGGATATGCGAGCTCAATATCCGAGTTATTCGGGTTAGATTTCGGGGACGAAATCCTTTTAAGGGGGGATAGTTGTAAAGCCCGCTTAGTTAATTTGGAAATTAGCAGTTATTTATGTTAATCAGGAAATTATTTATAGCTATTTAAATAATTTATCATTGTTATTTATGGAATTCAGATATGCATAATTATGTCATCAGTAGCTTTTATGTTTCGCATTTCCGGTGTCCGGTATTTTGGAACGCGGCGTTTGGCTCAGTAGAAATCACAACTTAGTATGTTAGTATTTTGGGGGCGGGATTTAGACATTGGGAATGTCGGGAATGGCGGGAATTTAGAATGTCCCAAAAATACCCCTTTAGTGGTTATTATGTGGTTTTAGTATGGAGGGGCAAAATGGTCTTTTTGCCCCAATGATATTTTTGTCTTATGTGATTTTTAAATGGAAATTAAATATTATTTGGTTATTTTGAATTGGCTGAAATAAGTTTAGTTATATGGCAATTCTCTTTTATTTCTCTCACTTTTCAAACACTTAGAAAAAAATAGAAAATTTCAAAAAGAAACTCTCTCGAAGCCCCTCTCTTTTCGGCCATCTTTGAGCGGCTAGGAGGAAGGATTTTTCTTGGTGATTCAAGTCCTTCTTGTGTAGATTTTTTGATCCTTAGTTGCTTGTAAGTGGTTCTCAACCTCTCTTTGTGTTTTTGATGTTTTTTATGTGAAAATAGTAGGTTGCATGTTAGATTTTGTGCATTTTGTTCTTGTTGCTGTGTTTGATTATTGTGTTCTGAGGTTCAAAGCATGTTTATTTGATATAAATTGAAATGTTTGAGGCATGATTAGTTAGGTTGTTCAAGCTCTTAGTTTTTATGTGAAAAAGTATGATTTTTGAAGGAAAATGTTGTGATTATGTCTTTGTGATGTTCTTTGGATGTTATTGTTAGTTTGCGAGAGGTTATTTTATGCTTAGTGATGTAGAATTAAGCTCTTGGATTGCTTGTTTAAATGGTTTTGCTCAAGCTTGAGTTTGGAACTCAAAGCTTGAGCTCCAATGGTGAATTTTGCATGTGGGATTTACGGGTAGGTTTGATGCTCTAGAATTGTTATTTGGGACCTATAGAGGAGGTACGGAAAGTTTGGGATCAATTGGGTTCGAATTGGTCAAGATATGTGAATTTTTGGTTGCTGCTGCGAGGAACCGGAATTCGGTTGAGCATCCGGAATTCGGATGGGGGTTCAGATTTTCCCAGAACCGGAATTCCGGTTGGGCAACCGGACTTCCGGATGGGGGATTTTTCAGAACCCTAGTTTTCCTCGTTTTTGGGTTTTTAGGGGTATTGCCATGCTTTTTATCGATAGGGAAACTTTTAGTTTCAAGTTTTAGTCCGGGAAGTGATTTAGCGTGTCAACTTATAGCGTTGTGGTTTTTATGGTTTAGGAGCCGATGTCCGCCATTCGGCTTCGGTTCCGGTCGGGTTGACGGCACACCTGAAATCGGAATCCAGGTAAGATTAGTATAACAGTATGCATATGTAGATTACATGTTTAGCGTGCATGTAGGAAGCTTGTTAGATTACATTAGATATGTATTTAGGCTTCGAACCACCCAACCCTGTCACGTCGGTACAGGCTGGAGTATGACCAGCAGCCGGAGTATGACCGGTTCGACCGATCAGGCTGACACTGGTTGGTGGTTCAGTGCTATTGACCTATCCCGTCGGTACAGGCTGGAGTCTGACCAGCAGCCGGAGTATGGCCAGGTTCGACCGATCAGGAGGATACTTGTCAATAGTACCGTCCCCTGAACGTTCAAAACTCAGTACCATGTTGGACATGGCAGTAGTGCTCAGTACCATGTTGGACATGGCAGTAGCGGGACTCAGTATCGTGTTGGACACGGCAGTCAGTTTTATGTATGATATTAGTATGCTTTTCTTGCCGAGTACCGTCGACTCACAGTTTACGTTCATGTGTAGGTAAAGGCAAGGCAGTTGCTGATGGACCGTGAGCGAGCTTATGGGATTGTACATGTCGGGGCGGTTAGGCCTGGAGCGTACGATCCTCGGGACAGCAGGGCTGGGATTTTTGTAACGGTCGTTAGATGACCTTATTTTGATGTAAAAGTTGAATAGTAAATACATTTGTAAATATTTTTATAAATCGGGATCCCGAGACTTTTTGTTAAAATGGTTTATAAGTTTAATGAAAAAGCAAAATTTTAATTAATCACGTGTTTCCATAAACCTCGTTGATTAGCAACGAGCTGCACAGTACATTTAAAAATCACGTAATACGCCTAAATTAGTTAGGGTGTTACATATAGAGTCCTACAAACAGTATAGTCTCAACTAGAATGGGGACCATGGATCTATATTCTGAGCTTCCAATAAGTTGAACCGATTTACCAAGTAAATCCCTAACTTATTAATTCCTCGTTGAATCCACTCTTAGAACTTGGAATTGCACTCTCAGACTTATATAGAGCATATCATATGTTTCACGATATCAATATGCTATCTCATTTAACCATTGTTATAATCTTAATGTGATTTAGAGATCCTCTATATAGATGATTTACATCGAGACGGGACTAATTTACCGTTTACACCCCTCAATGTATTTTGCCCATTTGAACACTTAGTTACCTGTAAATGATGTTTTAGTGATCTAATATATAGTCACTGAAACAAGAGCTCATCCATTTACTTCTATTTAACTAAGCTCAAAAGGAATCATCACTTTACTTCTATACACCAGTAGAAGCTATAGATTTCCATATTTATGTTTAGCACTCCCTATTCAGTTATGCCATCATGTTCCCAAAATATATGTATTATCCTGACTCAAAACAGGCTTTAACTAATAAATCAAAGAACAAGAATAGCACTCCTGAGATTGAGCCTAAGCATATCAGGATTTAGATTCTCTTAATCTAAGATCAACTTCTGACATTGACTTGGAAAGATACAACGGTAAGTTTACAATATCTTTAACCAAGTTCAATATCGGTCCAGTCCAATGCATACTCCATGCATTCGAAACCAGTATACTTTGCCAATGTTCTGGAAAGAACATAACACTTACTCCAAGTGTAAGTATACTTCATCGGCGATTATCACATCGGTGTAAATCCAAAACAACGACGAACGAGGGACCAAATCTTTTGAATCATATAATCACAATCACATTCCACTGTATTGACGATACTGTAATTGTGAATAACTATATGTTCTGGATTTAACTGATTTTGTGCATATATCAAATATATGTATTAAACCATAAACATGTAACATACATGGAAACATGCTTCACTTCTAAATTGATAAGTAATCAGATTGTAATGAGTTTTATTTAGGGCATAAAACCCAACACAGTGCTCATCCACTGATCGGCCTTAATAATGTCGATACCTCCCAGAAAAACCGGAGGTTGCAGCTTCACAAACCGCTCGAACACCGAGTCTCGATGCGGCATAATAAACCCTTGGTTACCCACCACTGGCACAGGAGCTGGTGGTAACCCTTGATTAGCTGGAACAACTTGTTGCCTCAAATGTTGCAACTCTTCTTCTTGACGAAGTATAACACTCCGCATTTCATGAAACATCTGCTGCCAGTCAGCAGGAGGATTAGCATTAACAGCCTCCGCATTATCCCTCGGATTTTGCGGAGGTAGAGGCAGTGCTGGTGGATCGGTTCGGGTAGCCCCGGGCTCCACTTGCTCGCCCTGTGGTTTGGATGATTGCGGAGGTCCATTACTAGTACCCCTAAAATCAACAACCCCAGCGAGTTAAGCACTGATACCACACTTACGCACTTATTGCCTTAAACCCTAACTCATCTATTTACCTCATTCATATATACATAATAATTAACATTTATAGCATGGCATCACATAATACATACTCTAGATGCTTGCATACTGCCTAAAATGGAAAGCGGTAAACAGACGATCACACATACAGTCAAGTATTTACTCTCAATACTTACTGCACCATGAGTCGAGCTTATCTCTGACGACGAATGTACATGTTCGCCCGGTCTACAGGAACTTTAAAAACCTTGGCGCTCTGATACCAAATTGTAATGCCCTATCTAATTAGGCACGCTACCCAAAAAGTATTATCAAACCCTAATCCCCTAACCGGGATTTCTAATTCAAAATAGCGCAGAATTTAAATTTTATATTAAACAGACTGAAAATAAACTTGTAATATATTTAAACCTTTCAAACATAGTTGGGATCCCAAAAATATTTACAAAATTATTACAAGTTCTTTCTTACTAGCCGACCTAAGCGGCAAAACAGAATACAAAAGTCAACACTGCTAGACCCATAACCCGCTTGGTCTGAAGTGGCGTGAACATGTACACTCTTCGTCTGCTCCTGGAACTCATGGCTGATCAGCTATTACCTTACCCTTTCCTGCACAGTACAGCACCCGTGAGCCAAGCCCAGCAAGACAGTATAAATCATAACACATATATTATGCTTATTCACATATATGTCTGTATAGCACAGACCTGATCACTATATCAACATGCCCATTTATGTCTACGTGGCGTAGACCTATGTGTTGCGCTCACACATCTAATTAAATCTACGTGACGTAGACCCACGTGTTGCTCTCACACGTCTAATTACATTAAGGCCTTAGAAGTGGTTCATCTCGGTTATGAGTACCGAGTCCAACCTGATTATGCCTTGAGCGCATAATCCTTAAATTTCATTTCATTTAACATGGCATGGCATTATACACATATTCCACTAGAGTAATAACCCTAGGCTAACAGACCGTTCCTATTAGGGTAATAACCCTAATCCCGGTTACTAAACATTCATGCATATCATATTCACATAAGCGCCACCGCGCATACTCTACGTGCAAACTACTGTCTTACCTGTTGTCCAGCTATAAAAGGAGATTCTGAATCCCCAGGTGCTCCTGATCAGGTGCCGGTAATCCTAGTCACACAAATCTGGGATAATTCACACTTAGGGTTAACCCCTGATTTCCAACTCATAAAATTCTAACATGGCATTTATAACTCAGATAATTATACAGAGCTCGGAACGAGCTTTCCAATGATATAAAGAACTCCCGAATCGGAGTTCGGATCACAAAGTTATGCATTTTCGAAAATTCAACACAAACTGCCCAAAAATCACGAGGGCGGGCCGCGGCATGCCCAGACCATGCCGCGGCACCTGGGACCAATTCCCAGGTCCACTCAGAGGAGCGGGCCACGGCATGCTCCAGAGCATGCCGCGGCATCTGGGTGCAGAACCCAGAAAACCAGCAAGGTCAACTCGAATTTCAACCCAAAAACTCAATCTTTCTTTGCAAATTCACAACCAAATCTCAAATCATCAAATAAGGTTACTAACAATTATTAAGGGGTCAAAATAACCTATTTCATGCATCAATTCCAATAATAATTCCTCAATTTCAGATTACTCAAACAACATAAAATTCATGCTTTAACTAAGTAACTTTAAGCTCTTGAAAAAGAGCTTCATCTCCAATAACCCAAACAATTTCCAGCAGTAAAAACATCCTCAGAACACATGATTCCAACCTAGAAAATAGCCTATAATCATAATACAAGCTCAACAACATAAATCATGCATTTTCTTACCAAAAATCATCAAGATTAAACACCAAGCTTAGAAACATGCATGAGCAAGAACATATCAACTAATTCATGCATTTTCACAACAATTTCAGCAAGATTCCACTAATTAAAATTCAATAAAAACTCAGCAAGAGTTACCTAGACTTCAAGCTCAAGAAACCACAATCCAAAGCTCCAATTCACACCCAATTTTTAAGCAATTCTCCACAAATATACTTTGAAAACCAAAAGGGCTTTAGGGAAAGAGAGAGTTCGGGTGAGAGAGAGAGTAACCCAGAAAAATAAATGCTTTTCTTTCCAAAAATCGTTTAATTCAAAGTAAATCCCTTATGGTCAAATTACCATTTTGCCCTTAGGGCTAAAAAACCATAATATTCCTTTTTAAGGGCA
Source organism: Cannabis sativa (assembly GCF_029168945.1). Taxonomy (NCBI): domain Eukaryota; kingdom Viridiplantae; phylum Streptophyta; class Magnoliopsida; order Rosales; family Cannabaceae; genus Cannabis; species Cannabis sativa. The sequence goes on along the minus strand of NC_083605.1, from coordinate 41,768,369 downwards.
TAAATGCCATTTCACACTCAAATATTGCCAAATAAATTTCAGATATCATATTATCAAATAAAATGCCAAATAATCAATTCAATTTACATTTCTGGCCCGAACTCGGTTCGGGCCGAAATTCCCGGGTGTGACTATACCGCGCCAACCTGTCAGAACACACCTGAAAAGACAACACAGGCATACTATATGATAATATAGTTCTATTAAACACGTAATTAAATTAATCTCAACAATTTACCCTTCTCGGGTCATAATTACCAAAATGCCCCTGGCTCACCAACGGGGTCTTTAACATGTTAAATTTCATATAATTTCACATATATTGAACTATATAATAATATAATTCCTCAATTAACTAACAATTATCTAATTAGGGTTTTGCTAATCCTTTTCTTAATTCTAGGTATTACAAATAAGTTCTGTCAGTGTGCGAGTATTCAAACTGTTCATCCGAATACCCGCGAGTGTTCAAAGTATGAAACAGTGCCTATTTAAATATTTCTTACACAGTATGCGGTTATTCCAATTTACAGGTCATTTTTCATAAGATTACCCAGCTTTTTACCCAAAAAACGTAACCTCATACATATCCCTTACAAACATACATTCCTAAAGAACCTCAAAATACAAAAACCCAGAAAAACATTCTTTCTCAAACACAAAAAACAAAAAATACAATGACACTCGAAACTAACCTTTAGTTTTAACAAATTGTTCCTGCGATTGCCCTCGGTCACTTCTGAGATTGAGGATATTTTGGAAAGAACGGTAGAAATCTAGGCAAAATACGAAGGTGGTTTTGAAATCTCTGCAAAGGAGGGAAGGAGGAAGTTAAGAACAAGAGGGAAAAAATGGAGGTTTTGATTCGTATCAAAGGGTTTAAATACCCATATCCCTTAATAATTGAGATCACAACACGTGGCAACCGGAATGCCTAAGGTCGCCCAATCCAACGGCCAACGATGGCCACGCCTACACGAAAACAGAGGAGTTTTGTGACGTGGCACCATAAATGCAATAAAAAGTAATAATTACAGCCGTCATTTTTTGACACCCTCGATGGGACAACCAAAAGGTCATCTCCTCGTGACAACCCTTCACCTGTCTCTCGAGCAATAGTTTCCCTCTGTGACCGCACCTGTCACATCGCAAAACTAGGGGCATGTGTTATAGTGAGATTTCTTTCACCTAGAAACTCGAGACCAGACTCCTATTTAAAGGACACGTACATTCAGATATCTAATGAAAGCTGAAATGTCCATGAGAGACTTCTCGAAGTTTAGACCTCGCCCAGGATAAAACCAGCGAGATACTGCGAGTACAACCTATGTCGGATCGCATAACTTTAACTCGCATTATACAGGATGGATCAAATTCGCATGTGTCAGGACGTATGCGAGTATCCTCTCTATACTTCTGCGAAAGCATAGAGACCAACTCTCTATGATGTGATTTGATCCCAACGACCCAATAGCCTTGATAAACCGATATAGACTCGCATGTCTAGGTTCTATCAGCTCGACATTCGATGTCTGCAAGAGGCGATTACCTAAGGGCACAGACGTTCCAAACGTACTGATGACCCTGCGAGCTCAACAACGGAACATGAACAGTCAACTCGCAGATGCGGAAGACGCATACGTTGATGGACTTAGTAACTGTCGTTCATTTATTAATGTTAAAGTTGCTTGGTTTTAATTATTGTAATTCAATATGTAAATAATGGATTAACAATGAATGAGATCCTTGTGTAACCAATTGGACACCTGCTTTGTATATAAAAGGGTGATCCACCATGAAATGCCACCTATGAATCCCTTGCTACAGTGGACTAAGCAGATCATAATCTGACTGAACCACTATAATTCTCTCTCTAATTGTTATTTTCCAGCCCTCATTGATTGTTTCTCATTCCCAGTCGAGTTCTCGCCATTCTAGGTCGAATACTCGCACTTGTCTTTCCATATAAATTTCTTCTTGATTATTAATAATACTATATAATTTGGTGTTGCGAAATTCACTCGACAACAGCTTCCGTCATGAATCTGCTGATGTATGCCCGGAGTGGCTCGCCTGGTCGCTGTTTTACTTCGACCAAATCTCCTAGATGAAATGGGAGCTGGCTTGAGGAAGAGAATTGTGCATGGAATTCCGAAGAGAAGGTTTTCCATGAACTAAACTTTCCATGAGCCAACTTGAAATACCGTTGTTGTGCGGCTTCCGACAGAGTGGCAGGGAAGATTCTGCAGCATACATCCCCTCGCACTCCTTGTAAATCCATTTGCATCTCAAAATACTTGAGATGGGAGAGAGGATCTTCTCTCCCATTGTACATCTTCCACGTTGGCATCTTGAACTTGTGGGGTAGTGGCAGGAGATTGATCTCTGGTGAGAAGGGAGCTTGGCCATGCCATGAATCATATTCTTCAGTTCTTCGAGCTTGGCCTGTACGGCTGGGCTGACTTGATTGGCCTTTTGGTCGGGTTGGATTACGTCAGCGTCTTTCTGAGCGAGGATTTGAGTAGGGGCTCTGGGCTGCACGATCGTTGTAGTATTATGCTCGTCTGTTCCCCTTCTTCTATTTAGATCGTCCCTTAGGTCATGGGTTGTTCCCAGCCTATCGAACACAGAAGAACTTGGCTGCCTTAGCGATTGGTTCGCTTGGTTGACAGGTGAAATGGCTCCATTATTATGCGTGTATCCGTCGAGCATGGCTCCTCCTGATGAATTCCCAGACAAGGTCTCCCCGCCTACCTCTTGGCCCACGAGTGGAAGTCATGACCGGGGATTGGACGGCTGACCGTTGGTTGTCTGGGAGGCATTCATCGTCGGGTCATCCTCCGTTTCTCCCAGGGGAATGACGCTCGGCGGTTATTGGCCTACAGTCTGATAGGCTCTTCGTATCAGCACAGTAGCTTGTCGACTACAATCTTCGATTTCTTCATGGTGAGCCCTTAATGCCTCCATCTCTTTGTCCCTCCATTCGGTGAACATACGCCTCTGTTCGTCAAACGCGAGGTTTACTGCGGCACGTAATTCCTCCTGATCATGATGCAGAGTATTACTGTGACCCTACATGAGTCCGAGCGCATCGCGGAGATTGTGCAATTCGGTTGCGTCTCCGATGGTCGTTTGGGCGTTAATGCCTGGTGGAATAGTCGTGTTATGAACGCCCTAGCTGTGTGCGGAAACGTTATTCCCAGTCTCTTGCACACCAGGCTCAGTTTCAGTAATAGGAGTTGTCCCACCATTCACCATGCTTCCCGTCTGTCCAAGATTGACAGCGGGTGGAACCCTTGAACTCCCTGGGTCCTGCAATGTCAGATCCAGTGTCTGTGAGCTTGCTGGGTCAGACAAGCCTCTACGAGTTTGTACCATCGTGTCGAATATTGAAAAGAGCGATCTGTGATTCTCCTCTCAATGAAACCACCAAAATGTTGACTTCGCTTTTAGCCAACGACAATGAGTCTTTTTGATAAGCGATAAACGATATGTCGTAATGAGAATATATAATAAAGCAATAACAAGACACATAAATTTTATAGAGGTTCAGCCCCGAGCAGTTCGGTAATAGCCTAATCCTCGTTATTTTTATTGACTTAAGAACAAGGAAGAAGTTTCCTTTTCTTATAGCTCTTACAATAGTATCTCTGAATATATAATTCTTAGATAGCCTTAGCTTACTGCGTTACAGCTTATAATTTCTTAGTCCCTTTGCCCAGTGAACATTCCTCACTATTTATAGGGCTGGAAACTTGAGGAGGAAGAGTTTCCTCTCTCGTTACAATGTACATAAATAGAAAGATCGTGTGATCAATGCTGAATGCAAGGATCGTGGGATTAAGGCTGAATACACTGATAGTGGTATCGTGTGTGTGCCACATCCACGTAAGTTGATCCCTGAGTAGTAGGGATTGAGCTGGTGATTTATGATGCGTTAAGCTGCATTCGCTAAGTGTTGATCATTCGGCACAGCTCGTTGAGTATTCTATTCTGGATGTGCATGGGAGGCATCCTGCTCGGCATATCGTTCCGAACAGATGCTCCAAGTGGAGTCCACGTGTCTGTTGGGTTTTATGCCCTAAATAAAACTCATTTCAATATAATCAAATTTACTTATTAATATAGATCATAAATAACATTTAATGTTGCATGGTTCACATGATTTATTTCATGATTATATGTATATAATGTATGAATTCATCTGAAACCCTTTTCACATACTTGATCCTGTTTATTGTACTGTCAACACATTGGAAAGTAAACATGACTATGTGAATAAAGTTTCCTAGATTTATCAAACATAGGGTTTTACTGATATGATAATCTTCAACAGAGTTTAGTTGCATTTGGAGAAATGCTATGTTCTTTCCAGAGCATTGGTTAAAGTAAAGCTCAGGTTGGCTGCATGGAGTATGCATCGGAAGGGACCGATATTGAACTTTGACTTACATTTATTAAACTTACCGTAATATCTATTCAAGTCAATATCGCCTAGTTGATCCTAGATCAAATGATCTTAATCCTGTTATGATTACGTTCAATCTCGAGAGGCTTTTCGTGTTCTTTGATTTGTTAGGTAAACCTTCTTTTAGGTCAGGGTGATACGTACATTTTGGGAACACGGTTGTGCAATTGAGTGGGAGCGCTAACATAAACATGGGATTTATAGCTTCTATCTGGCGAATAGTAAGTAAAGGATGATCTCCTTCGAGCTTGACCAAACAAAAATAAATGGTGGAGATCTCATTTCACATAAGCTGAAATATCATTTATACGGGGTTAAGTGTTTTAAGGATTAAAATACATTGTAGGGTGTAACGGTAATCTAATCCCTTTACACTGTAGATCATTCATATAGAGGATCATTGATCAAATTAGGATTATAACAATGGATAACTAATGATGTGTCTTTATTGTGGAACATATAGAGCATTCTATATACTGAGAGTGCAATTCTAAGTTCTATGCATGGATTCAACGAAGAATTAATAAGTCAATGAATTTAGGTTATAAATTCTTGATCTGCTGATTGGAAGCTCGGTTATATAGACCCATGGTCCCCGCACTAGTTGAGATAATATTGCTTGTAAGACTCATGTAATTCGTTTTGATTAATCAATTATAATTCTCAAATTAGACTATGTCTATTTATCAATTTTTCACTAAGTAAGGGCGAAATTGTAAAGAAAGAGTTTTAGGGGCATATTTGTTAATTATGATACTTTGTATGGTTCAATTAATAAATATGATAAATGACAATATTATTTAATAATTATTTATAGTTATTAAATAGTTAGAATTGGCATTTAAATGGTTGAATTAGAAAATTTGCGTTTTTGAGAAAATTAGATGCAGAAAAGATAAAACTGCAAAATTGCAAAAAGTGAGGCCCAAATCCACTTGTATAGGGCTGGCCACTTTTGTAGGGAATTTAAATTGATATTTTCATTATTTTAATGCCAAATAATTCAAACCTAACCCTAGTGGAATGCTATAAATAGATAGTGAAGGCTTCACGAAAATTACACTTCTGATTCAGAAAAGCCTAACCCTTTCTCTCTCCCTATCTTTAGCTGCCACTTCTTCTCTCTCTTCCCTCTTCAATTTCAAAATTCTTAGTGTGGGAATAGTGCCCACACACAGCAATTGATACCTCAACCATAGTGAGGAAGATCGTGAAGAAAGACTTTCAGCAAGAAGGAGTTTTCAGCACCAAAGAATCAGAGAAAGAGATCCAGGTTCAGATATTGATAATGCTCTGCTACAGAAAGGAATCAAGGACTGATATCTGAACGGAAGGAATCATATTATTCCGCTGCACCCAATGTAAGGTTTCCTAAACTTTATGTGTTTATTTCATCGTTTTAGAAAGTTCATATTTAGGGTGTTAATCAACATACTTGTGAGTAGATCTAAGATCCTGGTAAAATAACTTATAACAACTAGCCTCAAAGCCATGGTAATTGATTTACTTGCAAGAAATTTGGACTTTAAAACGATTGTTTGATGTTTTGGATGGTATCATGTTGTATTGAGTGTTATTTGATGATTGATTGATGTTTGTGAATTTTCGTGAAAAATAATTGAATATCTGTTTCTGGAATTATTTTTATTGGATAGTATGGAAAAAATTAAGCAAGTTACTTTTTTACAGAACTCAATTTCGATTTAATTTTAGTTAGTTATGATTTTTTGAAGTTTCGAAAAAAAATCGGGGTTGAGCTGAAGGCCTCCTGCGCGCGCGGAAATCATGCAGATTTGCCCTGCGCCGAGAAACCATGCCCAAACAGCCCCAGTGCGCGCGCGGACGAGTATGCACAACATACCGTCCGTACAGCTCGCATTTTTTTCGTTTTTCTTCGTTTTTTCATGCTTTTCATGGATTTAACTTCTTATTTTTTGTGTAGTTCTGTATTTATACATTTACTATTCCTAATTCAATTCTAATTATCATAATGAAATTTATTAATATTTTTTAAATTTAATTCATGATATTAGTGTAATTTAAATTTAAAAATAGTAAGTATCTATCTTTTTTGCTTAATTATCTATCTTATTTTTTAATTTGATTATATCTTATCTTATTTTTAAATTTAAGGTCGGATTTTAAATTTTTAAATTAATTTTCTTTTTAAATAATTTGACCTTATTTAAATTTAAAATAAGATAACTATAATCATGTAATTTTAAATAGATGAAAGATATTTTGCTAACTTTTAAATTTGGTTATTTTATTTATTTAAATTACATTTAAAATCTGAAAAAGGTATTCATTTATCTTTTTTTAAATTTTTAAAAGTAGTTAGCAAATTTTAAAATGATATTTAGGTTGGTTGAAACCTAATTTTTCAAAATTGTAGGTTTAATTTTAAATATTTTTTTGAAATTTCGAAATTTTTCAATTTTTTTTTAAATTTTCGAAAATAAATTATTTATTTATTTAATTAATTAATTTTTCGAAATTATTTATTTAAAATTAAATAAATCCTACATTCAACTATCCAGCTAACCTTGTTGCAGGAGTATGTGTTTTAGCTTGTTTGTAAGTTTTCAAAACCTATTATTCCTTGATTGCAAATAGCCATGGTTAACTTTTTGCTAGATCTAATGATCTGATGGCTCCCTTGGTCAAGTAAATAATTTATAACATGTATATTTACAATCTTCTTCCATCTGTGTATGACCTAGCAACATGATAGGACCCATCCAAAGTGTGCCTGTGTGAGCCTATGTGTTTAATTTCATTATAGAGGCATATAGGTTATTGTTGCTAAATAAAATGTTATAGTTCTTGATAGATTTTATTTAGGCCCATTTAGTTTTAGGGCCTATTCAATTAATAACAGTTGTTCATTTTAAGGTTAAATTCCTCTCTTTTGGGCCTTGTGTGAGAGTTGGGAGCCATAGTAGTGGGTACGACATACTGAACCCAGCACCCCCTCACATGAACCACCCCAATTGCGAAGGCCCATTTGCCTGATTTGAATAACTGTACTAGGTTAATTAAAGTAGTTTAACCTAATAAAATTTATTAGCAACATAATTAATTTCATTTATTTTGAAATTAATTTAAGAAAATCATAGTTTAAAGAATTTTATTCTAAGCTAAACTATATGTATTTTCTTGTATTTATTTAAATATAGAATTATAACCATCTACATTCTTTCTGAAGCTTAATTTAAATTTTTCATTAAATATTCCTATTTAAGTTGATATTTAGTTATCTCTAGCTAATCAACTTAAATTTGAATATCTTTTGGATTTAAAATTTCAAAATTAAATTTGAATATCTTTTGGAATTTTAGGCATTGGTTATTAAGATTCTTTAGATATTTTTTAGGTTAATATCTTTTCGAATATTAACTTAAAATGGAATATTTTAGATATTTTTTAAGTTAATATCTTTTCGAATATTAACTTAAAATGGAATATTTTCAAATTAAGTGGTTATAACTTAATTTTTGATATTTAATTAAATTTAAATTTGAAAATATTTAAGTTCTAGATTTTTTCTCATACAACTTAAATTAAATATTTTTTTTTCAAATTTTGTGGAAAATATACTTAGTCAAATCAGATATTTTCTAGATAGTTATTTCTAGACTACTTATTATTTCTAATATTAAATAGGAAAATATTATACATTGTGAAATTAATTATTTAAATAATTAAGTTTGGTACAATTTATTTTAAGTATATTTTTCCTAGTATTAAACTAGAGATTAATAATTAAGCCTTCTCTACACTTAATTATTTATTTCTTGAATTTAATACATTTAATTAATTTGAAAATTAAATATCTAAGTTGATTTTCATCATGATACTTAAATATTTCTTTTTTCATGACACTTAATTAATAGAAAATCATTTTTAGTTGAAATTTATTTTTTCAACTAAATTTAAATAATTTTTCAAAATATATTTTTTTCTTTATTTTATTAATCAAATTTTGAAATTGCATTTCTTAAATGCTGGAATTTCGAATGTTATCTTGAAAAATAGATTAAGTTGTAAATTAGTTATTTATTTTAATTAATTTTTGGACCAACTTAAATCAATGATTTTTTCATTTATTGATTAATTTAAAATAAATGAATTAAAAATATTATTATTAGGAATTGAATTAATTAGTCAAAGGAAAATCTAGATAGGTGATATTTTTGCTTGAAGTATTTTTCTAGTGTAATTAATTAAATAGAAAATTAATATTTAAGTTGATTTTCATCATAATACTTAAATATTTGAAATTTTTCTTATATATTTAATTAAATAGGAAAATTATATTTTTTGTTGTAAATTAATTTTATTAATTAATTTTGGGCCAACATTAAATTAGAATAATTTTTCCAGGATTAATTTTTTATTTTAACATGCATTTTCGAAAATTGTATCCTTGAATACTTTAATTTTTCGAAATACAATATATATTTATAGAAAATTAAATTTGAGTTGTAAATTAATTTAAATTAATTATGTAACAACTTAAATTGAATATTTTTCTAAATATTTATTGGACATTATTACTAAGATGGAAATAATTTATATTTTTTTTTATATCCATCTAAGTAAAATTTATAAATATTAAATTAAAATTTATATTTAATTTTTCATTCTAAATTGGAAATTTTAATTAAATAAATATATATTGAAAATAAATAGATTAAATAAAGAGAATCAAAGAAAATACAACTCTCTTTAGATAATGAGCTTTATTATTAAGATATTCGATCTCCATTGTTGGTTTTACATCGCGTTTGTTTTAGTGAGTAATCCTCCCTAATGGAGGAACGTTCATTAGCGATTTTGCACCGTTTAATCTCAAAAGATAAGTAGTTTGTAAGTGTTTTATATGGTATGGATCACCCTAATGGTGGCGACCATATTTGACTTGCAAATTGCGAAACAATGGTGGAAGCTCATAAGATAGAATTGCCTTGACTCTCGCCTAAACGGGACAACGCTGAATTCCAATCTTGATCGAATAAAAGGTTGCTAGAATGTTTAACATTTTAGATGAGCTGACAACTCTATTCAATGGATGGTAGCTTTGACTCTCGCCTAAACGGGACACTGATATCAGTTTGTTGAAAACCTTGGAAATTATTTAGGATTGTATGTTTTAGTATTTTCACTTGTCATTCCTACTTGCTATATGTTTATAATTTCTGAATTGTGTATGAATTTATATTGAACCATGTTATTTTCTGTTATTAAGTTGTAGTTTAATTTCGAATCTTCATTGTTGGTCTAACTTGGCATGTTTATCTAATGAGATAAATCCCTAGTGGATTTATAAAGGAAATTATCATTATTCCTCTTAGCTTATTCATTTCGAATTAGCTTCAAAACATATCATTGGATGAATGGTCTATAAATCATTTCATGTCATTCTATATTTTCTCTTAAGAAATTAAATGACGCATATGATTATAATCCTGAAATTCTATTCCCAATTGATATAAATCCTCAATCTTAGAAATCTCCCACTTGTATGGGCAAATCTGACTTAGAGTTAAATTAGTAGTGGTGGTCCAAGATAGAATTACTCATTATATTTGGTATAAATTTAAGTCTTTGACTTTAATTTTAGATTCCAAACAGAAATTTTCTTATATTTCTAATTCCAGGATGCAATACAGTTACACCTTCACAAGGGTTTAATATCCATCTTCTATTAATGGATTCAAACTGTATGGAATATGAGTTAGGTATTCTGTGACCAGGATCCACTTGCACTATTCTAAGAATTCTTTGATGTAACTAAACCTAAGTCATCAAAGACACTACCACATTTTTTTAATCTATGGCATTTGTATCTTGTTCATAGTGGATTTGACAAGATAAATCTCTGCAAAGAGTTAATATGCCTATTGTAAAGCCCGCTTAGTTAATTTGGAAATTAGCAGTTATTTATGTTAATCATGAAATTATTTATAGCTATTTAAATAATTTATTATTGATATTTATGGAATTCAAATATGCATGAGTATGTTATTAGTAGCTTTTATATTTCGCATTTCCGGTGTCCGGTATTTTGGAACGCGGCGTTTGGCTCAGTAGAAATCACAACTTAGTATGTTAGTATTTTGGGGACGGGTTTTAGACATTGGGAATGTCGGGAATGGCCGGGAATTTAGAATGTCCCAAAAATACCCCTTTAGTATGAATTATGTGATTTTATGGTGGAGGGGCAAAATGGTCTTTTTGCCCCATTAGTGTTTTGTCTTGTATGATTTATTAAATGGAAATTAAATAATTATTTATGTGATTATTTGGCTGAATTAAAATGTGTTATATTCCTTTTTTCCAAAATTCCAACACTTAGTCATTTTTGAAGAAAATTCCAAAAACTCACACACACAAACACTCTCTCTTTCGGCCAAGCTTTGGGCAGCAAGGAGGGGCTTTTCTCCTTTGATTTTGGCTGGTTATTCATCATCTCTTAAGGTTCTTTGCAAGCTAGGTTGGTTCTTGTCTTCCTCTCTTTAAATTTCTTGAAAAAAATGATGAAAAGTGATGAATGCATGCATGATTTTAGTTGATTTTGGCTGCTGTGTTTTGAGGTTAATTTGTGTGATTCAAAGCATGTTTATGTGATGAATAATTGAGTTGTTTGAAGCATGCTAGATAGGGTGTTAAAAGCTTTTAGTTTCTTTGTTAAAAGTTATGAATTTTGAAAGAAAATGTTATGTTTTTGTTCTGTGAATTGCTGGATGTTCTTGTTAGTTTGCTGAGTTTATATTATGCTAGTTTAAGAGGTTTTAAGCTAGTTTGATTGCTGTCTAAGTGGTTTTGCTCAAGCTTGAGTTTGGAACTCAAAGCTTGAGCTCCAATGGCAAAATTTGTGTATGTGGTTTCTGGGTAGGTTTGATGCCTTGGAAATGTTTATTAGGGTCTATTTAGCAGGTCTGGAAAGTTTGGGACCATTTGGGTTTGATTTGGTCAAGTTAGGAGATTTTTAGTTGGCTGCCTGCGAGGAACCGGAATTCCGGTTGAGCATCCGGAATTCGGATGGGGTCTGAATTTTCAGAACCGGAATTAGGTTGGGCAACGGTCTTCGGTTGGGGATTTTCGAGAACCACTAGTTCTCCTCGTTTTTGGGTTTTTAGGGGTATTGCCATGCTTTTTATCGATAGGGAAACTTTTAGTTTCAAGTTTTAGTCCCCGGGAAGTGATTTAGCGTGTCACTTATAGCGTTGTGATTTTTATGGTTTAGGAGCCAGTAATCCGCCGTTCAGCTTCAGTTCCAGTCAGGTTGACCGGCACACCTGAAATCGGAATCCAGGTAAGATTAGTATAACAGTATGCATATGTAGTTTACATGTTTAGCGTGCATGTAGGAAGCCTGTTAGATTACATTAGATATGTATTTAGGCTTCGAACCACCCAACCCTGTCACGTCGGTACAGGCTGGAGTATGACCAGCAGCCGGAGTATGACCGGTTCGACCGATCAGGCGACAACTGGTTGGTGGTTCGATCTTATTGACCTATCCGTCGGTACGGGCTGGAGTATGACCGGTGGCGGAGTATGGACCGGTTCGACCGATCAGGAGGATACTTGTCAATAGTACCGTCCCCTGAACGTTCAAAACTCAGTACCATGTTGGACATGGCAGTAGTGCTCAGTACCATGTTGGACATGGCAGTAGCGGGACTCAGTATCGTGTTGGACACGGCAGTCAGTTTTATGTATGATATTATTATGCTTTTCTTGCGAGTACGTCGACTCACGGTTTATGTTCATGTGTAGGTAAAGGCAAGGCGATTCTTGATGGACCGTGAGCGAGCTTATGAGACTGTACATGTCGGGGCGGTTAGGCCTGGAGCGTACGATCCTCGGGACAGCACGGCTGAGATTTTGTAACTGTCGTTAGACGACTTTCATTTTGATGTAAAAGTTAAACAGTGAAAACGTTTGTAAATATTTTTATAAATCGGGATCCCGAGACTTTTGTAAAATGGTTTATAAGTTTAATGAAAAAGCAAAATTTTAATTAATCACGTTTTTCCATAAACCTCGTTGATTAGCAACGAGCTGCACAGTACGTTTAAAAATCACGTAATACGCCTAAGATAGTTAGGGTGTTACAATTTGGTATCAGAGCCGCCAAGTTGTCTTCCGAAGATCGTCACGACATGTACAATCATCATCAGCAGTTAGCTCGGTTCACGGTTCAGTAAGCCTTTATTGCTTTAGTAGTTTATTTTATTCAGTTATGAAAAAGAAAAGCTGTTAGGAAGCATGTTAGTAGCTTTGATAGTAGAATAGGCGCATGTTTCATTTCTAATTTCCAAATTAAGCGGCATTAGTAAGCTCGCCTTGAATACGACCTGATATGCCAACTCTTGGTTTCGCAGGCGGTTCTAACTAGATGGACGCCAGGCGGACTACCAGGAGTCGGGGCAACTCCGTGGGGTCGAATCAGGGAGAGGGAGCTCGGTTTCCCCCACCTGCTAGGGGCCGAGGTAGAGGTCCCCGAGGCAGGGCTCGTGGTCGGGGTGTTGAGGACCCGCCACAGGCTGCCCAGGCTCCCCCAGCCGATCAGGGAGCCCCGAATTGGGAGTTACGGTTTGCGGAAATGCAAGCCAGGATCGAAGAACAAGACCTCGAGATTCAGAGGTTGAGACAGCAGGGTGCTCCTGCAGTTCCTGTGCCAGTAGTTCCAGTGGCACCTGCCCCTGCTGCCCAGGCCGAGATAGTGGTGGCGGCCCACAGATTGGAACCTTTGTATGAGCGGTTCCGGAAACAAGCACCTCCGGTATTCCTGGGAGGTCCGGATGTATCGAAAGCGAGCGGTGGGCGACGGTGATCACCCGGGAGTCGAACTTCATGGGTGTCACCGGTAACGACAGAGTGGTGTGCGCCACATTTCAGTTCCAGGAGGATGCCCTGGTATGGTGGGACATGGTGTCTCAGATTCACGACGTCACCACCATGTCTTGGGAAAGGTTCCAAGAACTCTTCAACGCGAAATACTATAATGAGGCGGTCAGAAGCGCCAAGAGGAAAGAGTTCGTTCACCTGACCCAGCGGGAGAACATGAGTGTCACTGAGTATACTACTCGGTTGTGGGTTGGCGAGGTTAGCCTCGGGAATTGTGCCGACCGACTTCAGCAGGAAGGAGAAGTACCTGGACGGGTTGAATCCCAAGATCAGGCATGACCTGATGATTACCACAGACGACAGCACCACCTACGCTCAGATGGTGGAGAAGGCACTGCGAGCTGAGGGCGCAGTGGGGTGCATGTCAGAGTCAGCTAGTACTCCGATTAGTGGCGGAGCTCCTACCCCTCCTGCATCAGGATTTAGCAGGGGGAGTAGTGGTTCGGCCATTGATCAGAGGAAGAGGGCACCCACTGCTTCCGGCGGCTCGAGTCAGAACAAGAGGTTCCGGGGGAACCAGAACAGAGGGAGTCGTCCTGGTGGTAATGAGACTCGATTCTCCTATCCCGAGTGCCCTAGCTGCAAGAGGCATCATCGGGGAGAGTGCAAGGGGCAGGGATGCTTTCATTGTGGCATGCCCGGGCACTTCAAGAGGGAATGTCCCCAGCTCCGGCCAGAGGCACCGAGAGCTCCAGCGATACCCACTCCAGCCAGGGTATTCGCGATCACGCAGGCTGATGCAGATGCCAGCCCATCAGTTGTTACAGGTCAGATTTTTATTAACGACTCGCTTTATTCAGTGCTGTTTGATTCTGGGGCTACACGTTCTTATGTGGCGGCCAGAGTCTGTAGTAAGTTGGGTAGACCCTTTGATAGATATGAATCAGGGTTTGGAACCCTGTTACCTGGCGGAGAATTGGTTATCTCCAATAGGTGGATTAGGTCTATGCCGATCAGGATAGATGGTAGAGAGTTAAGCGCTGATCTGATAGAGATGAGCTTAGTCGAATTTGATATTATTTTAGGAATGGATTTCCTATCTAAATATTCGGCGAGCATTGACTGCAAGAGAAAGATGGTGGTCTTCCAACCGGAAAGTGAAGAACCGTTCGTATTTGTGGGTTCGGTTCAGGGATCTCGGATCCCGGTGATCTCGGCTATGTCAGCGAGAGAATTATTGCACGGTGGGTGCTTAGGGTTTCTGGCCGTGGTGGTGGACACCACTCGGCCAGACACCATTCGGCCAGAGGACATCAGAGTGGTTCGGGAATTTTTGGACGTTTTTCCCGAAGAACTTCCAGGGTTACCACCTCAGCGGGAAATTGACTTCGTGATTGACTTGGCACCAGGGGTGGATCCGGTTTCCAAAGCCCCATATAGGATGGCTCCAGCTGAACTTAAGGAGTTAAAGATTCAGCTCCAAGGGTTGCTTGACATAGGGTTCATTCGGCCCAGTGTGTCACCTTGGGGAGCCCCGGTTTTGTTCGTGAAGAAGAAGGATGGATCTATGAGGATGTGCATCGACTACGAGAGTTGAACAAGGCGACGGTGAAGAATAAATATCCATTACCTAGGATCGATGACTTGTTCGATCAGCTTCAGGGGAAGACGGTCTTTTCTAAGATTGATCTCCGTTCGGGTTATCATCAGTTGAGGATCCGAGAGGAGGACATTCCAAAGACGGCTTTCCGCACTAGGTATGGACACTACGAGTTTCTGGTTATGTCATTCGGACTAACCAATGCTCTGCGGCATTCATGGACACGATGAACGAGTATTCAAGGATTTCCTCGATATACGTGTGATTGTGTTTATCGACGACATCCTCGTGTACTCTCAATCAGAAGAGGAGCATGAGTTACACCTCCAGATGGTACTGCAACGACTTCGAGAACATAGACTCTACGCCAAGTTCAAGAAATGTGAGTTCTGGTTGTCTCAGGTGTCCTTCCTGGGGCACATTGTGAGTAAGGACGGGATCAAGGTGGATCCGGAAAGATCGAATCCGTCGAGGGATTGGCGAGACCGAAGACAGTGACAGAGATCAGAAGCTTCTTGGGGTTAGCTGGGTACTACCGTAGGTTCGTGGAGGGGTTCTCCAAAATTTCAATGCCCCTAACGGAGCTTACAAAGAAGAATCAGCGATTTATCTCGTCAGATAAATGCGAAGCTAGTTTTCAGGAGCTGAAACAGAGGTTGATTACTGCTCCGGTACTAGCTTTGCCTTCGGACGAGGAGAAGTTCGTAGTCTACTGTGACGCATCCAAACAGGGTTTAGGGTGCGTATTGATGCAAGCCGATCGGGTTATCGCTTATGCCTCCCGTCAGTTAAAGGACTATGAACAGCGATACCCGACTCATGATTTAGAATTGGCCGCAGTGGTTTTTGCACTGAAGATTTGGCGGCATTACCTTTATGGGGAGAAGTGCGAGATCTATACCGACCATAAAAGTCTCAAGTATTTCTTTACTCAGAAAGATTTGAACATGAGACAAAGGCGTTGGTTGGAACTAGTGAAGGATTATGATTGTGAGATCCTTTACCATCCCGGGAAAGCCAATGTAGTGGCCGATGCCCTGAGCAGAAAGGGTCCCGGGCAAGTAGCTAGCATGGTTCAGATCTCACCTCAGCTAGCAGAGGATATGGTTAGATCCAGCATCGAGTTTGTGGTAGGTCAGCTTCACAACTTAACGCTGCAATCTGATCTGTTGGAAAGAATAAAGGTTGCTCAGACGACAGATCCGGAGTTAGTGAAGATCCGAGATGAGGTATTGGCTGGTCAAGCCAAAGACTTTTCAGTGACAGACAGTGGGATGCTTTTGTATAAAGCTAGGGTTTGTGTTCCGAGCAGTGTGGAACTGAGGAATGAGATTTTTGAGGAGGCTCATTCTACTCCATATTCTCTGCATCCCGGCACCACCAAGATGTACCAAGATTTAAAACCGTACTTCTGGTGGAGCGGTATGAAGAAGAATTTGGTAGAATTCGTTTCGAGGTGCCTCACGTGTCAGCAGATCAAGGCTGAACATCAGAGACCGACGGGGTTGTTGCAGCCTCTAACCCTACCAGAATGGAAATGGGAGGATATTACGATGGATTTTGTGGTCGGGTTACCTAGGACCACGGGTATGTATGACTCCATCTGGGTAGTGGTGGATCGATTTACGAAATCTGCTCATTTTCTGCCGGTCAGAACAACATTTACAGTGGATCAGTTGGCAGAGTTATATGTCAAAGAGATAGTGAGACTTCACGGGGTACCGAAGTCTATAGTTTCGGACAGGGATCCGAAATTCACCTCCAAATTTTGGCAGAGTTTGCAACGGGCAATGGGTACGAAGCTAAAATTCAGTACAGCATTTCATCCTCAGACAGACGGTCAGTCCGAAAGGACAATTCAGATATTGGAGGATATGCTGAGAGCCTGTGTTATGGACTTTGAGGGTTCATGGAGTAAATATCTACCGTTAATAGAGTTCTCTTACAACAACAGTTACCAGAGTACGATAGGGATGGCACCCTACGAACTGTTGTACGGTAGGAAATGCAGATCCCCTATCCACTGGGATGAGACAGGGGAGAGGAAATACCTAGGTCCAGAGTCAGTTCAGCGGACCAATGAGGCAATAGAGAAGATTAAAGCTAGAATGCTTGCCTCCCAGAAGCGGACGGAAGAGTTACGCGGTCCGAAACGTAGGGATGTTGAGTTCCGAGTAGGGGACCATGTGTTTTTACGAGTATCTCCGATGAAGGGGATTAAACGTTTCGGGAAAAGAGGCAAGTTATGCCCTAGATTTACAGGACCTTTCAAGATTCTCGAGAAGATAGGTCAAGTGGCATATCGGTTAGCATTGCCTCCAGCTTTATCAGCAGTGCACAACGTATTTCATGTCTCAATGTTGAGAAAATACGTTTCAGACCCCTCTCATATACTCAGTTATGAGAGCCTTCAGCTTCAGTCAGATATGTCTTATGAGGAACAGCCAGTGCAGATCCTGGATAGAAAGGATAAAGTCCTTCGGAATAAGACCATAGCGTTGGTCAAGGTTCTCTGGAGAAACAGTAAGGTGGAAGAAGCCACCTGGGAGCTTGAGTCAGATATGCGAGCTCAATATCCAGAGTTATTCAGGTTAGATTTCGGGGACGAAATCCTTTTAAGGGGGGGATAGTTGTAAAGCCCGCTTAGTTAATTTGGAAATTAGCAGTTATTTATGTTAATCATGAAATTATTTATAGCTATTTAAATAATTTATTATTGATATTTATGGAATTCAAATATGCATGAGTATGTTATTAGTAGCTTTTATATTTCGCATTTCGGTGTTCGGTATTTTGGAACGCGGCGTTTGGCTCAGTAGAAATCACAACTTAGTATGTTAGTATTTTGGGGACGGGTTTTAGACATTGGGAATGTCGGGAATGGCCGGGAATTTAGAATGTCCCAAAAATACCCCTTTAGTATGAATTATGTGATTTTATGGTGGAGGGGCAAAATGGTCTTTTTGCCCCATTAGTGTTTTGTCTTGTATGATTTATTAAATGGAAATTAAATAATTATTTATGTGATTATTTGGCTGAATTAAAATGTGTTATATTCCTTTTTTCCAAAATTCCAACACTTAGTCATTTTTGAAGAAAATTCCAAAAACTCACACACACAAACACTCTCTCTTTCGGCCAAGCTTTGAGCAGCAAGGAGGGGGCTTTTCTCCTTTGATTTTGGCTGGTTATTCATCATCTCTTAAGGTTCTTTGCAAGCTAGGTTGGTTCTTGTCTTCCTCTCTTTAAATTCTTGAGAAAAATGTGAAAAAGTGATGAATGCATGCATGATTTTAATTGATTTTGGCTGCTGTGTTTTGAGGTTAAATTGTGTGATTCAAAGCATGTTTATGTGATGAATAATTGAGTTGTTTGAAGCATGCTAGATAGGGTGTTCAAAGCTTTTAGTTTCTTTGTTAAAAGTTATGAATTTTGAAAGAAAATGTTATGTTTTTGTTCTGTGAATTGCTGGATGTTCTTGTTAGTTTGCTGAGTTTATATTATGCTAGTTTAAGAGGTTTTAAGCTAGTTTGATTCTTTGTCTAAGTGGTTTTGCTCAAGCTTGAGTTTGGAACTCAAAGCTTGAGCTCCAATGGCAAAATTTGTGTATGTGGTTTCTGGGTAGGTTTGATGCCTTGGAAATGTTTATTAGGGTCTATTTAGCAGGTCTGGAAAGTTTGGGACCATTTGGGTTTGATTTGGTCAAGTTAGGAGATTTTTAGTTGGCTGCCTGCGAGGAACCGGAATTCCGGTTGAGCATCCGGAATTCCGGATGGGGTCCTGAATTTTCCCAGAACCGGAATTCCGGTTGGGCAGCCGATACTGCTTAGGGTTGGGGATTTTTCGAACCCTAGTTTTCCTCGTTTTTGGGTTTTTAGGGGTATTGCCATGCTTTTTATCGATAGGGAAACTTTTAGTTTCAAGTTTTAGTCCCCGGGAAGTGATTTAGCGTGTCACTTATAGCGTTGTGATTTTTATGGTTTAGGAGCGTGTCCGCCGTTCGGCTTCGGTTCCGGTCGGGTTGGCCGGCACACACGAAATCGGAATCCAGGTAAGATTAGTATAACAGTATGCATATGTAGTTTACATGTTTAGCGTGCATGTAGGAAGCCTGTTAGATTACATTAGATATGTATTTAGGCTTCGAACCACCCAACCCTGTCACGTCGGTACAGGCTGGAGTATGACCAGCGGCGGAGTATGGCCGGTTCGGCCGATCAGTGACCTTGGTTGGTGGTTCGGTGCTATTGACCTATCCGTCGGTACGAGGCTGGAGTATGACCGATGGCGGAGTATGGCCAGGTTCGACCGATCAGGAGGATACTTGTCAATAGTACCGTCCCCTGAACGTTCAAAACTCAGTACCATGTTGGACATGGCAGTAGTGCTCAGTACCATGTTGGACATGGCAGTAGCGGGACTCAGTATCGTGTTGGACACGGCAGTCAGTTTTATGTATGATATTATTATGCTTTTCTTGCGGGTACGTCGACTCACAGTTTATGTTCATGTGTAGGTAAAGGCAAGGCAGTTGCTGATGGACCGTGAGCGAGCTTATGAGATTGTACATGTCGGGGCGGTTAGGCCTGGAGCGTACGATCCTCGGGACAGCACGGCTGAGATTTTGTAACTGTCGTTAGACGACTTTCATTTTGATGTAAAAGTTAAACAGTGAAAACGTTTGTAAATATTTTTATAAATCGGGATCCCGAGACTTTTGTAAAATGGTTTATAAGTTTAATGAAAAAGCAAAATTTTAATTAATCACGTTTTTCCATAAACCTCGTTGATTAGCAACGAGCTGCACAGTACGTTTAAAAATCACGTAATACGCCTAAGATAGTTAGGGTGTTACACCTATATCCACTGAAAGTAGTTCATCTCATTCGCGGATGGATGTACATTCAGGGGTGGATATGATTTTTTCGTTGTATTCTTTAAACAATAACTCTAGATTATACCTTTTAGCAAAAAAATTTGAAATGTTTGAAAAATTTCATTAATTTCTAGCAATGGTTAAAACCATTAAGGTAAGTGGTTAAAGATATTGCGAACTGATAGGGGTGGAGAAATAGTTAGTAAATATGCAGTTCAAAGATCATTAAATTGATTTTTGAATTATATCCAAACTTACCTCCCCAGAAATTTTGAGTTGCATGTTGATGATTAGTTACTAGTCGTTGCCTAATTCCTTCTATCGTAATATAATTTCAGAATGATGTAATGGTTGTATACTTAATGTAAATCATTACTAGATTCATGGATGAGCCAATCAAAATCTTAAGAAAAGCTAGAACTGTTATTTGACATATGATGATAAGAAAGTGTTTGTTTAAACAAATACTACTTTTCTAAGAAAGTTTGAAAACATATAAAGGAGATATTTAATTCTTGATTCCAAAAGTGTTCTATCATCTTATTTGACATATGATGATCCCACTGCCTCTGTTGTCTTGTCACAACCGAAGAGATCAATACCATTTAGTTTTCTTAGACATAATTCACGGTACCTTGTCGTAGTGGGAGAGTTTCTAGGAACTCAACTTCTTATGACTTGGGAGACACTAGTGATTAAAATCCATTGTGAGTTTAAACAAGTAATGGATTGTCAAGATAAGAAACTAAGAAGAAAAGCCAATAGAACTATGGTTTAATCCATTCACATGGAGTAACTTAAACTTTCTATTACAAGGACATAAAAGGAAATTTCGTTTATCTAAACAAGTCTTCTTGTTCCTAGTATTATAGGTTTGAGTTTATCTAAACCTATGGCTTTTGGTATACCTGGTAATTACTTACTCTAATGCAAGCAACTTACTTTAGTAAGATGCTGAAGCATTTTCTTTCTAATGGCAATCTATCGAAGCTTCACAACTTCTTAGGCATAAATTTTATTTATCTAAGGAAAAGTCTCAACTATTCCAGAAAAGATAAAGCCATGAAAGAATTTCTTAAATCAACAGTGAGAGGTCTTAGACATGCTTTTGTATGCCTTAGACCAGACACCTGCTGTTGAGTGGGAGTAATGAGTAGGTATCAAATTAATCCAGGAGAAGAACATTGGAAGACAATCAAGTATATCCTAAGATTAAAAAGAGGAACTATATGTTAGTCTATAAGAGTGTGTTTAAAACTCTTAGACTACACCACATCAGATTTCGAAATTTGCCTTTGTGCTAGAAAATCTTTCTGATAAGATGGTGATTACTCTGAGGGTGGAATAGTGATTTTGGAGAAGTGTAAAAACCTATCTGAAGTCTCTAGGTCTACCAGGAAGGGACTGAGTGTTAAAGTTACAGGAAAGGTACTTGTTCAGTCTAAGGAAAGTTCTATACATTTTTGGCACCATTCCAAATTGCCTAAACTACTAGTGTTATTTCCTCATTAACCAAGAAGTAGTTGCCAAAGGTATAGAATCTAGTATCCCAAGAGAGTAGACATATAGAGAGGAATTTCACATTATCAATGATTTTGTGATTAAGGAAGAGTAATGGTGGAGAAAAGGTTATGTTTAATTCAACCTTTCAGATCCTATTACGAGGAGTTTACTACTACTACACTTGATTTGTATATCAAGGGGTTGAGATTATTTGAAACGCACTTTTTGTTTTATATTAGTGCAAGTGGGAGTTTTTTGGGTTTTATGCCCTAAATAAAACTCATTTCAATATAATCAGATTTACTTATTATTATAGATCAGAAATAACATTTAATGTTGCATGGTTCACATGATATATTTCATGATTATATGTATATAATTTATGAATTCATCTGAAACCCTTTTCACATACTTGATCCTGTTTATTGTGTTATCAACACATTGGAAAGTAAACATGACTATGTGAATAAAGTTTCCTAGATTTATCAGGCATAGGGTTTTACTGATATGATAATCTACAACAGAGTTTACTTGCATTTGGAGAAATGCTATGTTCTTTCCAGAGCATTGGTTAAAGTAAAGCTCAGGTTGGATGCATGGAGTATGCATCGGAAGGGACCGATATTGAACTTTGACTTAGATTTATTAAACTTACCGTAATATCTATTCAAGTCAATATCGCCTAGTTGATCCTAGATCAAATGATCTTAATCTTGTTATGATTACGTTCAATTTCGAGAGGCTATTCGTGTTCTTTGATTTGTTAGTTAAGCCTACTTTTAGGTCGGGGTGATACGTACATTTTGGGAACACGATAGTGCAATTGAGTGGGAGCGCTAACATAAACATGGAATCTATAGCTTCTATCTGGCGAATAGTAAGTAAAGCATGATCTCCTTCGAGCTTGACCAAATGAAAATAAATGGTGGAGATCTCATTTCACATAAGCTGAAATATCATTTATACGGGGTTAAGTATTTTAAGGATTAAAATACATTGTAGGGTGTAACGGTAATCTAATCCGTTTACAGTGTAGATTATTCATATAGAGGATCATTGATCAAATTAGAATTATAACAATGGATAACTAATGATGTGTCTATATGGTGGAACATATGGAGGATTCTATATACTGAGAGTGCAATTCTAAGTTCTATGTGTGGATTCAACGAAGAATTAATAAGTCAGTGAATTTACGTTATAAATTCTTGATCTGCTTATTGGAAGCTCGGTTATATAGACCCATGGTCCCCACACTAGTTGAGATAATATTGCTTGTAAGACTCATGTAATTGGTTTTGATTAATGAATTATAATTCTCAAAGTAGACTATGTCTATTTGTGAATTTTTCACTAAGTAAGGGCGAAATTGTAAAGAAAGAGTTTTAGGGGCATATTTGTTAATTATGATACTTTGTATGGTTCAATTAATAAATATGATAAATGACAATATTATTTAATAATTATTTATAGTTATTAAATAGTTGGAATTGGCATTTAAATTGTTGAATTAGAAAATTGGCGTTTTTGAGAAAATCAGATGCAGAAAAGATAAAACTGCAAAATTGCAAAAAGTGAGGCCCAAATCCACTTGTATAGGGCCGGCGACTTTTGTAGGGAATTTAAACTGATATTTTCATTATTTTAATGCCTAGTGGAATGGTATAAATTGATAGTGAAGGCTTCACGAAAATTACACTTCTAATTCAGAAAAACCTGACCCTTTCTCTCTCCCTATCTTTAGCCGCCACTTCTTCTCTCTCTTCCCTCTTCAATTTCGAAATTCTTAGTGTGAGAATAGTGCCCACACACAGCAAGTGATACCTCAACCATAGTGAGGAAGATCGTGAAGAAAGACTTTCAGCAAGAAGGAGTTTTCAGCACCAAAGAATCAGAGAAAGAGATCCAGGTTCAGATATTGATAATGCTCTGCTACAGAAAGGAATCAAGGGCTAGATATCTTAACGGAAGGAGTCATATTATTTCGCTGCACCCAATGTAAGGTTTCCTAAACTTTATATGTGTTTATTTCATCGTTTTAGAAAGTTCATATTTAGGGTGTTAATCAACATACTTGTGAGTAGATCTAAGATCCTGGTAAAATAATTTCCAACAGTGTCACCATTCTCGTGATGCCACGTCAGAGTGTCAATGTAAGGTTTCCTAAACTTTATATGTGTTTATTTCATCGTTTTAGAAAGTTCATATTTAGGGTGTTAATCAACATACTTGTGAGTAGATCTAAGATCCTGGTAAAATAATTTCCAACAGTGTCACCATTCTCGTGATGCCACGTCAGAGTGTCAATTTTGGGATAACAATATTTATAGGAAAGTCACGAAGGGAGGTAATCATTTCAAAGGAACCTCAGACGCCTCAATTTCCCTCCTTAAAAGCAAATATGGGAATTCAAAAATAATCAAGTGCAAGCCGTCAGCCGTGGTGAGAGAAAATCGAATTTTGAAATATTAATTGTCAGAGCATTTATTATCCTAGTCAGCCTCACATCGAGTCTCAGACAGTCGCGCTTAACGCGTGTCCCCATCCAAAGGCAGAAACAGCTCGGATGAAGTCTACATGCAACTTCGGAAGTCCCATACAAACTTGGTGGGCAAATGTTATCCCAATTTTGTTACTCTAATGTGGCATCATATAATGGTGACACGTGGAATCCACTTGGAGTATCTGCTCGGAGGGCATAATCTGAGAACGGTGCCTTGCTGGCATGCCCAGAGCAAAGCAATCAGCAATTCGCACAGAGCAACCAATGCTTAGCGAATTCAGCTTTCGCATTGTGAGTCATCAACGAAATCCCTATAAGTTGGGGATCAGATTACAGGGATATGGCACGATCCCACGATCAGTGTATTCTGCATCAATCCCACGATCTTTGTACTCAGAATTAATCCCACGATCTTTCTATTTATACACATTGTAACGAGAAGGGAAACACTTCCTCTCCAAGCTTACTAGCCCTATAAATAGTGATGCATGTTCACTGGGCAAAAGGTGGAAAACAGTTTAGTTGAGACTATACCCTAAAGATATTATCTAAGAATTATATGTTCAGAGATACTGTCGTAAGAGCTATAAGAAAAGGAAGCTTTCTCCTTGTTCTTAAGTTAATACAAGTAACGAGGATTAGGTTATTATTGAACTGCTTGGGGCAGAACCTCTATAAAATTCTTGAGCCCTTATATTGCTTTATAATATATCACTTACTAAATTGGACTGGTTGTCGTTGGCTAAAAGCGACGTCAACATTTCTGCTCCTCGATCCGATCCTCAAGTGGACGGATCGCCGCGCTCAACAGATTCATTTCAAAATCAACAGATAAGCGTGTCCCATTATTCAACGTCCTGCGAGGAAACAAGCAGTTCGAGTGGACGAAGGGGTGTTAAAAAGCTTTCTAAGAGTTAGAACCACAACTTGCAAAACCTCCCGTACTCTCAAAACCTCTAGACGAAGAAGAACTTGGAATATACTTAGCTGTCATGGAACATGTTGTGAGTGTCGTGATGATCAGAGAAGAGAACAGCATACAACACCCAGTCTATGACATCACTAAAAGACTCATTGAGGCCGAGGGCCAATACCCATTAATAGAGAAACTCGCTTACTGCCTTATTCTAGCAACAAGGAAGTTGAGGCCTTATTTCCAAGCTCATCCTATTTGGGTATACACTGACCATCCATTACACCAAGTACTGCAAAAGCCAGATGCTTTAGGATGGCAACTCAAGTGGGCGGTAGAGTTGGGCCAATATGAAATCACTTTTCAACCGCGAGCAGCAATCAAAGGCCAAGCCTTAGCAGACTTTGTGGTAGAATGCACAAGAAAGAAAGAAAGCATACAAGAAAGCAACCCCGAGCTAGTACAAACACCACAGCCAAATAACAATGAAGATAAGCCGACCTGGAAACTACATGTAGATGGGTCGGCTACAAATCAACTATCTAGAGCAGATTTCAATGTGTTCGGCTTTCATCTCCCGCACTAATTTCAGTCAAACAATTAGGGCTTCATAGCCGGCCTCGTTATTAGATACTTTAAATCAAAACTTGACTGCAGCGTGCAGGTGTTGCCCCCAAGGTGTGACAAGGGCAATTCCTGCACCAAATAGCTGATCTGTAGCTGACCCATCTACATGTAGTTTCTAGTGTTGGAAATATTTTACGAAGATCTAGATTTACTAACAACTATGTTTCATTAGACCTTGATTCCTTTCTGTCGCAGAACATAATCAAGATCTGAACCTGGATCTCTTTCTCTCCTTCCTTTGATGCTGATTCTCCTTCTTGTTATTTGGATTCTTCACAGTCTTACACACTATGATTGAGATACCACTTGATGTGTGTGGGCACTACTCTACCACAAAGGGATTTCGAAATTAAAGAGAAGAAAGATAAAGAGAGAGAGGGGCGGCTATGGCTTTTCTCTGAAAGAAACAATGTACAAGTCATAGTTTCCTGAAGCCAACACTTTCTATTTATAGAATGCCATCAAGGTTTAGGTTAGAATTGTATGGCGTTAAAATAATGAAAAATATAAATGGTAAACCCTATACAAAGTGGCAGGCCATATAAGTGGATAATGGGCCTCACTTTGCAATTTTGCCATTTTGTCATTTCTCAATCCCATTTTCTCAAAAATGCCAATTTTCCAATTAAACCATTTAAATGTCAATTATAATTATTTAATAACTAAAAATTAATTATTAAATAATATTGTCATTTAATATATTTATTAATTTAGAGATATAAAGTCTCTTAATTAATAAATAAACCTAGAATCTCTTTTCTTTACAATTTCGGCCTTACTTAGTGAAAATTCATAAAGTAGACATAGTCTAACTTTAGAATTATAATTGATTAATTAAAATCAATTAACTGAGTCTTACAAGCAGTATGGTCTCAACTAGTATGGGGACCATGGGCCTATATAAACCGAGCTTCCAATAAGTCGAACTGAATTTACAAAGTAAATTCCCCAACTTATTAATTCCTTATTGAATCCACACTTAGAACTTGGAATTGCACTCTCAGCCATATAGAACGCTCTATATGTTCCACGATATAGATACGCTATTAGTTATCAATTGTTATAATCCTAATTTGATCAATGACCCTCTAATAGATGATCTATATTTAATAGGCACTAAATTACCGTTACACCTTCAATGTATTTTATCCTTAAAACACTTAGCTCCATATAAATGATATTTCAGCGAAGTGAAATGAGATCTCCACCATTTATCTCTGTTTAGCCAAGCTCGAAGGATATCATCGTTTCACTTCTAAATTCCTATAAAAGTTATAGACTCCATATTTATGTTAGCGCTCCCATTCAATTATACTATCATGTTCCCAAAATGTACGTATCACCCAGACCCAAAAGTAGGCTTAACTAACAAATCAAAGAACATGTATAGTACTCTTGAGATCGAACCTAATCATCTCAGGATTAAGATCATTTGATCTAGGATCAACGGGTGATATTGAATTGAATAGATAATACGATAAATTTTAATATATATCTAATCAAAGTTCAATATCGATCCCTTCCGATGTATACTCCATACATTCGATACTGGTAAACTTTGCCAATGCCCTGGAAAGGACATAACACTTATCCAAGGTGTAAGAATACCTATCGCTGATTATCATGTCAGTCTAAATCCAGTGAACTGAAAAATCAAGGAATAAACTTTCGAACATATAATTAAGATTATATTCCACTGTGCTGACAACACTATAATCATTAACAAATTCATATGTTCTGGACTTAAATAGAATTCAGATATTATATATATAATCATGAAATAAATCATGTGAACCATGCAACATAAAATGTTATTTCTGATCTTTATTAATAAGAAAATCTGATTATATTAAAATGGGTTTTATTTAGGGCACAAAACCCAACAAAGTCCCACTTGCACTAATATAAAACAAAATGTGCATTTCAAATAATCTCAACACCTTGATATACAAATCAAGTGTAGTAGTAGTTGTTGGGTTTTATGCCCTAAATAAAACTCATTTCAATATAATCAGATTTACTTATTAATATAGATCAGAAATAACATTTAATGTTGCATGGTTCACATGATTTATTTCATGATTATATGTACATAATGTATAGATTCATCTGAAACCCTTTTCACATACTTGATCCTGTTTATTGTGCCGTCAACACATTGGAAAGTAAACATGACTATGTGAATAAAGTTTCCTAGATTTATCAGACACAGGGTTTTACTGATATGATAATCTACAACAGAGTTTACTTGCATTTGGAGAAGTGCTATGTTCTTTCCAGAGCATTGGTTAAAGTAAAGCTCAGGTTGGATGCATGGAGTATGCATCGGAAGGGACCGATATTGAACTTTGACTTAGATTTATTAAACTTACCGTAATATCTATTCAAGTCAATATCGCCTAGTTGATCCTAGATGAAATGATCTTAATCCTGATATGCTTAGGCTCAATCTCGAGAGGCTATTCGTGTTCTTTGATTTGTTAGTTAAGCCTACTTTTAGGTCAGGGTGATACGTACATTTTGGGAACACGGTAGTGCAATTGAGTGGGAGCGCTAGCATAAACATGGAATCTATAGCTTCTATCTGGCGAATAGTAAACAAAGGATGATCTCTTCGAGCTTGACCAAACGAACAAAAATGGTGGAGTACTCATTTCACATAAGCTGAAATATCATTTATACGGGGTCAAGTGTTTTAAGGAATAAATACATTGTAGGGTGTAACGGTAATCTAATCCCTTTACAGTGTAGATCATTCATATAGAGGATCATTGATCACATTAGGATTATAACAATGGATAACTAATGATGTGTCTATATGGTGGAACATATAGAGCATTCTATATACTGAGAGTGCAATTCTAAGTTATATGCGTGGATTCAACGAAGAATTAATAAGTTAGTGAATTTTAGTGTTAAATTCTTGATCTACTTATTGGAAGCTCGGTTATATAGACCCATGGTCCCCGCACTAGTTGAGATAATATTTCTTGTAAGACTCATGTAATTGGTTTTGATTAATCAATTATAATTCTCAAATTAGACTATGTCTATTTGTGAATTTTTCACTAAGTAAGGGCGAAATTGTAAAGAAAGAGTTTATAGGGGCATATTTGTTAATTATGATACTTTGTATGGTTCAATTAATAAATATGATAAATGACAATATTATTTAATAATTATTTATAGTTATTAAATAGTTAGAATTGGCATTTAAATGGTTGAATTAGAAAATTGGCGTTTTTGAGAAAATCAGATCCAGAAAAGGTAAAACTGCAAAATTGCAAAAAGTGAGGCCCAAATCCACTAGTATAGGGCCTGCCACTTTTGTAGGAAATTTTAACTGATTTTTTCATTATTTTAATGCCAAATAATTCAAACCTAACCCTAGTGGAATGCTATAAATAGATAGTGAAGGCTTCAGGAAATTTACACTTAAATTTTTCTATTTTTCCTTCAGAGAAAAACCTGAGCCTTTCTCTCTCCCTATCTTTAGCTGCCACTTCTTCTTTCTCTTCCCTCTTGAATTTCGAAATTCTTAGTGTATGAGTAGTGCCCACACACAGCAAGTGATACCTCAATCATAGTGAGGAAGATCGTGAAGAAAAACTTTCAGCAAGAAGGAGTTTCAACATCAAAGATTCAGAGAAAGAGATCCAGGTTCAGATATTGATAATGCTCTGCTACAGAAAGGAATCAAGGGCTAGATATCTGAACGGGAGGAGTCATTATATTCCGCTGCACCCAATGTAAGGTTTCCTAAACTTTATATGTGTTTATTTCATCGTTTTAGAAAGTTCATATTTAGGGTGTTAATCAACATACTTGTGAGTAGATCTAAGATCCTGGTAAAATAATATCCAAAAACTGGCCTCAGAGCCATGGTAATTGATTTACTTGCAAGAAATTTGGACTTTAGAACGATTGTTTGTATGTTCTTTGGATGGTATCATGTTGTATTGAGTGTTATTTGATGATTGATTGATGATTGTGAAATTTTCGTGAAAAATAATTGCGATTTTATCTCTGGAATTATTTTTATTGGATAGTATGGAAAAAATTAAGCAAGTTAGCCTTTTACAGAACTTAATTTGGATTTTATTTGAATTAGTTATGTTTTTTGAAGATTTGAAAAAATTGCGGCTGTGCTGATATTATCCCGCGATCGCAAATCTGTCCGTACAGTTTCGAATTTTTTTGTTTTTCTTCGATTTTTCATGCTTTTTCATGGAATTAACTTCCAATTTTTTGTATAGTTTTGTATTTATACTATTACTATTACTAATTCAATTCTAATTATCATTTTGAATTAATTTAATATTTTTTAAATTTAATTCAAGATATTAGTGTAATTTGAATTTGAATAGAATTAGTATCTATCTTCTTGCTTAAAAATCTATCTTATTTTTAAATTTGATTATATCTTATTTTTTTTAAAATTTAAGGTCAGATTTTATAAGATATTTATAAAATCTTTTAAGATATTTTTAAGATATCTTATCTTTTAAGATATTTTTAATTATATCTTATCTTTTAAGATTTTTTTTTAAATCTTTTTAGATATTTTGACCTTATTTAAATTTAAAATAAGATATTTATAATCATGTAATTTTAAATAGATGTAAGATATTTTGCTAACTTTTAAATTTTGTTATTTTATTTATTTAAATTAAATTTAAAATCTGAAAAGATATTTATTTATCTTTTCTAATTTTTTATTTAATTTTTATTTATAAAATAACATTTAAAATTTAAAAGTAGTTAGCAAATTTTTGAAATGATATTTAGGTTGGTTGAAACCTAATTTTTCAAAAATTGTAGGTTTAATTTTAAATTTAAATTTCGAATTTTTCAAATCTTTTTTTAAAAATTTTCGAATTTTTTTTTATTATTTAATTAAATATTTTCGAAATTAAAAATTTAATTTAAAATTAAATAAATCCTACATCCAACTATCCAGCTAACCTTGTTGCAGGAGTATGTGTTTTAGCTTATGTGTAAGTTTTCAAAACCTATTATTACTTGATTGCAAATAGCCATGGTTACTTTTTGCCAGATCTAATGATCTGATGGCTCCCTTGGTCAAGATAATAATTTGTAACAGTTATATTTACAATCTTCTTTCATCTGTGTATGACCTAGCAACATGATAGGACCCATCCAAAGTGTGCCTGTGTGAGCCTATGTGTTTAATTTGATTATAGATACATATAGGTTGTTGTTGCTAAAATAAATTATCATAGTTCTTGATAGAATTTATTTAGGCCCATTTAGTTATTGGGCTTATTCAATTAATAACAGTTGTTCTTATTAAGGTTAAATTCCTCTCTTTTGGGCCTTGTGTGAGAGTTGGGAGCCATAGAAGTGGGTACGACATACTGAACCCAGCACCCCCTCACATGAACCACCCCAATTGTGAAGGCCCATTTGCCTGATTTGAACAACTGTACTAGGTTAATTACACTAGTTTAACCTAATAAAATTGATTAGCAACATAATTAATTTCATTTATTTTGAAATTAATTTAAGAAAATTATAGTTTAAAGAATTTTTTATTCTAAGCTAAACTATATGTATTTTCTTGTATTTAATTCAATATAGAATTATAACCATCTAGATTCTTTCTGGAACTTAATTTAAATTTTTCATTAAATATTCCTATTTAAGTTGATATTTAGTTATCTTCAACTAACCAACTTAAATCTGAATATCTTTTGAATTCAAAATTTCAAAATTAAGTTGAGGAATTTTAGGCATTGGTTATTAAGATTCTTTAGATATTTTTTAAGTTAATATCTTTTCGAATATTAACTTAAAATGGAATATTTTCAAATTAAGTGGTTACAACTTAATTTTTGATATTTAATTAAATTTAAATTTGAAAAATATTTAAGTTCTACATTTTTTCTAATAACAACTTAAATTAGATATTTTCTAGATAGTTATTTCTAGACTACTTATTATTTCTAATATTAAATAGGAAAATATTATAAATTGTGAAATTAATTATTTAATTAATTTTGGTACAATTTATTTTAAGTATATTTTTCCTAGTATTAAACTAGAAATTAATAATTAAGCCTTCTCTACACTTAATTATTTATTTCTTGAATTTAATACATTTAATTAATTTGAAAATTAAATATCTAAGTTGATTTTTATCATCATACTTAAATATTTCTTTTTCATGACATTTAATTAAATAGAAAATTATTTTTAGTTGAAATTTATTTTTTCAACTAAATTTAAATAATTTTCAAAATATATTTTTTCTTTATTTTATTAATTTTTTATTTTAACATGCATTTTCGAAAATTGTATTCTTAAATACTTCAATTTTTCGAAATGCAATATATATTTATAGAAAATTAAATTTGAGTTGTAAATTAATTTATATTAATTTTGTAACAACTTAAATTGAATATTTTTCTAAATATTTATTGGAAATTATTACTAAGATGGAAATAATTCATGTTATTTTCATATCCATCTAAGTAAAATTTATAAATATTAAATTAAAATTTATATTTAGAATTTTTCATTCTAAATTGGAAATTTTAAATAAATATATATTTAAAATAAATAAATTAAATAAAGAGAATCAAAGAAAATACAACTCACTTTAAATAATGAGCTTGATTATTATTAAGATATTCTATCTCCATTGTTGGTCTTACAAAAGTTAAATGTTTTCAATATAACCTCGAGACGCTAGACTTCGTCCCCCTATGGATGGTTATTCGTTGAACGCATTTAACACCGTAAGATTTCATTTGATAAGTGTTTTGTAAGTTTTCGTCTCTATTAGACTCTCCCCTACGGTGACTACTTAGAGATAAACTTATGAAACATGAAACAATGGTAGAGGCTCATGAAATGAGAATAACCTTGACTCTCGCCTACCGGGACAACGTTGGATTCTTATTTTGATCGAATAAAAGGTTGCTAGAATGGTTTCTATTTTAGATGAGCTGACAACTCTATTCAATAAATGATGCTTTGACTCTCGCCTACGGGACCTTTGTATCGGTTTGTTGAAAACCTTGGAAATTATTTAGGATTGTAAGTTTTAGTATTTTCACTTGTCATTCCTACTTGCTATATGTTTATAATTTCTGAATTGTGTATGAATTTATATTGAACCATGTTATTTTCTGTTATTAAGTTGTAGTTTAATTTCGAATCTT
The DNA here is from genome assembly GCF_029168945.1 of Cannabis sativa. Classification (NCBI taxonomy): domain Eukaryota; kingdom Viridiplantae; phylum Streptophyta; class Magnoliopsida; order Rosales; family Cannabaceae; genus Cannabis; species Cannabis sativa. The sequence goes on along the minus strand of NC_083605.1, from coordinate 41,735,830 downwards.
CATTGTTGGTCTAACATGTTTGTTTTTCTAATGAGATAAATCCCTAATGGATTTTCACCATTAGACATACATAATAGTGTAAGATCTCGAAAGATAAGTATTGTATATGCGACATCTAACTGTTCATCAATTGATGACACCTTAGACTAGTATTTTTACAATATGAAACAAGAAGATTACATAAATAAGATTACTTTGTCTTTCGCTAATCGAAGCATCGTTGGATTCTTATTTATAAACGAAATTATCCTAATTCCTCTTAGCTTATTCATTTCGAATTAGCTTCAAAACATATCATTGGATGAATGGTCTATAAATCATTTCATGTCATTATATTTTCTCTTAAGAAATTAAATGACCCATATGATTATAATCCCGAAATTCTATTCCCAATTGATATAAATCCTCAATCTTAGAAATCTCCTACTTGTATGGGCAAATCTGACTTAGAGTTTGTATTAGTAGTGGTGGTCCAAGAAAGAATTACTCATTATATTTGGTTGAATTTAAGTCTTTGACTTTAATTTTAGAATCCAAACAGAAATTTTCTTATATTTCTAATTCCAGATACAATACAGTTACACTTTCTCAAGTGTTTAATATCCATCTTTTATTAATGGATTCAAACTGTATGGAATATGAGTTAGGTATTCTGTGACCAAGATCCACTTGCACTATTCTAAGAACTCTTTGATGTAACTAAACCTATGTCATCAAAAGACACTACCACATTTTTTTTAATCTATGGCATTTGTATCTTGTTCATAGTGAATTTGACATGATCAATCTCTGCAAAGAGTTAATATGCCTATATCCACTGAAAGTAGTTCATCTCATTCGCAGATGGATGTACATTCAGGGGTGGATATGAGTTTTTCGTTGTATTCTTAAAACGATAACTCTAGATTATACCTTTTAGCAAAGAAATTTGAAATGTTTGAAAAATTTCATTAATTTCTAGCAATGGTTAAAACCATTAAGGTAAGTGGTTAAAGATCTTGCGAACTTATAGGGGTGGAGAAATAGTTAGTAGATATGCAGTTCAAAGATCATTAAATTGATTTTTGAATTATATCCAAACTTACCTCCCCAGAAATTTCGAGTTGCATGTTAATGATTAGTTACTAGTCGTTGCCTAAATCCTTCTATAATAATACAATTTCAGAATGATGTAATGGTTGTATACTTAATGTAAATCATTACTAGATTCATGGATGACCTAATCAAAATCTTAAGAAAAGCTAGAACTGCTAACCATGGTTTGTTAGCTTTTCTAAGTGATTAGGGGTGGACCATCCCATTGTCAATAGATAAGAAAGTGTTTGTTCAAACAAACACTACTTTTCTAAGAAAATGACTAAGTCTGATAAACAAGTAGCAAATAAAGGAGATATTTAATTCTTGATTCCAAAAGTGTTCTATCATCTTATATAACATATGATGATCCCACTGCCTCTGTTGTCCTGTCACAACCGAAGAGATCAATACCATTTAGTTTTCTTAGACATAATTCACGGTGCCTTGTCGTAGTGGGAGAGTTTCTAGGAACTGACCTTCTTATGACTTGGGAGACACTAGTGATTAAAATCCATTGTGAGTTTAAACAAATAATGGATTGTCAGGATAAGAAACTAAGAAGAAAGCCAATAGAACGATGGTTTAATCCATTCACATGGAATAACCTAAAGTTTTCTATTACAAGGACATAAAAGGAAATTTTAGTTAATAAGTCTATTCTATGGACTTAACAAAACTTCCTGTTACTAGTATTATAGGTTTAAGTTTATCTAAACCTATGGCTTGTGGTATACCTGGTAATTACTTACTCTAATGCAAGCAACTTACTTTAGTAAAATGCTGAAGCATTTTCTTTCTCATGGCAATCTATAGAAGCTTCACAACTTCTTAGACATAGATTTTATTTATCTAAGGAAAAATCTCAACTATTCCAGAAAAGATAAAGCCATGAAAGAATTTCTTATATCAACAGTGAGAGGTCTTAGATATGCTTTTGTATGCCTTAGACCAGACACCTGCTGTTGAGTGGGAGTAATGAGTAGGTATCAGATTAATCCAGGAGAAGAACATTGGAAGACAATCAAGTAAATCTTAAGATTAAGAAGAGGAACTATATGTTAGTCTATAAGGGTGTGTTTAAAACTCTTAGACTACACCATATCAGATTTCGAAATTTGCCTTTGTGCTAGTAAATTTTTCTGATAAGATGGTGATTACTCTGGCGGTGGAATAGTGATTTTGGAGAAGTGTAAAAACCTATCTGAAGTGTCTAGGTCTACCAGAAAGGGACTGAATGCTAAAGTTGCAGGAAAGGTACTTATTCAGTCTAAGGAAAGTTCTATTCATTTTTGGCATCATTCCAAATTGCCTTAAACTACTAATGTTAATTTCCTGATTAACCAAAAGTAGTTGCCAAAGATATAGAATCCAGTATCCCAAGAGAGTAGACATATAGAGAGGAATTTCACATTATCAATGATTTTGTGATTAAAGGAAGAGTAATAGTGGAGAAAAGGTTGTGGTTAATTCAACCTTTTAGATCCTATTACGAGGAGTTTACTACTACTACACTTGATTTGTATATCAAGGTGTTGAAATTATTTGAAACGCACTTTTTGTTTTATATTAGTGCAAGTGGGAGTTTGTTGGGTTTTATGCCCTAAATAAAACTCATTTCAAAATAATCAGATTTACTTATTAATATAGATCAGAAATAACATTTAATGTTGCATGGTTCACATGATTTATTTCATGACTATATGTACATAATGTATAGATTCATCTGAAACCCTTTTCACATACTTGATCCTGTTTATTGTGCCGTCAACACATTGGAAAGTAAACATGACTATGTGAATAAAGTTTCCTAGATTTATCAGACACAGGGTTTTACTGATATGATAATCTACAACAGAGTTTACTTGCATTTGGAGAAGTGTTATGTTCTTTCCAGAGCATTTGTTAAAGTAAAGCTCAGGTTGGATGCATGGAGTATGCATCGGAAGGGACCGATATTGAACTTTGACTTAGATTTATTAAACTTACCGTAATATCTATTCAAGTCAATATCGCCTAGTTGATCCTAGATGAAATGATCTTAATCCTGATATGATTAGGCTCAATCTCGAGAGGCTATTCGTGTTCTTTGATTTGTTAGTTAAGCCTACTTTTAGGTCAGGGTGATACGTACATTTTGGGAACACGGTAGTGCAATTGAGTGGGAGCGCTAGCATAAACATGGAATCTATAGCTTCTATCTGGCGAATAGTAAGCAAAGGATGATCTCCTTCGAGCTTGACCAAACGAACATAAATGGTGGAGTACTCATTTCACATAAGCTGAAATATCATTTATACAGGGTCAAGTGTTTTAAGGAATAAATACATTGTAGGGTGTAACGGTAATCTAATCCCTTTACAGTGTAGATCATTCATATAGAGGATCATTGATCAGATTAGGATTATAACAATGGATAACTAATGATGTGTCTATATGGTGGAACATATAGAGCATTCTATATACTGAGAGTGCAATTCTAATATCTATGCGTGGATTCAACGAAGAATTAATAAGTTAGTGACTTTTAGTGCTAAATTCTTGATCTACTTATTGGAAGCTCGGTTATATAGACCCATGGTCCCGCACTAGTTGAGATAATATTGCTTGTAAGACTCATGTAATTGGTTTTGATTAATCAATTATAATTCTCAAATTAGACTATGTCTATTTGTGAATTTTTCACTAAGTAAGGGCGAAATTGTAAAGAAAGAGTTTATAGGGGCATATTTGTTAATTATGATACTTTGTATGGTTCAATTAATAAATATGATAAATGACAATATTATTTAATAATTATTTATAGTTATTAAATAGTTAGAATTGGCATTTAAATGGTTGAATTAGAAAATTGGCGTTTTTGAGAAAATCAGATCCAGAAAAGGTAAAACTGCAAAATTGCAAAAAGTGAGGCCCAAATCAACTAGTATAGGGCCTGCAACTTTTGTAGGAAATTTAAACTGATTTTTTCATTATTTTAATGCCAAATAGTTCAAACCTAACCCTAGTGGAATGCTATAAATAGATAGTGAAGGCTTCAGGAAATTTACACTTAAATTTTTCTATTTTTCCTTCAGAGAAAAACCTGAGCCTTTCTCTCTCCCTATCTTTAGCTGCCACTTCTTCTTTCTCTTCCCTCTTGAATTTCGAAATTCTTAGTGTATGAGTAGTGCCCACACACAGCAAGTGATACCTCAATCATAGTGAGGAAGATCGTGAAGAAAGACTTTCAGCAAGAAGGAGTTTCAGCATCAAAGATTCAGAGAAAGAGATCTAGGTTCAGATATTGATAATGCTCTGCTGCAGAAAGGAATCAAGGGCTAGATATCTGAACGGGAGGAGTCATTATATTCCGCTGCACCCAATGTAAGGTTTCCTAAACTTTATATGTGTTTATTTCATCATTTTAGAAAGTTCATATTTAGGGTGTTAATCAACATACTTGTGAGTAGATCTAAGATCCTGGTAAAATAATATCCAACAGTAGTATACTCCTGGTAATAGGATCTGACAGGTTGAATTAAACACAACCTTTTTTCCACCATTACTCTTCCTTAATCACAAAATCCTTGATATTGTGAAATTCCTCTTTATATGTCTACTCTCTTGGGATACTGGATTCTATACTTTTGGCAACTACGTTTTGGTTAATCAAGAAATAACACTAGTAGTTAAGACAAGTTTGAACGGTGCCACAAATGTATAGAACTTTCCTTAGACTGAATAAGTACCTTTCCTGCAACTTTAACATTCAGTCTCTCTCTGGTAGACCAAGAGATTTCAGATAGTTTTTTACACTTCTCCAAAATCACTACTCTGCCCCCAGAGTAATCACCATCTTATCAGCAGACTTTCTAGCACAAAGGCAAGTCTTGAAATCTGATGTGGTGTAGTCTAAGATTTTTAAACACACCCTTATCGACTAACATATAGTTCCTCTTCTTAATCTTAAGACTATTATTGTTTTCCAATGTTCCTCTCCTGGATTAATCTGATGCCTATTCATTACTCCCACTTAACAGCAGGTGTCTAGTCTAAGGCATACTAAAGCATATCTGAGACCTCTCACTGTTGATTTAAGAAATTCTTTCATGACTTTATCTTTTCTGGAATAGTTGAGACTTTTCCTTAGATAAATAAAATCTATGCCAAGAAGTTGTGAATCTTCTATAGATTGCCCTTGGAAAGAAAATGCTTCAGCATCTTACTAAAGTTGCTTGTATTAGAGTAAGTAATTACTGTTGGGTTTTGTGCCCTAAATAAAACCCATTTCAATATAATTATATTTACTTATTAATAAAGATTAGAAATAACATTTTATGTTGCATGGTTCACATGATTTATTTCATGATTATATATATAATGTATGAATTCCATTTAAGTCTAGAACATATGAATTTGTTAATGATTATAGTGTTGTCAGCACAGTGGAATATAATCTTAATTATATGTTCGAAAGTTTATTCCCTAATTTGTCAGAACACTGGATTTAGACTGACATTGTATAATCAGCGATAGGTATTCTTACACCTTGGAAAAGTGTTATGTCCTTTCCAGCACATTGGCAAAGTTTTACCAGTATCAGATGTATGTAGTATATATCGAAAGGGACCGATATTGAACTTTGATTAGATATATTAGAATTTACCGTAATATCTATTCAATTCAATATCACCTGTGGATCCTAGATCAAATGATCTTAATCCTGATATGATTAAGTTCAATCTCAAGAGTGTTATACGTGTTCTTTGATTTGTGAGTTAAGCCTACTTTTGGGTTAGGGTGATACGTACATTTTGGGAACACGGTAGTGCAATTGAGTTGGAGCGCTAACATAAATATGGAATCTATAGCTTCTATCTGGCGAATAGAAAGTAAAGGATGATTTCCTTCGAGCTTAACCAAACAAAAATAAATGGTGGAGTACTCATTTCACTTAGCTGAAATATAATTTATACAGGGTTAAGTGTTTTAAGGATAAAATACATTGTATTGTGTTACGGTAATTTAATCCCTTTACAGTGTAAATCATTTATATAGAGGATCATTGATCAAATAAGGATTATAACAATGGATAACTAATGACGTATCTATATCGTGGAACATATAGAGCGTTCTATATGACTGAGAGTGCAATTCCAAGTTCTAAGAGTGGATTCAATAAGGAATTAATAAGTTAGGGAATTTACTTGGTGAATTCGGTTCGACTTATTGGAAGCTCGGTTATATAGACCCATGGTCCCCATACAAATTGAGACCATACTGCTTGTAAGACTCAGTTAATTGATTTTAATTAATTAATTATAATTCTAAAAGTTAGACTATGTCTACTTTATGAATTTTCAATAAGCAAGGGCAAAATTGTAAAGAAAAGAAATTCTAGGTTTATTTATTAATTAAGATACTTTATATGTCTAAATTAATAAATATATTAAATGACAATATTATTTAATAATTAATTTTAAGTTATTAAATAATTAGAATCGGCATTTGAATGGTTAAATTGGAAAATTGACATTTTTGAGAAAATGGGAATGAAAAATAACAAAATGGGAAAGTTGCAAAGTGAAGACCAATTTCCTTATATGGGCCGCCCACTATGCAAGAGGTTTACTATTTTATTTTTCCATTATTTTAATGCCACACAATTCTAACCTAAACCTAGAGGGCATTCTATAAATAGAAAGTATTGGCTTCAGGAAACTCATGACTTTGCACACTGTTTCCTTCAGAGAAAAGCTATGCCACCCCTCTCTCTCTTTTCCACTCTAAACTTTCGAAATTCCCTTGAGTGATAGAGTAGTGTCCACACACATCAAGTGGTATCTCAATCATAGTATGTAAGAGTATGGAAAATCAGCATCAAAGAAGGAGAGAAAGAGTTGAGATCTTGATTATGCTCAGATAGAGAAAGGAATCAAGGGATAGAGATCTGAATAGAAGGAGTAATTATATTCCGGTGCACCCAATGTAAGGTTTTCTTAAACTCTTATGTGTTTATTTCATTGTTTTAGAATTCATATTAGGATGTTAATGAAACATACTTGGTAGGAAATCTAGATCCTGGTAAAATATTTCCAACAACTGGCACCAGAGCTATGGTGATGATTTACTTTCATGAAATATGAATTAAAACGATGTTTTATATGTTTTGTGTTTAGTTGGATGGTTTCATGTTGGTTTATGTGCTTATGTGATGAAAGTTTGTGTTGTACGAATTTTTTCCATGAATTTTTTTTTCTATTTTTTAAAATATTTTATTTGGATTCCGTGTGAAAAATTAAGCAATTTTTGTTTGTACAGAACTCGATTCCGATAAAAATTGAGAAAGTTATGATTTTTGGAAAAATCGAATTTCGGGTGTCCATGGGTGCTCAATCGCACGCATCAAGCTTCAGACAACCAAGCCCTGCGCGCGTGAGCTTCGCCCGTGTAAAGCCCGCTTAGTTAATTTGGAAATTAGCAGTTATTTATGTTAATCAGGAAATTATTTATAGCTATTTAAATAATTTATTATTGATATTTATGGAATTCAGATATGCATAATTATGTCATCAGCAGTTTTTATATTTCGCATTTCCGGTGTCCGGCATTTTGGAACTCGGCGTTTGGCTCAGTAGAAATCACAACTTAGTATGTTAGTATTTTGGGGACGGGTTTTAGACATTGGGAATGTCGGGAATGGCCGGGAATTTAGAATGTCCCAAAAATACCCCTTTAGTATGATTTTAGTGATTTTATGGTGGAGGGGCAAAATGGTCTTTTGCCCCATTAATGTTATGTCTTATGTGGTTTATTAATTGGGATAAATGTTTATTTTAATCATTAAATTCTTGGCTGAAATGAAGTATGATAAATGAAATAAAACATGATTTAAACTCTTTTTCTCTTCAAGCTTTTCACACTTAGAAAAAAATTAGAAAATTTCAAAGAAACCTTCTCTCTTTTCCTCTCATTTTCGGCTGGTGCATGGGATTCTAAGGGCTGGATTTTTGTTCAGTTTTCAAGTGGATTCTCATCCATTCAAAGCATTCTTCAAGCTAGGTTAGCTCCTTTTGTTTTTCCTTCTTTGAAATTATGAAAAAAATGATGAAAAAATGGAGAAAATGCATGTTTTGTGGCTGTTCTTGTTGCTGGGTTTGATTGTTATTTTCTGAGGTTCAAAGCATGATTAGTTGATGTTAAATGAGTTGTTTGAAGCATGAGTAGCTAGGTTGTTCAAGCTTTTAATCTATATGTGAAAATAGGTGATTTTTGTGAGAAAATGCTATGTTTATGTTACGTGTTGTTCGTTGTTCTTGTTAGTTTGCGAGAGGTTATATGATGCTTAGTTATGTTGTTTTAAGCTATTGGATTGCTTGTTTTAGTGGTGTTGCTCAAGCTTGAGTTTGGAACTCAAAGCTTGAGCTCCAATGGTGATTTTTGTGTATGAGGTTTCTGGGTAGGTTTGATGCTTTAGAAATGTCATTTGGGGCATATAGAACAGGTCTGGAAAGTTTGGGATCAATTGGGGTTAAATTGGTCGAGTTATGTGAATTTTTGGTTGCTGCCTGCGAGGAACCGGAATTCCGGTTGAGCATCCGGAATTCCGGATGGGGTTCAGATTTTTCCGAACCGGAATTCCGGTTGGGCAACCGGTCTTCCGGTTGGGGATTTTTCAGAACCCTAGTTTTCTTCGTTTTTGGGTTTTTAGGGGTATTGCCATGCTTTTTATCGATAGGGAAACTTTTAGTTTCGGGTTTTAGTCCCCGGGAAGTGATTTAGCGTGTCACTTATAGCGTTGTGATTTTTATGGTTTAGGAGCCGATGTCCGCCGTTCGGCTTCGGTTCCGGTCGGGTTGGCAAGCACACACGAAATCGGAATCCAGGTAAGATTAGTATAACAGTATGCATATGTAGATTACATGTTTAGCGTGCATGTAGGAAGCCTGTTAGATTACATTAGATATGTATTTAGGCTTCGAACCACCCAACCCTGTCACGTCGGTACAGGCTGGAGTATGACCGACGGCCGGAGTATGGCCGGTTCGGCCGATCAGTGACACCGGTTGGTGGTTCGGTGCTATTGACCTATCCCGTCGGTACGGGCCGGAGTATGACCGCGGCGGAGTATGACCGGTTCGACCGATCAGGAGGATACTTGTCAATAGTACCGTCCCTTGAACGTTCAAAACTCAGTACCATGTTGGACATGGCAGTAGTGCTCAGTACCATGTTGGACATGGCAGTAGCGGGACTCAGTATCGTGTTGGACACGGCAGTCAGTTTTATGTATGATATTAGTATGCTTTTCTTACTGAGTCTGTCGACTCACAGTTTACGTTCATGTGTAGGTAAAGGCAAGGCGATTCTTGATGGGCCGTGAGCGAGCTTATGGGGTTGTACATGTCGGGGCGGTTAGGGCACTGGAGCGTACGATCCTCGGGACAGCAGGGCTGGGATTTTGTAACGGTCGTTAGATGACCTTATTTTGATGTAAAAGTTGAATAGTAAAAACGTTTGTAAATATTTTTATAAATCGGGATCCCGAGACTTTTTGGTAAAATGGTTTATAAGTTTAATGAAAAAGCAAAATTTTAATTAATCACGTTTTTCCATAAACCTCGTTGATTAGCAACGAGCTGCACAGTACGTTTAAAAATCACGTAATACGCCTAAATTAGTTAGGGTGTTACAACTTGGTATCAGAGCCGCCAGGTTGTCTTCCGAAGATCGTCACGACATGTACAATCATCATCAGCAGTTAGCTCGGTTCACGGTTCAGTAAGCCTTTATTGCTTTAGTAGTTTATTTTATTCAGTTATGAAAAAGAAAAGCACTCGTTAGGAAGCATGTTAGTAGCCTGATAGTAGAATAGGCGCATGTTTCATTTCTAATTTCCAAATTAAGCGGCATTAGTAAGCTCGCCTTGAATACGACCTGATATGCCAACTCTTGGTTTCGCAGGCGGTTCTAACTAGATGGACGCCAGGCGGACTACCAGGAGTCGAGGCAACTCCGTGGGGTCGAATCAGGGAGAGGGAGCTCGGTTTCCCCCACCTGCTAGGGGCCGAGGTAGAGGTCCCCGAGGCGGGGGCTCGTGGTCGGGGTGATGAGAACCCGCCACGGGCGCCCGAGCTCCCCCAGCCGATCAGGGAGCCCCGAACTGGGAGTTACGGTTTGCGGAGATGCAAGCCAGGATCGAAGAGCAAGACCTCGAGATTCAGAGGTTGAGACAGCAGGGTGCTCCTGCAGTTCCAGTGCCAGTAGTTCCAGTGGCACCTGCCCCTGCTGCCCAGGCCGAGATGGTAGTGGCGGCCCACAGATTGGAACCTTTATATGAGCGGTTCCGGAAGCAAGCACCTCCGGTATTCCTGGGAGGTCCAGATGTGTCGAAAGCCGAGCAGTGGCTTACGGTGATCACCAGAATCTTGAACTTTATGGGTGTCACGCAGCGACGACGGCCAGTGGTGTGCGCCACATTTCAGTTCCAGGAGGACGCCCTGGTATGGTGGGACATGGTGTCTCAGATCCATGACGTCACCACCATGACTTGGGAGAGGTTCCAAGAACTCTTCAACGCGAAGTACTACAATGAGGCGGTTAGAAGCGCCAAGAGGAAAGAGTTCGTTCACCTGACCCAGCGGGAGAACATGAGTGTCACTGAGTATACTACTCAGTTTGACCGGTTGGCGAGGTTAGCCTCGGGAATTGTGCCGACCGACTTCAGCAGAAAGGAGAAGTATCTGGACGGGTTGAATCCCAAGATCAGGCATGACCTGATGATTACCACAGACGACAGCACCACCTATGCTCAGATGGTGGAGAAGGCACTGCGAGCTGAGGGCGCAGTGGGGTGTATGTCAGATTCAGCCAGTACTCCGGTTGGTGGCGGAGCTCCTACCCCTCCTGCATCAGGCTTTAGCAGGGGGAGTAGTGGTTCGGCCATTGATCAGAGGAAGAGGGCACCCACAGCTTCCGGCGGCTCGAGTCAGAACAAGAGGTTCCGGGGGAACCAGAACAGAGGGAGTCGTCCTGGTGGTAATGAGACTCGTTTCTCCTATCCCGAGTGCCCTAGCTGCAAGAGGCACCACCGGGGAGAGTGCAAGGGGCAGGGATGCTTTCATTGTGGCATGCCCGGGCACTTCAAGAGGGAATGTCCCCAGCTCCGGTCAGAGGCACCGAGAGCTCCAGCGATACCCACTCCAGCCAGGGTATTCGCCATCACGCAGGCTGATGCAGATGCCAGCCCATCAGTTGTTACAGGTCAGATTCTTATTAACGACTCGCTCTATTCAGTGCTGTTTGATTCTGGGGCTACACGTTCTTATGTGGCGGCCAGAGTCTTTAGTAAGTTGGGTAGACCCTTTGATAGATATGAATCAGGGTTTGGAACCTTGTTACCTGGCGGAGAATTGGTTATCTCCAATAGGTGGATTAGGTCTATGCCGATCAGGATAGATGGTAGAGAGTTGAGCGCTGATCTGATAGAGATGAGCTTAGTCGAATTTGATATTATTTTAGGAATGGATTTCCTATCTAAATATTCGGCGAGTATTGATTGCAAGAAGAAGATGGTGGTCTTCCAACCGGAAAGTGAAGAACCGTTCGTATTTGTGGGTTCGGTTCAGGGATCTCGGATCCCGGTGATCTCGGCTATGTCAGCGAGAGAATTATTGCACGGTGGGTGCTTAGGGTTTCTGGCCGTGGTGGTGGACACCACTCGGCCAGACACCATTCGGCCAGAGGACATCAGCGTGGTTCGGGAATTTTTGGACGTTTTTCCCGAAGAACTTCCAGGGTTACCACCTCAACGGGAGATTGACTTCGTGATTGACTTGGCACCAGGGGTGGATCCGGTTTCTAAAGCCCCGTATAGGATGGCTCCAGCTGAACTTAAGGAATTGAAGATTCAGCTCCAGGGGTTGCTTGACATAGGGTTCATTCGGCCCAGTGTGTCACCTTGGGGAGCCCCGGTTTTGTTCGTGAAGAAGAAGGATGGATCTATGAGGATGTGCATCGACTACAGAGAGTTGAACAAGCTGACGGTGAAGAATAAATATCCATTACCTAGGATCGATGACTTGTTCGATCAGCTTCGGGAAGACGGTCTTTTCTAAGATTGATCTCCGTTCGGGTTATCATCAGTTGAGGATCCGAGAGGAGGACATTCCAAAGACGGCTTTCCGCACTAGGTATGGACACTACGAGTTCCTGGTTATGTCATTCGGACTAACCAACGCTCCTGCAGCATTCATGGACTTGATGAACAGAGTATTCAAGGATTTCCTCGATATCTGCGTGATTGTGTTTATCGACGACATCCTCGTGTACTCTCAGTCAGAAGAGGAGCATGAGTTACATCTTCAGATGGTACTGCAACGACTTCGAGAACATAGACTCTACGCCAAGTTCAAGAAATGTGAGTTCTGGTTGTCTCAGGTGTCCTTCCTAGGACACATTGTGGGTAAGGACGGGATCAAGGTGGATCCCGGGAAGATCGAATCCGTCGGGGATTGGCCGAGACCGAAGACAGTGACGAGATCGAAGCTTTTGGGATTAGTGGGTATTACCGTAGGTTCGTGGAGGGTTCTCCAAAATTTCTATGCCCCTAACCGAGCTTACAAAGAAGAATCGGCGATTTATCCGGACGGATAAATGCGAAGCTAGTTTTCGAGTGAACCGAAACAGAGATTGATTACCGCTCCGGTACTAGCTTTGCCTTCGGACGAGGAGAAGTTCGTGGTCTACTGTGACGCATCCAAACAGGGTTTGGGGTGCGTATTGATGCAAGCCGATCGGGTTATCGCTTATGCCTCCCGTCAGTTAAAGGATTATGAACAGCGATACCCGACTCATGATTTAGAATTGGCCGCAGTGGTTTTTGCACTGAAGATTTGGCGGCATTACTTGTATGGTGAGAAGTGCGAGATCTATACCGACCATAAAAGTCTCAACTATTTCTTTACTCAGAAAGATCTGAACATGAGACAAAGGCGTTGGTTGGAATTAGTGAAGGACTATGATTGTGAGATCCTTTACCATCCCGGGAAAGCCAATGTAGTGGCCGATGCCCTGAGCAGAAAGGGTCCCGGGCAAGTAGCTAGCATGGTTCAGATCTCACCTCAGCTAGCAGAGGATATGGTTAGATCCAGCATTGAGTTTGTGGTAGGTCAGCTTCACAACTTAAGGCTGCAATCTGATCTGTTAGAAAGAATAAAGGTTGCTCAGACGACAGATCCGGAGTTAGTGAAGGTCCGAGATGAAGTATTGGCTGGTCAAGCCAAAGACTTTTCAGTGACAGACAGTGGAATACTTTTGTATAAAGCCAGGGTTTCTGTCCCGAACAGTGTGGACTTGAGGAACGAGATCTTTGAGGAGGCTCATTCTACTCCATATTCTCTACATCCCGGCACCACCAAGATGTACCAAGATTTGAAACCGTACTTCTGGTGGAGCGGTATGAAGAAGAATTTGGTAGAATTCGTTTCGAGATGCCTCACGTGTCAGCAGATCAAGGCTGAACATCAGAGACCAGCAGGGTTGTTGCAGCCTCTAACCCTACCAGAGTGGAAATGGGAGGATATTACGATGGATTTTGTGGTCGGGTTACCTAGGACCACGGGTATGTATGATTCCATCTGGGTAGTGGTGGACCGATTTACGAAATCTGCTCATTTTCTGCCGGTCAGAACAACATTTACAGTGGATCAGTTGGCAGAATTATACGTCAGGGAAATAGTGAGACTTCACGGGGTACCGAAGTCTATAGTTTCGGACAGGGATCCGAAATTCACCTCTAAATTTTGGCAAAGTTTACAACGGGCAATGGGTACGAAGCTAAAATTCAGTACAGCATTCCATCCTCAGACAGATGGTCAGTCCGAAAGGACAATTCAGAGATTGGAGGATATCTTTGAGAGCCTGTGTTATGGACTTTGAGGGTTCATGGAGTAAATACCTACCGTTAGTGGAATTTTCATACAACAACAGTTACCAGAGTACGATAGGGATGGCACCCTACGAACTGTTGTACGGTAGGAAGGGTAGGTCCCCTATCCACTGGGATGAGACAGGGGAGAGGAAATACCTTGGTCCAGAATCAGTTCAACGGACCAATGAGGCAATAGAGAAGATTAAAGCTAGAATGCTTGCCTCCCGGGAGCGGACAGAAGAGTTACGCAGATCCGAAACGTAGGGATGTTGAGTTCCGAGTAGGGGACCATGTGTTTTTGCGAGTGTCTCCGATGAAGGGGATTAAACGTTTCGGGAAAAGAGGCAAGTTATGCCCTAGATTTACAGGACCTTTCGAGATTCTCGAGAAGATTGGTCAAGTGGCATATCGGTTAGCATTGCCTCCAGCTTTATCAGCAGTGCACAACGTATTTCATGTCTCAATGTTGAGAAAATACGTTTCAGACCCCTCTCATATACTCAGTTATGAGAGCCTTCAGCTTCAGTCAGATATGTCTTATGAGGAACGGCCCGGTGCGGATCCTGGATAGAAAGGATAAAGTCCTTCGGAATAAGACCATAGCGTTGGTCAAGGTTCTGCGGAGAAACAGTAAGGTGGAAGAAGCCACCTGGGAGCTTGAGTCAGATATGCGAGCTCAATATCCAGAGTTATTCAGGTTAGATTTCGGGGACGAAATCCTTTTAAGGGGGGGATAGTTGTAAAGCCCGCTTAGTTAATTTGGAAATTAGCGAGTTATTTATGTTAATCAGAAATTATTTATAGCTATTTAAATAATTTATTATTGATATTTATGGAATTCAGATATGCATAATTATGTCATCAGCAGTTTTTATATTTCGCATTTCCGGTGTCCGGTATTTTGGAACTCGGCGTTTGGCTCAGTAGAAATCACAACTTAGTATGTTAGTATTTTGGGGACGGGTTTTAGACATTGGGAATGTCGGGAATGGCCGGGAATTTAGAATGTCCCAAAAATACCCCTTTAGTATGATTTTAGTGATTTTATGGTGGAGGGGCAAAATGGTCTTTTGCCCCATTAATGTTATGTCTTATGTGGTTTATTAATTGGGATAAATGTTTATTTTAATCATTAAATTCTTGGCTGAAATGAAGTATGATAAATGAAATAAAACATGATTTAAACTCTTTTTCTCTTCAAGCTTTTCACACTTAGAAAAAAATTAGAAAATTTCAAAGAAACCTTCTCTCTTTTCCTCTCATTTTCGGCTGGTGCATGGGATTCTAAGGGCTGGATTTTTGTTCAATTTTCAAGTGGATTCTCATCCATTCAAAGCATTCTTCAAGCTAGGTTAGCTCCTTTTGTTTTTCCTTCTTTGAAATTATGAAAAAAATGATGAAAAAATGGAGAAAATGCATGTTTTGTGGCTGTTCTTGTTGCTGGGTTTGATTGTTATTTTCTGAGGTTCAAAGCATGATTAGTTGATGTTAAATGAGTTGTTTGAAGCATGAGTAGCTAGGTTGTTCAAGCTTTTAATCTATATGTGAAAATAGGTGATTTTTGTGAGAAAATGCTATGTTTATGTTCTGTGTTGTTGCTGTTGTTCTTGTTAGTTTGCAGAGGTTATATGATGCTTAGTTATGTTGTTTTAAGCTATTGGATTGCTTGTTTTAGTGGTGTTGCTCAAGCTTGAGTTTGGAACTCAAAGCTTGAGCTCCAATGGTGATTTTTGTGTATGAGGTTTCTGGGTAGGTTTGATGCTTTAGAAATGTCATTTGGGGCATATAGAACAGGTCTGGAAAGTTTGGGATCAATTGGGGTTAAATTGGTCGAGTTATGTGAATTTTTGGTTGCTGCCTGCGAGGAACCGGAATTCCGGTTGAGCATCCGGAATTCCGGATGGGGGTTCAGATTTTTCCAGAACCGGAATTCCGGTTGGGCAACCGGTCTTCCGGTTGGGGATTTTTCAGAACCCTAGTTTTCTTCGTTTTTGGGTTTTTAGGGGTATTGCCATGCTTTTTATCGATAGGGAAACTTTTAGTTTCGGGTTTTAGTCCCCGGGAAGTGATTTAGTGTGTCACTTATAGCGTTGTGATTTTTATGGTTTAGGAGCCGATGTAATCCGCCGTTCGGCTTCGGTTCCGGTCGGGTTGACGGCACACCCGAAATCGGAATCCGGGTAAGATTAGTATAACGGTATGCATATGTAGATTACATGTTTAGCGTGCATGTAGGAAGCCCGTTAGATTACATTAGATATGTATTTAGGCTTCGAACCACCCAACCCTGTCACGCTCGGTACGGTGGAGTATGACCGACGGCGGAGTATGACCGGTTCGACCGATCAGGCTGACACTGGTTGGTGGTTCGGCTTATTGACCTATCCCGTCGGTACAGGCTGGAGTATGACCAGCAGCCGGAGTATGACCGGTTCGACCGATCAGGAGGATACTTGTCAATAGTACCGTCCCTTGAACGTTCAAAACCCAGTACCATGTTGGACATGGCAGTAGTGCTCAGTACCATGTTGGACATGGCAGTAGCGGGACTCAGTATCGTGTTGGACACGGCAGTCAGTTTTATGTATGATATTAGTATGCTTTTCTTACTGAGTCTGTCGACTCACAGTTTACGTTCATGTGTAGGTAAAGGCAAGGCAGTTGCTGATGGACCGTGAGCGAGCTTATGGGGTTGTACATGTCGGGGCGGTTAGGCCTGGAGCGTACGATCCTCGAGACAGCAGGGCTGGGATTTTCGTAACGGTCGTTAGATGACCTTATTTTGATGTAAAAGTTGAATAGTAAAAACGTTTGTAAATATTTTTATAAATCGGGATCCCGAGACTTTTTGGTAAAATGGTTTATAAGTTTAATGAAAAAGCAAAATTTTAATTAATCACGTTTTTCCATAAACCTCGTTGATTAGCAACGAGCTGCACAGTACGTTTAAAAATCACGTAATACGCCTAAATTAGTTAGGGTGTTACAGCCCGTGTGACCCCTGCCAGCGCCGAGTGTTGCCGCACCTGCACCCTGCAGAAGCCGAGAAACCTCGGCTGGGTGCTCTTGTTCCGCACGCGTAGGAGGCTGCGTGCAGCCTCCTGGGCTGCCTTCACCAAAATTGCGATTTTTTTGGATTTTTCCCCAAAATCCAAATTTTTTATGGGATTGTTTCCCAAAATTTAGTTTTTCCAATTTTAGATTTTTCCAATTTGGAATATTTCCAATTTTAAATATTTCCAATTATGGTAAGATTTAAAAATTTGTTAACTTCTTTAATATTTATATATTATTTAATTATAAGATTAGATATTTTGATATTTGACATATTTTAAATTAAAAGATAACTTTGTCTTTTTATTTAAAATATTATATTAAAATTATTTTATATGACAAATTAAATAATTAATAAATTTGAAATTACCATAGATATTTTTATAGATATACTTACCATAATTTTTTCAAATTCAAAATTTGTTATTTTTTTAAATATTTAATTATATAAATTATAAGTTTAAAAATGATATTTTTCTATATATATCATTTTTTTTTCTTACTGGAAATTTATAAATCATATCTTAAATATTTAAATAACTTAGATATTTTTGTAGAAATTTGAATATTGCTTAATTTAAGATATTTTGACATATAATTATGATAATTATTATTCATTTATTATTTTATTCCTAAAATAATATTATCTAACCAAATCTATTTTAAAATTGGTTTATTTTATTAAATTATAAGATTTGAAAGTGATATTGAAGATTCTTTCTTTCAAATCATTGATCTTATTTGATATTTAATTTAATTTGATTCAAATTAACCTAGATATTTTAAAATTAGTTTCTTTATTTTGAGATTTTAGGGTTTGTTTTAACAACCCTAAATTTTTAAAATCTAGTCGGTTAGTTTAAGAATAATAATTTAATTATATTAATATCTTATTTCACATCTATTACATGGACAATGTTTGTTTATTAATTTATATTGTTTATTCAATTTTTTTTAACAAACCTATTATTTATTTGATCTAAATTGCTATGATTAACTTGTTGACAGATCCAATGATCTGATTTTAATCATAGTCCAATTGTCAATAGATCTTATAAATAATTTGTAACAGGTAAATTTTGTACTTCTTTCATCTGTGTAAACCTAGTAACATGATAGGGCCCATTAAAATCATTTGACCTGTGTGAGCCTATATGTTTGATATTAGCCTTAGATGCATATAGGTAGTCCATTTAAGTTTTTACTAAGTAAATGGACTAGGTTGCTAATATAAAATTTGACATAAGTAATTTTATTTAGGCCCAATTAGATTTGGGCTTATTCAATGAACAACAATTGTTTATTTAAAGGTTAAATTCCTCTCTTTTGGGCCTTGTGTGAGAGTTGGGGGCCAATAGAAGTGGGTACGACATACTGAACCCAGCTCCCCCTCACATGAACTACCCCAATTGTGAAGACCATTTGCCTTATTTAAATAATTGTATTAGGTTAATTATATTAGTCTAACCTAATTAAAATTTAATTAGCAACATAATTAACTTTTAAAATATAGGAAATTTATTTTTCATTTTAATATTTTAAAGTTAATTTTAGAAAAACACTTAGTTAATGATATATATTCTAGATAGTTATTTCTAGTACTAACTATATTTTCCAATATTTAAATAGGAAAATATCATTGATTGTGAAATTAATTGTTTCATAATTAATTTTGGTACAATCTAAGTTTAGTATATTTTTTCCTAGTATTAAACTATAATGAATAATTAAGTTTCCTCTATACTTAATTATTTATTTCTTGAATTTAATACATTTAATTAAATTGAAAATTTCAATATCCAAGTTGATTTTCATCATGATACTTAAATATTGTTATTTTCATGTCATAATAATTAAAGTTGAAAATTATCTTAAGTTTGGAATTTTATTTCAGAATAACTTAAGTTTGAATAATTTTCCAAATATATTTTTTATTTTATTTTATGAATCTTTTTCTCAAAATTTTGAAATTGCATTTCTTTAATGCAGAAATTTCGAATTTTATTTGAAGAATAGATTAAAGTTGAAAATTATTTATTCTAATTTTGGACCAACTTAAGTCAATGATTTTTTCATTTAATGATTAATTAAAATAAATGAACTGAAATATATTATAATTAGAAATTGAATTAATAAGTCAATGAAAGTCTAGATAGATATTATCTGTTTTGCTTGAAGTATTTTTCTAGTGAATTTAATTAAATAGAAAATTAATATTTAAGTTGATTCTTAATCATGATACTTAAATATTTTAAATTTTTCTTAAATATTTAATTAAATAGGAAAATTATATTTTTGTTGTAAATTAATTTTATTAATTAATTTTGGGCCAACATAAAATTAAGATAAGTTTTCTAGGATTTATTTTTATTTTATTTTAAAGCATTTTCGAAAGTAGTATTCTTATACACTTCATTTTTCGAAATGCAATATACATATTTATAGAAAATTAAATTTGAGTTGTAAATTAATTTAAATTAATTTTGAAACAACTTAAATTGTACATTTTTCTAAATATTTATGGAAATTATTACTAAGATGGAAATAATTCACGTTATTTTCATATCCATCTAAGTATAATTTATAAATATTACATTAAAGTTTATATTTAGAATTTTTCATTCTAAATTGGAAATTTTAATTAAACAAATATATATATTTAAAATAAATAAATTAAAATAAGTTTTAGAAGAAAATACAACTTTCATTAAATAATGAGCTTTATTATCAGGATATTCGATCTCCATTGTTGATTTTACATAGCTATTATTTTAGTGAGTAATCCTCCCTAATGGAGGAACGTTCATTAGCAAGTTAGCACCATTTAATCTATAAAGATAAGTAATCTTGTAAGTTTTTTATATAGTATTGATCACCCTAATGGTGGCGACTGTATAAGACTTGCAAGAATACGAAACAATGGTGGAAGCTCATAAGATAGAATAGCCTTGACTCTCGCCTAAACAGGACAACGCGGATTCCAATCCTGGTCGAATAAAAGGTTGCTAGAATGTTTATCATTTTAGATGAGCTGACAACTCTATTCAATGAATGATAGCTTTGACTCTCGCCTAAACGGGACACTGATATCAGTTTGTTGAAGACCTTGGAAATTATTTAGGATTGTATGTTTTAGTATTTTCAGTTGTCATTCCTACTTGCTATATGTTTAATAATTTCTGAATTGTGTATGAATTTATATTGAACCATGTTATTTTTTGTTATTAAATCGTAGTTTAATTTCGAATCTTCATTGTTGGTCTAACTTGGTTTGTTTTTCTAATGAGATAAATCCCTGATGGATTTTCACCATTAGACAAACATAATAGTGTTTGATCTCGAAAGATAAATATTGTATATGCAACATCTAGCTGTTCATCAATTGATAACACCTTAGACTAGTATTTTACAATATGAAACAAGAAGATTGTATAAATAAGATTACTTTGACTCTCGCTAATCGGAGCATCGTTGGATTCTTATTTAAAACGAAATTATCCTAATTCCTCTTAGCTTATTCATTTTGAATTATCTCAATGACATATTATTGGATGAATGGTCTATATATCATATAAAGTCATTCTATATTTTCTCTTAAGAAATTAAATGACGAATATGATTATATTCCCGAAATTCTATCCCGAAATGATATAAATCCTCAATCTTAGAAATCTCCTACTTGTATGGGCAAATCAACTTAGAGTTAAATTAGTAGTGGTGGTCCAAGAAAGAATTAATTTACAACTCAAATTTAATTTTCTATAAATATGTATATTGCATTTCGAAAAATGAAGTGTATAAGAATACTACTTTCGAAAATGCTTTAAAATAAAATAAAAATAAATCCTAGAAAACTTATCCAAATTTTATGTTGGCCCAAAATTAATTAATGAAATTAATTTACAACAAAAATATAATTTTCTTATTTAATTAAATATTTAAGAAAAATTTCAAATATTTAAGTATCATGATTAAGAATCAATTTAAATATTAATTTTCTATTTAATTAAATATCACTAGAAAAATACTTCAAGCAAAACAGATAATATCTATCTAGACTTTCATTGACTAATTAATTCAATTTCTAATTATAATATATTTTAGTTCAATTATTTTAATTAATAATTAAATGAAAAAAATCATTGATTTAAGTTGGTCCAAAATTAAAATAAATAATTTTCAACTTTAATTTATTTTTCAAATAAAATTCGAAATTTCTGCATTAAAGAAATGCAATTTCGAAATTGTGGTAAAAGATTAATAAAATAAAATATATTTTGAAAAATTATTCAAATTTAAGTTATTCAGAAATGAGATTTCAAACTAAAAATAATTTTCTATTTAATTAAATAACATGAAAATAATAATATATAAGGAGCATGATGAAAATCAACTTAGATATTAAACTTCAATTTAATTAAATGTATTAAATTCAAGAAATAAATAATTAAGTGTAGAGAAGGCTTAGTTATTAATTTCTAGTTTAATACTAGGAAAAATATTCTTAACTTGAATTGTACCAAAATTAATAATTAAACAATTAATTTCACAATCAATGATATTTTCATATTTTAATATTAGAAATAATAACTAGTATAGAAATAACTATCTAGAAATTATATCATTAACTAAGTATCTTTTCAAGATTTGGAAAATATCTAATTTAATTTGTTATAGAAAGAATCTAAAATAAGCAACTTAAAATTTTCCAAATAAAATGTAATTACATATCAAAATTAAGCGGTAACTACCTAATTTAAGAATATTCCATTTTAAGTTTAAAACTAACTTAAAAAAAATATCTTAAGAATCTTCAATAACTAATTCCTAGAATTCCTCAACTTAATTTTAAATTCAAAAGATATTCAAATTTAAGTTGATAAGAAAAATTAGTTAGTAATAACTAATTTATAAGTTAAATAAGAATATTTAATGAAATAATTAAAATAAGCTTCAGAAAGAATCTAGTTAGTTAAAATTCTTTATTTAATTAAATACAAGGAAAATACAATAGTTTATCTAGAAATTAATTCATTAAACTAAGTGTGTTTTTCTTAAATTAATTTCAATTTTTTTTTTTTTTTGAAATTAATTATGTTGCTAATCAATTTTATTAGGTTAAACTAATTTA